>NW_020799096.1:2365042-2476249 GCF_003259725.1 Athene cunicularia
CGGAGGGAGGGAGGGAGGGAGGGAGGGAGAGAGGGAGAAGAAGAAGAGGGGATGTGGGGGGACAATGTAGTATCTTTATGTGATACTACATTATTTGCCTTTAAGAGTGCTGCTACTGAAGAAATATGAGAGTAAGTATATCTAGAGAAAAACAAGAAGACCCTTGATTTCTGACAAATACTGACACGGGTATGAATAATATATATTAAAACTGTTCACTTACACTGAGACAATATAATACAACATGTATGCCAGTTTTTCCATCATTGCAAAATGAGAGTTCCATTTGGTCTCTCCTCATCAAATTTTCTATTTTAATCTGTATTTGTCTGTAATTTGAGCTCCCAAAGAATTCAGAAACAAATGGCTATAAACACAGTACAACAGCAGACCAGGTGAAGTATCCCCAAATCAGAGCTAGTGATGGTTGAAGCCAGATGCTCTGTTCAGTGTGTTCTTAGGCAAAGAGTGTAAGATCGCCGAGAAGGTGCCCCACCATCACATGCACAGACTTGATATCACCAAAATTTGCCATCAGCAGTTTAGTTTACCAGCTGTTTCATCTGTTAGTGATGACTAAACAGGAAACATGCAATGCTGGTAACAGGCTGCCTATTTATAGTCTGAGAAGGGAGGACCAATAGTTTTCATTATAGTGACTAATATGAAGGCTCAATCAGAGCCAGACCAGCCTCACTTAGAGGGTCAAACTGCAGTTGAGGTAATTACTACAGGCATACATTAAGTTTACAAGACACAGTGCCGCACTATATACACTAATGAACTCCAGCCAAGCTGGTCCAGCTAAACGAGAAGAATGCAGTGCAATGCAGAGAGCCCAGGTATGGGAAGGATGTGCTGTCCAGCTTCTGCTCTCAACTCACTAGTCCTCTATCTCAGTGCCTGGATAGGTGTGCATGCTCCAGTGGTCTGGGTACACCCGCACAGTTTGAGTGCTTCCATTACCAGAGTTAGCTCTCGTTTTGTTTCAAGGCATTTCTTGACTCGTGTCATGTTTCCTTAGAGAAACGTTGCTTTTGTTTCTGTCCTTCAGGGGATTTCCTTTAAGTACAGATGTTGTCATGAAACAACAAATTCCTCTGAAATTAAGTGGTTTCCCTAAATCAGATCCTGATTCACATCAGTTTCTGTGCAGACAGGTTTTTTTTCTGCAAGACTGCCTTCAAACTGTATATTTGAAGTCTTGATTGATCCAATACAAACAAATTTTGGTCCGTTTGTTCCCTCATGTGACTTACGATTGCCATTCACAAAGACTATCTTTTCCCGATGAAGAAAATTGTAAAATACAGTGTCAGAGTACAGCTCTACCCTCTGGCAGAAGAAGAAAGACTTCACAGATCAAAGTGAAGTACACCTCTGGTGTCGAGCAGCCCAGCTTCTTCACAGCTTGTGAGTAGTTTGTTATTTAGACCGAATACAGACCAAAGCTCCTATTCTTTAGTTTAGCCTCAGCTCTTTCTCAACACCAAATGCCTGATCTAGTAACCATGACAGTAAGCATGACTGCAATACTCCCTTTCAAAAAGTTTAGATCTGCTATGGCAGATATTTATTTCTTTCTCTGATAAATGGAATCCCAAGGAGCCTTCTGGTTTGGGCTGCATAACAGCACAGGTGATAAGAGTGGCCCTCAAGGCTCAAGCAGAGCCTGGGTACAATTCACCAGCAATCTTCAATGATCAAAGTAATTTATTACATTTATTTGTATTTATATTGACATTTATTTGTATTTATATTGGAAAGAAATGTTATGACAAGGAATGTGATGTGATGAGTATCTTGGTCATCATGAGGTAATTACACTCATGCAGGGTTACAAAACACTGTGAAGAAACATTTACTTCTTAACACGTAGTGAAATATTTGTCATTTTTGCTTTTTTAGTGTTGATAGGTCTTTTATTTACACATGTATATGTTTTTATCCATAAATGAAGTTGGCGCATTGGTATGTTGCTATTTGAGCAGGTAGAACAATGTTCGGAATTGTGTTCTCTATTTTTGGTATGTTTTGACACTCGGTTAATGACTTCACACAACAGCAATGCATTTGGATAATGTGAAAGATAAGAAGTAAATTCATGGAAAATTATTGTCAGCATGTTTATCACAGTTGTGTGTTCAAATTCCAGCCAAGTTCAGTACTCTTCTTCAAGAAGAAAAGCTGCCTCCTGCAGCCTAAGATTGTAACTGCAGTTCTCTGCATATGCTGACAGTCGTACAAGGTCAAGATTCAAAAAGGCCTTATAAAGGAAAAGAGAGAAGAGGTATTTTCTTCACCTGAGAGATCTTGGACTCTGGGGGACATAAGCCACAAACAGTTTGGTCAGGATCATGTATGATAAGAATATCAGAACCAAGAAATCGAATTTAGAATGACTGAATTATGGCACAATGCCTTTATCCCAAGTCATCCTTCCATTTCAGATAAAAATCTTCACTGCAAGGGAATCCTTTTGTGTTCTGGAAATCTAGTTTTAGATGTACATGCTTTTCCCACTTTGTGCCATGCTTTGTAAAATGTCTTAAGGCAGGTTTTCTCTGCAATCTTTTCTTCTTAATATACCAGATGAAACATTCCTTTACAAGTCTAAATTTCTGGATGACTGTTTACGAGAGAAATATTTAGCATGGGAAAACCTAGAAAAGGAAGAAGGAAGGTGGGAAGGTGGGAAGGAAGGTGGGAAGGAAGGTGGGAAGGTGGGAAGGTAGGTGGGAAGGAAGGTAGGTGGGAAGGAAGGAAGGAAGGAAGGAAGGAAGGAAGGAAGGAAATGAGGAAGGAAGGAAGGAAGGAAGGAAGGAAGGAAGGAAGGAAGGAAGGAAGGAAGGAAGGAAGGAAGGAAGGAAGGAAGGAAGGAAGGAAGGAAGGAAGGAAGGAAGGAAGGAAGGAAGGAAGGAAGGAAGGAAGGAAGGAAGGAAGGAAGGAAGGAAGGAAGGAAGGAAGGAAGGAAGGAAGGAAGGAAGGAAGGAAGGAAGGAAGGAAGGAAGGAAGGAAGGAAGGAAGGAAGGAAGGAAGGAAGGAAGGAAGGAAGGAAGGAAGGAAGGAAGGAAGGAAGGAAGGAAGGAAGGAAGGAAGGAAGGAAGGAAGGAAGGAAGGAAGGAAGGAAGGAAGGAAGGAAGGAAGGAAGGAAGGAAGGAAGGAAGGAAGGAAGGAAGGAAGGAAGGAAGGAAGGAAGGAAGGAAGGAAGGAAGGAAGGAAGGAAGGAAGGAAGGAAGGAAGGAAGGAAGGAAGGAAGGAAGGAAGGAAGGAAGGAAGGAAGGAAGGAAGGAAGGAAGGAAGGAAGGAAGGAAGGAAGGAAGGAAGGAAGGAAGGAAGGAAGGAAGGAAGGAAGGAAGGAAATGTAAAGCAGAGGAAGAAAGATCTGTTTCTTTCTGAGACATCTTTTTCACACTTCATTTTCTCTTTCATTGCATATTTTGGCTAGGGTGGAAAAGATTTGGGAAGTAAGTGCTGAGTAAATGCTCTCAGATTTGTATAAATTGAATGCAATTCCATGAACAGTAGAGCTATGCCAGAATGAAGTGAAAGAGGTCAGAATCAAATCCCCTGTAGATGTAGAGGAGTGTCTTGATTTCATAAACCATTTCACCTCCGAAATACTAATTTCATCTAAATTTTTGAATGAGATTGATTTCCTTGACATTTTTATTCAAGACAGAACTAGATGATTTTATTTTTTTTTTCTGGTCATTGTTCACACTTTTACAGGGCAGTTGAGGTTGAAAGGGGTCTCTAGAGAAGTCAAACCTTCAGCACAGGTTATTGGTACTAGATTTTTTTTTTTAATTCTAAAGCTAATAATTTTCTACTGGGGGTCCTATGTATAAGTCTTTCTTATATATCTGTAAACTCTGGTTGGTTTTAATCCTCATTAAATTCATAAGGTCATTTTTAACACATATATATATATATATATATATATGTATGTTTAAGATTCTCAGTCTCAGTGCTGCTACCACTCAAGTCTATAAGAATTTTATGACTAGCTGCAACAGGAGTGCAATAGATCCTTTCTTCTCTCTCCATACAATAACCTATTGAGTCTAAACAATTTTAGTTAGGGTTCTGGTTCAGATTTACTATTACACTACATAGATCTGCTTGCATCACCTATATGGTATTTGAAGAATGACTAGCCAATGACTGCTTAAAGAGTGACAGCTGCAATTCTACAGTGAGTTCAGCTGAGTAACTTTGCCCATGTAACTTTACTCTCTGATAACAATGTTAACAATGGCACTAGAGATAATGTTAAGACTAAAAAAAGGTGGATAAAGGGAGTATAGCCAGGCACAAGGCTCCAGGGGACCACTTAATACAGGAAACTTTTCTTTTTAAACTGAAATTTTTTAAGTACTTTTTCTTTACATTCTATTATTTAGAACACTGCAGAGATAGTGCAAGATCTAGTAAGATCACAGTAGGATTTTTGGGCACAGTGATAGTCTTAATGAATTATTTCAAAGGTAAAGAACAGGCAGCAAATGGAAAAAAGGCTCAAATGCAGACAAGTGAGAAGTTTCTCTGCCGTAGATGATATAGAAATGAATCATAAAATTCCTTTTCAAGGACCCTCTTGCAAAGCCTGATATTAACAACTGAAGGGGAGAAGCTAGGTCAGCATAAGCATATCAAGGAGTATGTCCAGGGCCAGAGCACTTGATACAGCAGATGTTCTAGCCAAAGCTTCAGTTTATGGGGTAGGACAGTACTGTAATGTAGACTCCACTGGTTCTTCTCAGTTTCTATAGCAGTCTAGGACTGGGAGGCCACAGAGCTGTTAAGCCTTTCACTGTTTGGATTCAACACAGGATGTCCATCCCTAGGGTTCAAATTCTCCACAAATGCTCTAAATTGATGGCCTAGATAGTATAAATAGCAACGATCAGTCAAAACCACATGGCTAGAAAACATATTATGGGAAGTTGGACCTCAAATAAATTTACAGTGACATAAAACTGGAGTGGGACATAAGAATGAAGATTGTAGTTTTACCCATAACTGTAGATTTTATGTATATCTTAAGTATTTCCTTAATTTCTGTTGAACTGGGATTAGGACATGAACAAAGGAGTCATTACAAGTATATTTCTCCAGATAAACAGTAGAACAGCATAACTTTGTATTAGTGCACCTGTTGAATCAAATTAATACTTGAAGCAAGTTGTTTTAGCCACAGGTTTCATCAAAGCTCAGAGGACTGTCATTCATGAAAGGACCTAGTCTTATCTTGGGAGTTAAATATTCTCAGTTTTAGGTCAGAACGCTCTGAAATCCAGCCAGTAATAGAAGATCAAGCAAAATAATTTGATGATCTCTGTGAATAACAGTAATTCTGGAATCAATGACATGAAGAATAGTTAATGTGCTACATCAAAACTAAATTGCATCTTGCATTTTAATTCTGAAGAACATTTTCCATTGTGAAAGTGGAGCTGCTGAAGGAGAACACAAATCAGATAGACAAGGATCCAGGACACAGCGGTCGGATCCATAGACAAACACCAATGACTTTGAAGCCACACATAGGAACAGAAATGTCACCCTAAGCAGAGACTTTCCTCCAGAAATGAGCAAATGTAGAGGGGGAGAGCTACACTGATATTACCTGGCACATCCTTTCCATAAAAAGTCATGCCAGGGATAGAAAATGGGAATGGCAGAATAGAAATGGTTATTGATCATGTTGTCCACACGGTGTTGGGCCAGTGCGATGCCTCTGTGCATCTACTAAAGTCTAGAGCTGCATCTCATTGTCCACATACTTAGGCAAGGATCTGCAGAGCTGAAAAGGAGGGGTCTGAGAACTACACTTTCCTGCAGTTCACCTCCATAGCACAGGGAATAAATTTAGTACCACAGAGGAACTGAGCTGTTAAGAAAGGTCATTGTTAGGTTGTTGGATTATTGTCCTTGTGTCTTTGCCTTACATCTTACACAGTTGTGTGCTGAGCATACGGTGGTTATTCAGTGTTATCAGAAGGGTAAGCTTTGCACAGCTATGAACACCCAAGTCTAGGCAATGCAAGGCAATAGAGAATCAGATCCTCACAGTTAATAACATGCTTTGTGGACAACAGCAGGTTCCTGTATTTAATGTTTACCATTCTGGCATCATGGCAGAGTTCCTACACACTGCATTGACTGTGGCACAGGGGTGATCAAGCTGATGTTTGCAGGTCAGTTATTGTTTAAAAAAATTCCCTTGAAAGGACACCAGTTTACATGCATCATTAAAGCTCCATCAGCACATTACACAGCTCCAGGTTGTAAACCATGCCAGATCAGGACCTTTCATTCTTTAGATGGATGAAAGTGATGATACCAGCAGTGACAGGGTATGCATTGTGATTAGTCATTGTGACCAGGAGGCAAGACTTTTGAAAAATGATCTTCCAAAGATGATTGCAGGTAACACAGCAGGTACTGGAAACTTTCTGCATCACTGAACCTGTTTCATTGACTCCAACATTTCACTGATAAATGTGATTGCACTTTTCCCTCACTCAGCAAATACAGTGACTGGCAGAGTAAAGCAAACGTTAGCATCTGTGTTTATATCCATTGATCTATGTCTTGTAAGTGTTATGTCACTTGAGAATCTTTATGAAAACAGATAATTTATAACAGCAAGCAGATAAACTGCTATCCATCTTACTGCAATCTTAATTTAAGCTGTTTTATGTCCTTCATTACTGACCACAGTACTCAAATTGATCCCAGAGAATAGCTCAGAGACTTTCATTTTTAAATAAGCAATTTAAGGCTAGCCTGCACTTGTAATCCTGAAAGACAGTTGCCTTCTGCTTAGTATCTTGTTCTGCATAAAGAAGTTTGGGACTTTAGACCTTGGATCTGTGTGAAAAGGTGGCAAATTCTGTAATGTGATCAACCATTGTCAGAGCAGTGGCAGGCATGCAGGACTTTTGCATTTTCAGTAAAATGAGAGGTGGCAAAGGACTATGAGACCAAACAACTTTTCCACAACTGGAGAAGGCAAGGACATCAGTGGAAGATCACCACCCAAATGAGCAGAGACAGTTAACCTTGTTCAGTATCTCACTTTGAGAAAAGATGCATACAATGAACGTCCAGAAGAGAAGCCTCAAGAAATTACTTTCAGTTTGAGGTGTAGTATAGAATCAAAGAGGTTAAAAACCATAAGCACAGTTTTTCAGTTCAAATGTACTTTCTTGTTTGTCTGCATCTGAACATATTGATCTCTTCTTGGCTTTGAAACTCTAGATCCCTGCAAACCTCCTACAAATCCTAACAAAGGCAGAATCTCTGCCCAATTCTGCCAGATTCCCTCCATCTCTCAGGGTTTTTAACACTCTCATTTTTTAGAAGCAACAAGTTGTGCTTAGATCATCCAAAACATGCTGTGATAAGCAGGTCTTGGAAATTCTTGAAGTCTGTGAGAGAACTCTTGTCACAGACACTCAGTGAGCCAACTAGGAAAAATGCCCTCCCAGACTTGTTTGTGAATAGAGAAGGACTTATGGGGGATGTGGTGGTAGGTGGGTCTCTTGGCCACAGTGATCATGAAATGGTTGTGTTTAAAATTTCCAGTGCAATGAGAAAAAAAGGACAGCAGAGTTCCTACCCTGGACTTCCAGGAGAGCAAACTTTAGGCTATTCAGGGGGCTATTTAGCAGAATAACCTGGGAATCTGATTCTGAGGGCTTAGGAGTCCACAAGTGCTGACCAGTCTTTAAGAACCACCTTTTAAAAGCACAGGAACAGACAATTCCACGGTGTTGGAAGTCAAGAAAGAAGGGCAGAAGACCGGCTTAGCTGAACAAGGAACTCTGCTTGGAACTCAGGAGGAAAAAGAAATTGTATTATCTATGGAAGCGAGGTCAGGCTTCGCAGAAAGGTTACAGAGCTGTGGTTTGCTTATGCAGGGAGAAGACATGAAAGGCCAAAGCTCAATTAGAGTTAAAACTGGCCAGTGTTGTGTCAGGCACCAAGAAGGGCTTTTTTAAGTACATTAATATCAAGATGAGGTCTAAAGAACACATTGGACCACTACTTGTTGGAGATGGTCACCTTGAATAATAGGGATGGTGAAAAAGCAGAGGCATTCACTGCTTCTTTTGACTCAGTCTTTAATAATACTGAGACTTTGGGTTGCCCAGTCCCCTGCACCAGAGGACCATGACTGCGGGAATGGTGACTTTCCGTTTGTGGACACTGACACTGTAAGGCACCAGCTGTATCAGCTGAATGTTCACAAGTCCATGGGGCCTGATGGGATTCATCCCAGGGTACTGAAGGAGCTGGTGGTTGTTACGGCAGGACATGTCTTGATCACCTATCAAAGGTGAGACTCTTGGGAGTTTGGGGTGGTCCTTGCTGACTGGAAGCTAGCCAGTGTCATTCCAATTTGCAAGAAGGGTATAAGGGAATACCCAGGAAATTAAAGACCTGTTAGTCTAATCTCAGTTCCTGGAAAAATTATGAAGAATATTATACTGGGTAGTATTGAAAGACATTTAAAGAATAATGCAATCATCAGGTACAGTCAACATGAGTTCACAAAGGGAAAGTCCTGTTTAACTAATTTGATATCTTTCTACAGAAAGATCACCTGCCTGGTGGGTGAAGGGAAGGTGGTGAATGTAGTTTTCTGGATTTTAGTAAGGCTTTTGATACTGTCCCTCCCAGCATCCTTTTGGACAAGTCCAGCTGTGGGATGAGCACAGTCATGGTGAGCTGGGTGAAGAACTGGCTGAAGGGCAGGGCTCAGAGGGTTGCAGTGAATGGGGCTACATCTGTCTGGTGACTGGCCACCAGTGGTGTGCCTCAGAGCTCAATTCTAGGGCCACTTCTGTTCAATATATTTAACAACTCTCTGGATACAGGAGTTGAATGCACCATTAGCAAGTTAGCTGATGATACCAACCTGGGAGTTGCTGTTGACTCTCTCATGGGACAAGAGGCCTTGCAGAGGGATCTAGATAGACTGGAGCATTGGACAGTGATTAATGGGATGAAATTTAACAAGTCAAAATGCTGAATTCTGCAGCTAGGACAGAGTAACACCAGGCACAATTCTAAATTGGGAGAGGAGTGGCTGAAGAGCAGCCCTGCAGAAAGGTGTTTGGGGGTGCTGGTTGACAGCAGGATCAACAGGAGTCAGCAGTGTGTACCCTGGCAGCCAAGGGGGCAAACCACATCCCGGGTGCATCAAACAGCATAAACAGCCGATCAAAAGAGGTGATTATCCCACTCAGTGTTGGGGCAGCCACATCTTGACTCTGTGTGTGGTTCCGGGCCCCAGTGTTTAAAAAGTATGTGAAGGTACTTGAATGCATCCAGAGGAGGGCAACAGAGCTGGTGAAAGGGCTGCAGGCATGTCCTGTGAGGAGCAGCTGGGGCTCTGGCTTTGTCTGGTTTGGAGAGGAGGAGGCTGAGGGGCGACCTCACTGCTCTCTGCAGCTCCCTGGGGAGGGGAAGGGCAGAGGGAGGTGCTGAGCTCTTCTCCCTGGTACCCAGCGCCAGGACGCGTGGGAATGGCTCAGAGCAGGCTCAGAGTCCATCGGGGAAGATTCATACTTGACATTAGGAAACATTTCTTTACTGAGACGGTGGTCAAACCCTGGAACAGGCTTCCTGGAGAGGTGGTTGATGCCCAAGCCTGTCAGTGTTAAAGAGGCATTTGGACAATGCCCTTAATAACCATGCTTTAACTTTTGGACAGCCCTGAATTGATCAGGCAGTTGGGCTAGATGATCGCTGTTGGCCCCTTCCAACTGAATTAGTATAGTCTAGTCTAGTCTAGTCTAAATGCATTCCATTACTACATGAAATGTAGTACTACATACACTACATTACTACAGCCCATGCTACAGCCTACTAGAGTTGAGGGAACTGTAAAAAAAAAATAATTCTTTTTTCTAAAACCTAGCATTTATCCTTTAAAATCTGAATTGTCTTTAATGTGACAGTCACCACAGCAAAGCTAACTTTTCTGTTTTGCTAACTCTGAACTTATCTTTAGATGTGCTGATATTCTCAGCAGGTTTTGTTCTGGACTTAAAGCCATTTGTTACTTGGTTGAAAGATACAGAGCTAGTTTTACCTTGCAAACAGAAATCTAACCTATATTTTTATTTAACCTGAAAGGGTGTAATTCAGTTCGCTGTTATTCAGTGCTAATACACTCTTCATCTGTTGACTTGGGGATTATTTTTCCTGTGTGTTGTCAAAGGGTTTTTCTGCTATTAAGCCAACATCTTGCATAGCAATTCCATTTAGTTTATTTTTCTTGATTCATTTTTGGATTAAGTAAATCAGGATACTACCATATTAATTTTAAATTAAGTAGTGATTTATGTGCTTCTTTTCAAATGGTACTCTGCCATGATGTTGATAAAATTGTAAACCTGTAGCCCAAGAAGTACACTATAGCCATTTCTAGTTACAGTCTGTGGATATTGCACTGAGGATGCAAGGCCACAGGCTTGCCAGGCTTGAACTCTTCTGGCCCCTGCCTCAAGCTTTATTTTACTTGGTTTAACTGAAACACCATTTTTTTTCTAATGACAGGGGCCCTATACCTAGTTTGTTTTGGTTTTGTTTATCTTATCTTTTAATACAGATACTATTAAAAAGTAGTTACTTTGTGCAGAATGAGTTATTGATGACTAACATAATGATGCAATGCAGAGGAATACACAGCTGTTATAAAGCAGGAGCCGTGAAAAGTGGGAACATGGGATCCAGGACAAAGGATGGTACAAGACTGGGCACTGACTGATACAGGGACCCCTGGCCTAGAAACAACTCACCAAAGATGAAATAACTTCAGGACTGGGCAAAACTGATTTCAGGGGTACCAAGGAAATCAAAGCATATATGCAAAACTTACCATATATAGTAAATTATATATACACTAAGTGTAGTGAATGTGATATGGTAAAACATACAGTGAATGTGTCAGAGAGGTGCAGGCCAGTGAAGAACAAAAGTGTAACTGCATGTCAGCACAACTGAAAATGACACCAAGCAAATCCTTCCAGTGAGGAAGAAACCACCAGCATTGTAGTCCTCCTGGCAAAGGACTTAGGATGCTGATGACTTGCCATCCTTGCTCTCCTCTCCCCCCACACACATACGCACCTCCTGCTCAGACTGAAGCTGTGCTCTCAGCCCCGCTCTGACTAGTGCCGTTGACAGAAGAGGGCCTGCCTTGCTTCGAGGTTGCAGTTACACCTCTCAAAATAAGGTACAACTCAGTGTGAGAATCACTGCCAATATTCTTTGAGTTTTCTTTTGTTTCCTGAATAACTTGTGACATACTTTTTTTTATTAGAATATCTTTCCTCCTTCTTCTGCCTTGTTTCTTGACAATGAAGTTGAATAAAGTCCAACAGCAGTTTTTGATTTTGTTAGGCCCAATTCCACTCATGATACAGATCTGAAGACTTGAATCAAAGCTGTGATTGTTGTTGTACTGGTATCCAAACTGCTCCGAGTGTGCATGTGTAGATTCCTCTCTCCCAGAAAGCAAAAAGAAGAAAGGGGAAAAAAAAAAAAAAACACAACAAACCAAACTTGATTTGTTGAGCATAATTGTATGGATAATCTCAATCCATTACTTTGTGGCACAGAACAGTTTTCCATTCACACATCCATCTTCTCTGAAATAGGAGACTATTCTTACATTTTATTCACATAATGGTTTTGATAGAAAATCTGTTTTGCTGCAGATGAGGGCCCTGGAGGTTTTTGGTCTATTGTGATACATAAGAGCTGCCTGACATTGCAGCATTCATTCTCTAGTACTATTGCCTAGCAGGGCTAAAAGCACTGACGTCTTTTACAGTTCTGCTATTGCCATTATCCATTTCAATGAGGTTTAAATGTAAAAGTGAAATTGATGGTGTTAAAGCATGAATTTCAATCATGCTAAGAAAGAAGATATTGATGGGAGCTAGCAAGGGAGTTCTGGACAAAAATATTGCAAAGGAGAAGCTGAAAAGCTGATTGCTATAAGCCTAGTCACTCTGTGTTATCAAGTTACAGAGCTACCACACATTAAAAGATGTCAGTCCATGTTGTATAACTCAGGATGAGGTGAATTTGTCCTTGTCAGTGTTGTGGCAACCATCTCCCTCCTCGTCCCTGAGGTGGGACGTAATGCAAAAAATCTTCAAGTCTTTATTCAGCTTTGTCATGGTTTAACCCCAGCCAGCAACTAAACACCACACAGCTTCTTGCTCACTCCACCCCTGGTGGGATTAGGGGAAGAACTGGAAGAGTAAAAGTGAGAAAAGAATGGGTTGAGATAAAGACGGTTTAATAGGTAAAACAAAAGCCACACACACAAGCGAAGCAAAACAAGGAACTCCTTCACCACTTCCCATGGGCAGGAAGGTGCTCAGCCATCTCCAAGAAATCAGGGCTCCATTATGCCTAACGGCAACTTGGGGAGACAAATGTTATCACTCTGAACATCCCCCCATTCCTTCTTCCCTCAGCTTTATATGCTGAGCGTGACGTCATGACGTCCCTTGGGTCAGTTGGGGTCAGCTGTCCTGGCTGTGTCCCCTCCCAGCATCTTATGCATCCCCAGCCTGCTCGCTGGTGGGGTGGTATGTGAAGCAGAAAAGGCCTTGATGCGGCATAAGCAGCCCTCAGCAGAACCAAAACATCCCTGAATTATGAACACAAATCCAAAACATAGCCCCATACTAGTTACTATGAAGAAAATTAACTCTACTCCAGCCAAAACCAGCTCAGGCTTTTTATCTGAGATTTAAGGTGTCCCTTCTCATTAATCTTTGTAGTCTGTGTGATTTCTTGTGGCTACAGACTACCGTGCTTTTTGTAGAAATCATAATTCTGTAATTATAGTGCAGTGTTCTGCCTGAGACTGTCTTTATGGAGCAGTAGAAGAGACACTTTGTACCATACAAATTATAAAGAACACAGTAACTCAGGGTTAGCAAAACTAATGAGAAAGAGGCAAGGCTGCTTTGCAGAAGCTTAATGACTTGGATTTTAATTTCCACCACAGATCACCGGAGCTGTGAGCAAACTTGACACAACTGAAAGCAGAATCACGGAGTGTTACGTGGTCCATTGAATCACCTCTGGCACAACTACTTCTCTGACCCCTGATTAGATCCAGGCAAACATCCACAGCAGTTTCCTCTGGGGCTGTGGTCAGCTCTTCCCTTGCCTGCCTCTGCATGCCCAGTGGCTTAATGCCACCACCAAGAAACATGCAACTTTGTGAGAAACAGAGTCATATTTTGGGGATCTCCACATTGATCCTGGGTTGCAAACAACTGATGAGGCTTGTCTGGTGTCTTGATTTATTTCTATTTGTTCTTCCATGACAACTACATGCTCTATACCTGTTTAACTGGTTTAAATCAAATTTAAACACTAAGCAAGATTAAAACAACAGAGCTGTACAACAGAGCTGTGCTCTTGATTACAAAATTAAAGATGAGGTTACAAAGAAAGAAATAAAATTATAATGTAATATTTCAGGCTATGATGTACAATAAAAGTTCTCCCTAGCTTTTACGGTATTTTAGCTATCTAGAGGGAGCATGGGCAAAGTAAGGGATGGTGTATCTCCAAACACCTCTTTTTTCCCAGCTTCAAGATAGAAGCCCTTCTGCCTTCCCCATCTTAATGATTTCAAGCCTATCATGTCCCTGAAAAATACTATTCCTCCTAGTTTGCATGACTTTCTTGCAAGACATTTCTTGCAAGACTTACTCAATCATGTCCCGTTTTGTAAGGCCCAGTTAGACCTAGGCAATAATCATGACACAATAATGATTAACAGGACGGATTACAAACTTAGTATTTAGAATTTTCTTTCTAAATAAACTCCCTTTCCCACCTCCTATTAGTTTGGTATCCCTGCTGCCATAACATCTACCGTGTGGTTTAAGTCCCAGTTTCCTCCATCTACTGTTTGCTCAGCTTAAAATGGGAAAAAAAAATGTCTGTAGGATCACTGTCCAAACCATTCGAGGAAAGGAGGGTGACAACGTGCCAAAGAAATTTTGCGGCATAGTAGCTGACAAAGGTTCCTAGCAAGCAACAATAATAATATGTGTAAAGTGGATTTTTATTCAAGATTTCCTTAGGCAGCCCATTCCTTATCAAGAGATACTATTTCATGATAAAATCATTATGTATGTTTAGCAAAACATTTCCATTGTACTCTTAATAAAATGTCTTTTTCTCCTGAAAGTGTTTTGAGATTAATGTATACCAATGTGTGAAAACATGATTTTATCTTTATAGGAATTTGTTATGAATAGTCTTTGAAAATGTCTCTCTCAAGCTGCAGGTTTTCCCATTCAGTCTGCACTGTTTGTACTTATCATCTCTCCAGTAGCATCTGCAGCCAAGGCTTTCTGGAGAATCAAATCACAGCATTTCAAATGAAATGTAAAATCCTTGGTGATGGACCTCTTCAGTAGACTGGATGTAGCACTAAATAAAAATTGATTGATTTTGTTTCAGCAAAATGCTAACATGCATTTCAATATGAACCCATCTGCCAATCTGGCCCTGCAGTTGTACTCAGTAGTGACTGTTCTACTTGTAAGTGTACTGTGGTGATGGTTTGGGATCTCAGCCATATGGCTGGACCCTGTTGAATAAGCCCACAACCAATACCAGTCTGAAAAACTCTGAAATACATGTTTGGCTTTAAAAAACTAAGAAAGTGAAATCTTCCCCTCTGAAGAATGGTCACATACAACTGAAAATTAATTCCCTGTAAAGGCAAACCTGCACATTGGTTATGCACTGTTGTGGTTAAGGATTTAGCACAGAGCATCCCAGCATTGCAGACTGAGTTTATGTTAAATTACGTTTAAAGCTTTCAAGTTTGAAAGGTAATTAAAAAGATATAAATAAAACATTACAAAATAAATACCTGCTTCATATAGCAGCTTGTACTCTTATCTACTTAATTGCAATAGTAATGGTGAAAATATAATGTATTGCAGTGGAGGGCGTAGTTAAGGGACGAGAGTTTCATTGCGCCAGGACTTGACAAAATAAAACAAAAATATGGTCCTTTCAACAAAGCCGTTGTCAATGCATCAGTGGAAGTGATTATTTAAAATAGGTGTCTAGCTTGCAGTTCTTGAGCTGTGTGAAGCTCACAGAAGATGTAAGCGTGGTGCCAGCCTGGGAATTGCATGCCATGACTGATGGCCGGCTGGTGCTGGCAGGTAGGCTGCTCTGTAACCAGCATGCCTGGCTGGGGGAGGAAGCCTGACAGCAGAGACCACTGCAGCCACGTTATTTGCCTGGACGGTGACACAGCTGCATACTCCCCCTGGTCTCGTTTTGGGGTAGTGAGGTGGCTGGGGAGCCTTTCTCACTGAAGAGATATTTGTCTCAGTTAGTACTTGAATTTTGTAGTAGGTTCCCTGTAGCTCTCACAGGTCTTTTGCTTGTTGTGTGTTCTTTGTGTTTTAGGCTTATAACTTGGGTAATATTCAGAGAATGTAAAGCTAGGTGACTAAAATACTTATTTAATTTATAAAGACATGCAAGCATTTCTAAAAGGTCATTCAGGGTACTTCAGTTAGCTCCTTAACAAGGATTGCATTACTATATTCCTGACTTTTTGTCTAAGTCGTGCTTATTTCATGTGAGTTTATTCAGGAATGGGAATTAAAAACTATTTTGAGAGTCTGCCAGCATCTAGCATATCTGTAGCTCCCAGGAGAAGGAAATGAGGATGTCCAGGTACGTCTGCAGCAAGTGGAAGTCCATCTGGATCGTGTACTAACAGATTATTGACAAAGCACTCATGCACCTAGGCCATAAGCAATACTAACATTGAGGGAGCACCCTGACAAGTGAGAGATGGAAAGAGACCTGAGACCATCAATGAAAATACAATTCTAGACCTTTTTTATCTGTGTTGCTTTATCACTAGGTAAGTTTTCAGAGAAAGATCTTGCAATTAATTAGCAGACTTTTCTTGCCCATGCTTGTTTATGATACAAAGATTATTGTGATTTCTCTAGAAATAATTTTTAATATTCAACCTGGAAATTGCCAGTTTGTCTAAATAGGGTAAATAGTAATACATGCAGAAAACCAGCTGACCTAGCCTAACTGATTAATTCACAAAGCTATATATCTGTGTTATGAATGACCATTTTATCCCCTGTTCACTGCTCACACATGCATGTACACACATACACACAAAATCTCGGTTACAACTTTCCTCCTGGGATGCATTAAAGTAAATGGAAAGTTGCTTCTTTTTCCAAAGCTTCTCATTCTGCATTCTTGAGAGAGGCAGAATTAAATGGAGGGGGTGGGATTAAAAATATGGAAGGCAATAGTATGCATTTATTTAAACCTGAAGTATTCTTCTGTTAATTCAGATGTTCAATTTAAATCTGAATAGAGAATAAGAAATTACACACATTATAACACTTCGGACTTGGGTGTGGGCCAGTGGTGTTATATATAAGCAGTGTTGTTCTTCTGGAGATTCAGCATGCTCCTCATTCATATTCATCCCGTGCTAACCAGAGAAATAATAGCGTTATCACCTAGTTCAGTAATCAAATAATGGAAAACTGATCTCCGGGAGTTTTGACAGGAATGGAAAATTGTTTCTTATTGCATTTCTTAGCTGGAATACTAAGGACTCAGCTGTGGTGCATTAATGAGTGATATTTTAATAAATTTCTGAATCTGGATACATAAGCATCCTGAAAAAAACTAGAATTAGCTGTTTCACTCTCACATTGGCTCACCATATCACCTATATCTTACATATTTCTTTTCTCTTTGCAATGTAATGCTACCTTGCACAGAATGTTGACCAGCATGATAGCTAAAGTACTGTTATAGTTCTTGGATATTATTAATTATGGTATTTCTCCAGTGAAAATGTATTAGGGGACTGTTAGGAGCATGTTAATTGTGCCTGCATTGCTTAGCTTTATTTATTAGATTTTTTCTTGTGATATAAATATACTTCTAATAGACATGGCTACACTTTCAGAAGAAATGAGGTAGCTGTGACAAGTAAATTTGAAGACAGATAAATTACATGTGAGGCAATGTATGAAAAGAAAACATGTGCCCGAAGTGAGGCAGTCACCAATCTAGTTTTCTGCCCATCTGATCTCCCATGAATTCAGTGTTACTATGCTGAACATGTAGTAGCAACACATTTGTGTATGACTGAATATGATGTTAGGAACTTCAAAATAAATGTACAAATAACTTGCTCTACCTCCTGAAACTTGACACAACTTATCAATAAAACCAAAAAGGATGTAGAAGAATCAAGATGTTAGGGCTTTTTTGAGCATAGACAACTTTGTACCATATAGTGACATTAAAAACTTCAAATTTTCAGACAGTTTCAAGAGAGCACTGAAACATGTATCTTTCCTGTCTATCCCATGCAGGGAATTACTGGAATGCAGCTTCTTTCGTTACTTCATCATCCTACCTTCACTTCTCCACCTTCCAAGGGGAAACCAGCGCAGACATCTCTTTCTATTTCAAAACATCGGCCTCGGATGGGGTGTTTCTTGAGAATCTGGGGAACACTGACTTCATTAAACTAGAGCTGAAATGTAAGTATGTATGTTCTTCCCATCACCCTTCTTGGCACTTGAAATGGGTTTGTGTCAGATGGTAGGTTTCAAGAAATGTCTATCATTCAGTAAAATGTGTAAGCTCACTAAATTCTGGAAAAACTTCCAAATCAAGCTGTTTGACATATTTTCAAGTTGCCTTATGTGGGAGGAGCACTTGAAGTATAGTTGGATTGTTTACTGGGGGGAGAAATACAAAGAAGGATAGAACTGGTAACATCAGTTATAAAAATTACACTGACCTTAGAAGATTTTTCAAAATTGCATGCCAGATTTATTTCTTTAAAGTGTGTGTTTTCAGTTCTATGTGCTTTTCTACTTTATCTCACAGTTGCTTTGGAAATAGGGGAAGGAAAGAAAGAAAAAAAAAAAGAGACCATCCTAATCAGTACTGTAAGGAATCAACGAGCTGAAAACCTGTATATAATATTTAAAAATCATAAAAAACTTTATAAAAATAAATCTTTATCAGCATTACCTGTTACTAGCATTTCTGATCTGAAAAAGAGGGTATAATGATATCAAGAGGCAAGTTAATTTTATTATTTAAAGCACTTCTAATGGCCCAGGGGCAAACTTTCCAAGGAAGGTGTCAAAATCTTCAGATGTACCTGAATTCTGATTAGTGAAATTGAAGCATTTGAATTAGGAGGGAAAAAGTGGTTTATGCTGCCTTTGTTCTCCCTCGACCTGATTTACCCTGCGGTAAACAGGAGCAGTGACAGGCCTGCTGTGCTGCATTCAGCTATTACTATAGCCTCTAGCAGCACATTACAGCAACGGGGTTATATAAATGCAGGAAGCTGCTTCCCTGCACTCCAGCACTGGGAAAAGCATTTGTGCTTCCCTCTGCTGCAGGAGCTACTCATAGATGCCACGAACCCTGCTCTAAACGCTGATGCACAAAAGTCAGTGTCAAAAGTCACTAATGTTGAAAGAGAATGAATTGTTTGCATACCCCAAATAATCTATTTTTTATGCAGATTCAATGTGATTTACACAGACATATTTAATTTTAAAAGAAAAGACTAATTTCCACACTTCCCAAATGCTAAACACACAAATTAGAATGTGGAAAGTTAGAAACCACCAGGAGGCCCCTTTACAACGTGACTAAGTTTTCCCTCCGGGTACGAGTAAAGTGCCAAGTTCCAGGTGGATGACAGCTTCTTTGCCTCTTTCTACAAGAAATTTAGTTAACGCTACTTAATCCAAGTTTTCTGTCACCAGCAACTGCTGCAAATCAAAATAGCTCCTATTATGAGCCATAGGGAATAGTCTCATTTGTATTAACAAGAGGTGCAGCCCTTTAGTAATAAAGTGGCAGCTATTTCTAATTTCACTTTGAATATAAGTAGTACTTACAGTCAGCTGAGGTGGGCATCTCCAGACCTTCTTGCTCTTCTACTATATGGAAAGTGTTCTCAGCCACTGTAGTTACCAGACCAGCCGTGCTGCTCACTTAGCTAAAAGGTGACAATAACAGTGAATAAAGGTGACTTGGCAATGAGTGTAATTCTTTTGAACTCAGCTCAGTTTAAATAATCATGCTGCAGTGGCTCGCTGAATGGATGCGCCGGTTCAAGAAAGCATGTGGCAGTGTACCCAGAATATCAATAAACAGGAGTCTAATGTAAAGCCTATGCTTGAGGTCCACAGACTTTGCTGTGATTTGGCACATACATAAATTCAAGCTCTGCCTCACATCCCTGAATCTGAACCTTAGATTACAAATTCTAGACGGCAGAAATTGAAATATCATCTGTAAAAACAGTCTGCAAGGTGAAACATACTATTGCTGTTTAAGGTAGTAAAATACTCTTGATTAAAACTATCCTGACTGTATTTGCTAAAAAGTACGAAGCAGTTCATTTTATATAATTGCATTCATTCTATCCTTTCTTTCCTGGAAACTATTACTTGAAATTTTCAGAGCCCCAGAAAATAGGCCTTTCTGTGACTTAAATATTCTACCCGTCACAACTCTAAAAGAGTTGAATACTGCGGGTTTAGTAAAACAGAGAAACTCATTCTCTCTTCTGAATTACACATTTATTTAATGAACGTTTGTTTTATACAGTTTTCATCTTTGCTCTGCACTTATGTTTTTTTTGGAATACATTTAAATGAAAAGTAAAGTTTCAGGGTTTCAGAAGTTCTTTCCATGTCTTACAGTTGTCTCTGCTGCTTCTTAAAAGTCTGTTTCCCCTTTACAGAAGTCCCGTAAAATTAATATGTGAATTTGTTTCTTAATAGCAACATAAAGTTAAGTCAGCAAGGTAATTACAGAATTACCCCTAAACCCCAAAGGTTTCCTTTGCCAAGCTGCTTTCTAGCTAACCCATCAAATTCCCTAGTAAAATGGCTATTTTTTTATTAAAAGTTTTTGCATAATAGCTCTCATCACGTATTTACTGCAAGCTGCAGCACTTCAGTGGGTGCGTTGCTTTTGTCTGTTCATTGCCTTCTCCTACAGGTACAATTCTTGTTGAAGAAGAATGACTCCCTACAAAACCTGTTCTTGATTTCTCTACTTTTTACAGTTCCAAAAGGAAAATGTTGAAATCAGTGTCCTGCCAGCAGACAGTGCAAATCCTATTTTATTCGTCCATTACGTGTGAAATACCTGTGTGTACCTATAATATATGGTTAGTGATGCATAAGCTTAGCTTTACAGACCGGTAACTGAAAGGCTATACAATATCCAGTATTTTAATCAGCTTGCTGAACTTGGTGAATGCATTAGGGAAACAAATCATTCAGTCTATAAAAATTCTTACCTTCAAGTCTTCAGAAAGGAGTTTGCTATTGCATGTTTTATTCTGAGCACAAGAGTTGTCACTAGGAATGCTCATTAAATTATTTTACTATCGTGCTGTCTTGGAACTTCTTAAGGTCTAACAACTGCACAGATTATTTTTTAACTCTCTTGATTGATAAGAAAAGAAAGTGGAATTTGCAGTATAATGAAAAGTAACTTCATGTGCCTTCAGCAAAGCCCAAAATTGCCATCTCTGAGGAAAGGAGGAATGCAGGAAGGAAGGGAAGAACATGTTTTTCTGATTTAAGAAATAACTTTTCCAAACAGCTGACAAGGAAGACTGTCATGAAAAAAAACAGTGATAAAAAGCTACTCTGAATGTGGCTTAAGTCTTTCGTTATTCCATTTATCAAGTAGCTCCTCTGTCAAGCTCGTACATTTCACCATTCATGGAACAGTTGGCAGAGATGTAGAACTACCTGAAGCCTCAGTTTCTACATACATCAGTAAATCTACAGAACCCCATTATGTTAATAGCTGGCTGGTCAGCTGACAGGGATTAGGATTGCTTAGAAAGCGGGTAGTGGGATAAGGTATACATTTTTCTGTAAAACAGTGCTTCCAGAAACCGTACGTCTCTGGTCAGAATTTTCAGATATTTTTTAAATTAAAACTGGTTTTTAGAGGAAGAAAAAAAAAAAAAAAAGGATGTTTTCTCTTTCCTGTACAGTTTTTGGAGGGTTTAACCTAAAATCTAGTCTTCCTATAAAAACACCATTGAGAACACAATTTTTTCATTTGTACAAGCCACTCCTCCCCTCACCATGGGCATTTTTACCTTCTTTAACCTTGAAATACCTTTTAGGACACAGAGGTATGGAACCTGCTTTCTACAAAGCCTGGCAGGGCAGCAGTCTCAGACAGTTTGTTGTCAGTGCTTTTCATAAAAGCCATCCACCACAAAGTTTGAATGTCATGTCAAGGAACTGTTCAGTGTCTTTCTCGGAGGCCCTCATTTACTCTTCCAGTGTGCACCTAAAAGCACCTATGAAATTTTGTGTCCACTCTCCATATAACCGTACTGTGTACGTGCAGTAGAAGTGGCACTTGCTCTGAGAGGTGATGGGCAGTTGGCTATAGTATGCAGTACTTGCGTGAACTGAAATAAACTGCGTGGCCCGTCAGATATGTGTATCAGCTGTAAAAGACCCACCTACTACTGCTAACCAGTTTAGCTAGCCACTGCCCTAATTAACCGTTGGCCGTGACCTCTGTCCCCTTGTTGCAGTTGGTGGGACCTGACCTAGCATGCGTGAAACAGGGACAAAACAACAGCCTGTATGTCAGCCAACAGCAACATGGATCCTCCAAGTCTTTACCAGCAATCCTAATGTTCTTTTTTTTAAAGCACTTCAGGGTTGAATATTGCCAAACAAAGCATGCCAAGAATTTAATTTTGAATTCTTGAAGACTCACAGCTCCCTTCACCATTCAGTTCTTTCCTGCAGTCACTCCTCCCTGGAAATGGTAGCTTTGCATAATGGAGCTTGGCTAGAGCCGTTGAGGTGCACGGAGACAGACCTCCAGGATTTAACTCGAAACTCTGCAGTAGGCAGGGAGCTACCTAAAATCCAGCTGAATATCAACATATCTGACTAGGGTCAAATGGGCAAGAGTATGGATTTGTTCATTTATGAGATGTGGTTTGAAGACTTTGGACAGTTACGACTATGAAAGACCAACTGCTTCATACCCGTGAGGTGTTTGTCAAATAGACCACATTTAAATTTTCTAATCAAGAGAAATCCCAGGTTTTGGAAGAGATTAATTCCTCAAAGCAAATTTTGGAAGGGCCATATTCCTGAGTATTTGGGAAGAAGCATCTATCATCACTATTTTGTATCTGATTCCCAGGACTGTTGCTCTAGAAAACCTGTGATGGATTAAACTGTTTCCACAGAACTCTCTTAATGGCACTGTCATATAATTCTCATGAAAAGATAGTCTGCTCGCTTTTGTAGCTCCTCTCAATCCCAGCACTTCTAAGCAATTCACAGACACTAATGAATTGTGTCTCACTGTTACTATTCTGAAGTAAGTAAACAGCAAGTCAGTTTTGCAACAGAAAAAAAAAAAAAAAAAAAAAAAAAAAAAGATGAGGCTTAGAGAGATAAAGGTCAGATTGTGTTTGATCCTGGCATGAGCATGTAAGAGTGGAAGGAGCTTTCTTATTAATTCATTGTAGAAAGCTAGAAATATTTACAACCTGTACATTCATAGATGTCACTTGGCCGATAACCCCTGCAATGCTAGCTGCCCTGAAAGTCTCCCCAAGGAGTGATCAGTGAACTTGCCTGCTGTGAAAGGGATTACATGGAGTAGCTTGTTAATGAGAACAGCAGTATAGCTTCAGGATGGGTCTACTACTTTGTGGGCGAGGGATACAGAGAGCACTCTAATACCTAACATTTGCATTTGGAAAGTCCTACATTGCTTCTTGTGCTTAGCTGTTTCTAGGTTACTTAGTTGAGACACAAGTAACTTCTTCAAAATCAGACAAGAAGCGGTGACGGACCAGGGACCATGATTCCCATTGTTGTTTGCTTCTGCCCAGGCAGCATTTGTTCCTCCAGACTGAATGTTATAACACATGCCTGATTAATATATTTTCTTATAAATTTTAATTACTTCATCAGTTCTTTCTCCAGAGGCATCCTAAAATGGAATTCTACCATATCAATGTGTTTTCCACATGATACTCTTTAAATTCCCATATGTTAATGTAAACGCAGCTTAAATTTTCCACTGCTTTATTTTTCTAGCTGGGTAGGGAAACCAGTGTGACCTTCATTGTTTCTTTTAATTGAGTTATTTTGCTTTTCTAGCAGAAGGTCACTGTTTTGAAAAACAACCCCCTTGGAGAGCATGTTGCATTAGCCACATGTCAAAGAATGCATAGGACACTGAGGAGTATCTTCATCCCAGGAGCCAGTAAGAAATCATCAAATTAAATGGAAAAAGCATTAAAATTCTTCAGGGAAATTTTTGACCCAAATGTTTTTACAGAAGTATTTGCAAACTCTTGTCCTATTCCAGGACAATATAAAAGTTACTAACAAAAAAAACCTAGACTGGAGAACTACCAACACCATTCTTTTAAAGATGAGACTCCTTTTCAGATGAGGTAGGTGATGCAGAAAAGCCTGATATTCAGGCCAATAATATAACAATAATATAACAGGCCAATTTATGGCCCATCTGAAAAGGCCTGTCCCACCTGTACCCTTGTTCCTAATTAGCAGATGGGGATAGGTGCCCAGGCTGGCATGTGGGAGCAAGTCAAAGGCAGCAAATAAACATCCCAGCCGGGGAACTGGCTGAAACTGACTGATAGAAAATCCTGGGCACAGGACTGTGGGGAAACTAAGGCCATCAGTAGCTCTTCTCTTGGACTCTTGACAGGGTACAGTTCACCGGGTGCAGGTTGCTCTACTTTGGTCTGCTTCAGTGTCAGTATGGCACTCATGACCCTGCACTACACAGTGACGTACAGCATCCCCTCAGCATCACCCATGTCCCTTTAAGGGTGCCGGGATGTTTTTCTCATTGCCATGAACGTTACTTTAATATTCTTTTTATGTGCTGTGTCTTATAAATCAGTTACAGCTCACAGAAAGCTTAAGGTGGGATCCAGTTGCCATTTCAAAAGCATAGTTCTCCCTAACTTTGGGTTTGTATTGCACAAAATACATGCAACACGTGGCAAACTGTTGCTAGCCCTACCACCCACTATCATCTCAGGTCTTTGCCCTCATTTCCAGTCTATGTTCTGTTATATACCAGAACTGCATATGCTTTGCTACCTTTTTCATATATGCTGATTTTTTTCCTGCAGAATGAAAATATTTAGTATACTGCACAAAATCACCAGATGTCATAAGCACATGACAGGAACAGACCTTCTGGGTCCTTGAATTTAATTCCTCACTGTCACAGAAACCCACGATTCATAACCCCTGTCTAGCTCCCTGCATTTGTACATCTCCATTGAAAGCAGTTCGAATTTTTGCCAGCTGGACAACCGTTTCAGACTTTCACACCTTTGTTGGTTAGAAATCTTCTAATTCCTAACAGGTTTATTTGCATCTTTTGTTTATAGCCATTCATTTTTGTTTCAATATCATTCCTTGGCTGAACTAATTATTTTCCCTTCTTAGCATTTACTCTCCCTTCGCGTATCTATGGAGCAATCATACCTTCTCTCAGCTTTTAATTGCTATGTTAAGCAAGACAAACTCACATAAACTCTTCTCATAAGACATTTTCTCTTGTTCCTTTCTCTGGTTATATCAATAAAGGTCTCCCTACTCATTTCACTGTGATTTCTTCTTTCTTAAACATAGGTAGTCAAAACTATCCACACTAATTCTGATAATGGTTTCCTAGTGTGTTTTACAATGGCATTAATATTTACCCTGCCCACTGCATCCTAGGAATTTTTGGCTGATCACACTGGGATCCCATTTGTTATGTATTATTGTCTCACCTTTCCAACATTGTGTTACTGTCTAAAAAACCTGAGGCATATGCTGACTTCTTCTGCAAAGGTATTCATTATAATACTAAATATGACTTGACCCAAAACAGATTAAGAGGTCCTTTAATTTTCTGATGAGCCATACTTCATCCAACTCATCAACAATCTGTGCAGTTCTGTTTTCCATCTCTGCTTTTTTTGGAAGAATATCAAATATATCTAACTTATTTGACAATTCCCTTCTTCCAAAATCAGAGGGGTTTTTAATCAAAAAAGGATATCCATTACATTGACTTTGTCAAATCCTTTATATACTTTCATATTCTTTGTGTTCTGCCACACATTAGAAAGTGATGTCTGCTTCAATTACCGGCTTTATGTGCACTCTTACCTTCTTTAACTGCAGAGCAAAATCTGGACACGAAGTCATTAAACTGTGGTAGCTCCATTAGTTTACATTTTATTTGTAATTTCATGTAATTTGAAGTTAAAATTCACATGTAGAACTGAAGCTAATAAACTGATATGTAAAGACTTTCTCATCCTGCTACTCTTTGAAGTGACTGTGTGGCTTCTTGCATTAGTTCATGTGATAAGTAGTAGCAGGATGCCACTTTGAGCTCAGTTGACTTCTCCAGTCCAACTTTGCCGCTGAGTTTTCTGCTTTACAGGGTAAACAGGAACATGTTCCAAACCAAACTTAGAGGACAAGCTTCCTCTCTTCTTGATAGTAATGACTAAATTTGACATTCATGATTGGATGTGTCTCGTCCTGAAGACAAGATGTCAGAGGCTAGATCCACCAGCAGGCTTAAACATCTCAATACTAAGTTTTGATACTCAAAATACCTATTCAGCTGCCACCTAGCAGGAAGTGTGTTGAGCCTGTATCAGCCTAAATTTTCCAGAGAAATTTCCTCAAAATGTATCCTGTGGCATGCCCACATGTGCCTGCATCTTTGTAACACCTGAGTAGCACATGAAGAGCTCTGGTCTGAGTGAATTAGGCACTGCTCTGCCTACCATTGCCAGACTTGGCAGATGTTCCCAGTGCATTCCTTTTATCTGCCCATGTGGGTTTCAGATATCTACCTTCCACTGCATCTGTGGATGGTCTGATCACTAGATTATGAGGAAAAAATACTTTTGAATATCTCAATGCTTTCTTCACCACTTTGCAGAATAATGGCATTCTTAATGAACCACGGAGTGAATAGACGTGGTAGCTAAGACACCACCTGAAGTGCAGTTTCCAAAAAAAAACTTTAAAAATGCTCATCTCAGCAAAGAACAGTGGTGGGATTTTGGTATCATGCTGTCCATGGGACTAAAATGAGTCTCTATTGCTCTTTCAGTAAGTAAATAGCCCACACAGTCTCTGCAATCACAGAAACACGGTTAAAATATGGTTGAGTATGAAGGGGACATCTGGAGGTCATCTGGTCCAAACTGCCTGCTCCAGACCTTGTCCCTGATCTATGGGACCTGGGACTCCTGAAGGCTGGTTTTACTAGTAAAGACTGAGGCAAAGAAGGTGTTCATTACCTCAGCCTTTTCCGTGTCCTGTGTTATTAGGGCCCCTGCCTCATTCAGCAGTGGGCCCACATTTTCCATAGTCTTTATTTTACTACTTCAGTAGCACGCCGGTACTTGAAGAAGCCTATCTTCTTTTTGCCTTGCACTCTCCTTTCAGGATCCTGAACTCCACCATCTCGTGATCACTCCAACTGGTGCTGTCTTCAAACTTCACATCCCCAGCCAACCCCTCCTTTTTCATGAGTGTAAAGTCCAGCAGAGCATCTCTCCTCGTTGCCTTCTTTCACTTGTGTCAGGAAGTTGTTATCAATGGTCTCCAGGAACCTGGCTTATATTCTGCTGTCTTATTCCTTCAACAGATATCGGGGTTGTTGGAGACCCACACGAGAACCAGGGCCTGTGAACTTGAGGCTACTTCTAGCTGTCTCTAGAAGGTCTCATCCACTTGTTCTTCATGGTCAGGTGGCCTGTAGCAGACACCCACTATACTGTCACCCATACCACTCTTCTCTTTAATCCTTACCTTTAATCCTAATCATCAACATCGCACCATACATTGAAATGCCACAAGTGAGGAAATCTGAAATGGTCCAACCACTTTGCATTGATTCCTGACGCTATATGGCCTGAATCCAGTGGATCTTTTGTCCTAATTAATTTAGATGCTTTTGAGAATCTTTCTTCTCAGTGTTTAAACAGGATCATGGGAGTCTCTGAACTATATTTTTCTTTAAATTGGACTTTTTACATAAAATATTGGCAATTGTTTAGTTAGCCTAAATTATTATTTTATTAGTCTAAGTTATTTTTTATTCTTTTTACCAAAGCAATTCATTTTTAAAGTAGAAAAATATTTTCTGTGACTAAATTATAAGATATAATGAAAAAGGAGGTGTTTTTCATCATAATAATAATAATACAATTGTATCCATGATGCTTCAAATATTTATGCACATTATTAATTCAAATTATGTCAGTAGGTTGATTCAAGTAAATACCATTTTTTCTCTTTGTTTGTGGGACCACTGTAATGTGGTAGATGCTAGATGTACATATAAAGTTTTGGCCACAGACTTTCCTAACACTTTGCAGCATTTCAGCATGGTTTAAAAGCTAGTTTTAAAAAAAAAAAATCAACTTAAATCATGATGAAAATTAATTATTTTTTAAGTCGCTCTTGATTCAGTCTCTGTCTCTCTACCTTGCTTTGCTACATTTGTTTTGAAGACAAGGAAAAATAGTGTTTCTTCTCCTGAGTTTCCATTCAGAAACGTTGCACACATGTATAATTTCTTAGATTTTGAAAGAAAAGAGAAAACACTAATGTGAAATTTCCTTAAAAAGTTAATAAAGCAGTGACTCTATTTTTTAAGAAGAGCATGAAGACAGTTAGTATCATAAGACTACCATTACTCTACCTGGCATAATTTAGGCTTTTTATATCCTCTTGATCTAAACATCTTGACTTTGTTTTTAAAATAGAGTTTGGATTACCGTAGTGCATTTTGTCTTTACTTGTGCACTGAAGACAGCTTTCTATTAGTATGAAGTCTTAACAAATGTTTTATACAGTCATAAATCCTTTCACTCACTTTTTTATGTTTTCCACTGTTACAGGAGGAAATAGGAATGGGTCTCCTGTTGGCCTTACATTTCATGAGACTCATGCATACAGTGAAGCAAAGTAGTTAAGAAAAGGTGGCTAAACCAGGCGGGTGCCTCACTCACATAGCAGTCCAAACTGAGCACATACCACGTGGCTCTGCCCTTTATCCTCTGCCACTGTGTTACAGTTTTCTATCTCTAATAACCATGAAGTCAAAGAACATATTTTTACCTCCAACATGTCAGTTCTGTCTCCCACTCTCCTATATCACTCCATGATACTCCTGCTTCGTATTTTTTGCAGATATTTTTTCCTGCTGCAGAATAAAAATGTAAACAATACCAAAGATACCATCTTCCATTTTTTGGGGGGGTCTACCCTCAATGTTGGCAACCATAAATTATTATGAGTATAATTTTAAGAGAAGAAAATCTTTGTCTAAAGCTTTCAATAAAAGGGAGCCACAGTTAGCTGGGTCCATCCACCCTGCACGCTCACACACACCTTTTTCATATACAGAGTTACTACGCTGAAAGTAAACTTGAGATTTTTGGATGGCCTTTTTATTGTAGTAGTACAGTGCGTAGTGCAGCAGGGTCCTTACTCTGATGGTGACCCCTGGACAGCCACACACAAGTAAATAGCAGCCACCACAAATGACAGAAACTCACGTGGCAAGGCAGAAAAATCAATACATTCATATCATCATGAGCACCTGGCCAGATATAAGTTTATTGATAGCTACCACCCAGGCATCTAAATACCTTTACAAGTCTTAACCACAGGCTACAGCAGAACCTACATCTACTACACAAATCACAGAATAAGAAAAACACCACAGAAGGGAAAGAAAAGGACATGGGCAATGTGCCTTCCCAAAATCACACCACAGAAGAGTGACAGTCTTGATGTCTACTTTTCAGGCTTGCACCAGGCCCTTACCAATTTTAGTAGAATGCACAATTTACAATTTTGACTGACTTTTATGACATTCAAAGATGACATACTTGAGAAGGGGGTTGGTATCCTTTGTAACTGCCTGTAAGCACTCAGACCTGTTGCTCAGCAGTTTTAGAACCATGCCAACTGCATAGCAACTTTTCATAGGAAAAGAAGCTGCTCTCCCCTCTCAAAAATCTCTCTGATACTTTACCATGCTCAGATATACTCTGATTTTGTGAACATTAGCACCCACTTTTATTTTGCTTTTCATCCAACAAAAAACAAGAACCAGTTACACAAAACCCTTTGTATGCTGCATGGAAGAGCTCTGTTTTGATGTCTGTGCTTCCCCCTTGTTGTGGTGTCTCCTGGTGCATGGGACTAATTTGATTTCATGGTAGAGTGTTGCATTTAAAAGGATCTAATGAAGTGTATTATAACCACTACAGATGGGGAAGCACACGCCTCCTCTCCTTTTTCCCTCAGTGCACTGACTACAGTTCCCTTTGTGTGAATCATCTCTCACAGAAGAGACCAGAAGATTTTGCTGCTGTATTTTTTTTAAGCTTTAGCAACCCTCATGCAATGAAACAAGACCTTCAACTGAGGCACCATTCCTTCCTTCCTTCCAGGCAGCTAAGTAGTTATTGGAAGAGGGATGTCTGGATGGGAGTTAACATCATTTATCTGAAATTGTATTTATTGCCTTAGACGTAAAGCAAGTAGAATTTTTTTTCAAACCCTGCTCTAACCATCTCATGTTTGACCTTAAACAAGTCTTTTCACGTATCTTTGCTTTGGTTCTCTGTTTATGCAGGACTGATAACGTTATTTTTCATTCTTGATGTCCATGGCTGCAAATTGCTACATCAACTAAAATATAATCATAAAAACATGAGATTTGTTTCCAAGTGCCTATCTACAAGACAGCTGGAGCACAATTAGCATAAATGAAGCAATTAATAAATAATGATAATAAATAATAATCTTAGGGTATATTTGGCCTTTGCATGATCTTTCATAAGAAATTTTGAAACTTTCATTTAAATGCTATATTTTTTATCCCCCAAAGCAATCTAATCTACTGTGCGGCAAGACTGGTATTTCTGCTTGATTGGTTGGTTGATAGTTAGGTTTGTTTTAAAGTGCAACAAAAATAACTGATTCTTAGTTATTACTAAAATCAAATCCCTCCTTATCTTTGTCCTCACACAGATGCTTACTCATGATGAGGAAGGTGCTGTATTCCATTCTGATTTCCCTTCAGATTGAGCTCCACTGTAGTTCTGCCTTTCCAAAATATTGTGAATTACTTGTGTAAGTGATTGTCTGCCAGTAGAAAGAGAAAGAGGTGTTTGTCCACAAGGTGAGAGAAGCCGGCACCATCTTTTTTTACTACCTTGCACCTAGAGAGCATTTAACCAGTTGCAGATAGCAAAAGGTCGAGACAGGTTTCCAGCAGTTTAAATTTCCCCCTCAGCTGCAGTCAAACAGCAGGTTGCACCACCGGAGGGAAAACTTGGGGAAGGATTGTAAATCTGTGCTGTTCTCTACTCCAGCTTCTGCTCCAAAGGAGTAATCTAGTGTGTGCATGGAAACCCAATGGCTCGGTGACCTTATCTCTCTCTACCAGAAACAAGCTGTAAACGAGAAGTGCTGCATCTAGCAGATATGCCTCTTTCTTAACCTTTTGAGAGCAGACTATGGGAGTGAATAGCCCACTTTTAATGCTAGTATTGTTGAAACAGTGCAGCTGTAAATGTGCACTTGAAGAAAATTACTCCACACAGTACTATCCCAGTCTATTATACCCTTAAATACTGAAAAACAGAAAAGGGAGGGGGGGGACGACACAGGAATAACGTTGTTAGCTGAACTCATGTAAAACAGCAATAAGGAAGCACTGAAATAAACCTGCAGATGTTTCAGAATATGTAGATAGGGATGGATATTGGTGCAAGTGGCATGTGCACAGCAAAATTAAGCTTGATGGTGCAGACTAGCCAACGAACTAGCAGAATATTGAAAAAAAAATCCAGTGGGCTTCAGCAAGATCCCCCGGGCGAGCTGTCACCCTTACACTGAAGGGTTTCCTGATGCTCAAAGGGAACCTCCTGTGTTTCAGCATGTGCCCATTGCCTCTGGTCCTGCCACTGGGCTGACACCACTGAAGAAAGCCTAGATCCTTCTTTATACCCTCCCTAGGTGTTTATATACATTGATGAGATCCCCCCTGAGATTTCTCTTTGCCAGGCTGAACAGCCCCAGCTCTCTCAGCCTCTTCTCATAGGCGATATTCCCCAGTCCCTTAATCATCTCAGTGGCCCTTCACTGGACTCTCTCCAGTATGTCCGTGTTTTTCTTGTACTGTAGACCCCAGGACTGGACACAGCACTGCAGGTGTAGCCTCTCCAGTGCTGAGCAGAGAGAGAAGGATCACCTCCTTCAACCTTCTGGCAACAATCCTAAAGCAGCCCAGGATACCATTTGCATTTTTTGCCACCAGAGCACACTGCTGGCTCATGTTCAACTTGGTCTCCCTCAAGACCCCCAGGGTCTTTTCTGCAAAGCTGCTTTCCAGCTGGGTGACCCCCAGCATGTACTGGTGCATGGAGTATTTCCTTGCCTGGTGCGGGACTTTGCAGTTCCCCTTGCTGAAGTTCACGTGGTTCCTGTCAGTCCATTTCTTGAGCCTGTTGAGGTCCCTCTGGATGACAGCATGGACATCCCAGTTTTGTGACATCTGCAAACCTGCTGAGGGTACACTCTGCCTTGTCATCAGCTAGATAATTAATGAAAATTTGAAAAGGACTGGAGCCAAGACTGACCCCAGGGGTACACCACTAGTTACTGTCTTTCCTACCTTACAGCTTGCATTTGCCTTCTCTTCACTTGCCTTTTCAACATTTTTTTTCTGACATCTTTTCCCAATATTTTGCAGTACTCTGGGAATCCCAGACTAAGGGAGTCCCAGAGTTTCCCAGGACTATGCTGCAATGTAGTGCAGTACTTCTGAGTTAGCTGATATATACTAAATAGCTAAGATTAAAACCACAGGTGAGGATAATTAATTTCAAGGGCTCAGCATGGAGACAGTAAGCGAAGATTCTTATAGTAGAGGAGTTTAATCCAGCATAGGCAATGACGGAACAAGACAACAAGCTAGCTATTCAGTCAGGCAGCCAGATATATGAAAACATATTTGAACAGTCATAAAATGAAATTACGAAAGAAGGATTTTAACATATGTAATTCCCATTAAACCAGAATTGCTTGGTTTCTGTAAACAGAAAGCTAGAATTTACACCCATTATTTGTCCAGCTGTTGAAATTACTGGTCCAGTTGTAAATCTTACTAGAAAGAAGATGTTGAAAGTATCATGGAAGAAGGACAGTAATGTATTAAAGTTCATGTCTTTTAAATATAAAGCAAAAAAATTTATTCGTGTGCAGTCTTGTCTTACAATGTGACAGTCATATGCATAAGAAAACAGCAGCTCTTGCTGAATCAGGACAACGTCTCTCAGTAGATCTAATTCCCTGTCCATTTACAAAGAAATGTCACTGCAAGTCTGCAGCTACCAGATGTAATCCTGCACACAGCAGAGACTGAATCAAGTGCCTTCAGGCTGCAGGTGGAGAAAATGAGTATCAAAAACATGAGAAGAATAGGCACTTCAGAGGATGCTCCTTTCTGCGTTTGACAAAGCCTTTTTCTTTGTTTTTCATTCTGAATTGTTTATCTGGTCTGCAGGATGCTTTGAAATTTTCAAAATTAAAATGTTATATAAAAACACACTGAAAAGGTCATAAGAAGTTTCAGACATTCTGAAGAGTTCTGTATTCCTGATGAATTTTCAGAGGACTTTAATAAATCCTGTTCACCAGAAACTAGTTTTTTTAATCTTTGCAAAACAGCACCCTTGGATTTCTATTTGTATCTTTTCTAAATATTACAGTATATTTTTTTTCCAAACCTTTAATGGTTAAAGACATTCAGTTATACATGTCTTCATTCCTTTACCTTTCATTGAGAAGTTAATTTCTCCTTTCCATACATGTTAGCAGCAAATGTATAGCAGTCACTGTACCCTCTTTTTCACAGGAAAGTAATATTTTATCAATACGTATGGTGATCACTCTTTCCATATATCTCAAATCCCTGAACATCAAGGCAAGGATTTGGGGAAAAAATATCCCTCTCATTGTAACCCAGCTCAGGTTCAAGACCACCTGAGGAACCTGAATATACACAAATCCATGGGACCTGACAAGATACATCCCAGGGTCCTGAGAGAATTGGCTGATGTAGTTGCTAATCCACTCCCCATCATATCTGAAATGTCATGGCACTCAGGTGAAGTCCCCAGTGACTGGAAAAAGGGAGAAACATCACACTCATTTTTAAAAAGGGTAGAAAGGAGGAACCTGGAAACTGCTGATCAGTCAGCCTCACATCTCTGCTTGGTAAGATCATAGAACAGATCCTCCCGGAAGCTATGACAAGGCATGCGCATGACAGGGAGGTGCTGAGAGACAGCCAACGTGTCTTCACCAAGGGAAAATTGTGCCTGACTAATCTAGCGGCCTTCTACAATGGAGTGACTGGATCAGTGGACAAGGGAAAAGCTACTGATGTCATCTGGACTTCTGTATGGCCTTTGATATGGTCCTTCACAACATTATTGCTGATAAATTGGAGAGATATGGGCTTGATGGATGGACTGTTAGATGGATAAGGAACTAGCTAAATGGCTGTGTCCCAAGAGTTACAGTCAATGGTTCAATGTCTGAGTGGAAACCAGTAACAAATGGTGTCCCTCAAGGGCCCATACTGGGAAGAGTACTATTTAATATCTTCAGCAGTGACATTGACAATGGGATTGAGTGCACCCTCGGCAAGTTTGCAGATGACACCAAGCTGAGTGGTGCAGTTGATAGCTTGAGGGAAGGGATGCCATCCAGTGGGACCTAGATAGGATGGAGGAGTGTGATCACAGGACTGGACACCTTTTCTATGAAGAAAGGCTGAGAGAGCTGGGATTGTTCAGCCTGGAGAAGAGAAGGCTCTGGGGAGACCTTATTGATGACTTTCAGTATATAAAAGGGTCTTATAAGAAAGGCAGAGAAAGAATTTTTATGAACACTTGTAGTAGCAGGACAAGGGGGCAAGGGGCAGTGGTTTGAAACTGAAGGAGGGTAGATTTATATTGGTTATGAGAAAGAAATCATTTACAAAGAGGGTGGTAAGACACTGGACCAGGTTGCCCAGATAAGTTGTTGGTGCCCCATCAGTGCAAGTGTTTAAGGTCAGGTTGGGTGGGGCTCTGAGCAACTTGATCTAGTGAAAAATGTCCTTGCCCAGGGCAGGGGGGTTGGACTAGGTCATCTTTAAAGGTCCCTTCCAACCCAAACCATTCTATGGTTCTGTGATTGTCCAATGAATTGTTTACTCCATACAGAATATCAGCTTGTTCTAAAGGTTTAGAAAGACACTGAGCCTTGGTTGTTACGATATTAATCTTGTGGATGGATTTATACCATGAGAAGTCAGTGTTAAAAGATGTTACATTGAAGTGACAGCTTTATTCACCCTTTTTTCATTCTTGACACTTCCATAAATGACTGCATAAGATCCAAGAGAGTGTAAAGTTGGATGATTTTTTTTTTTTTTGATTGACTTGTTAACCTACAGGCACATGTAGATTGTGTCTAGTCTGTACGACGAACGCCCATGTTAGAGAGATACTCGAGCTAATTCTGAAAAAGATAGCATACCCACATAAATCAGCACTCAGCTATGCTGGGTTTGATCCTAGGTGCAGTATAGCCTCTCATTAGAACTAATTACTCTTGGCACAGCATCGTGCTGATGCAGCTGTGCAGCTTCCAGAGCTAGTTCATTTGGCACTTAGCTCAGGGATCACTGCAGTCTTGGGCATAGATGTGCACTGTCATTTGGTCAAATGAGTGAAGCTTTCGCTCATTAGTTCAAATGGCTATTTCATTTGGGAATTAGATAAATGATGAAATCTTCCAGGTGCTTAGTCCAATTACTGGAAATATGGTCATGATTTTTGACAACTACCTGATTATTAACAGACAGCCAAGCAATGCTGTAATTCCTGCATTGCAGTCAAACAACTTGGATCAACAATTTCTCTCTGAGATGTTGCTTTGGTGGCTTTAATTTTTAGTTGTGTCCCTTGAGAAGTGGCCTCCTCAAAGCAGGTTCTGTGTTCCAATATGGCACTTCAGGGGAGCATCTGTAGCCCTTTACACATATTTTTGTGGCCAGGAACAACCTATCAATGTTTTTTTTGATGTCAGCATTGGCATGGCCATCTCTCACCCCTGTGCAAATGAGGGCAGCAGGGCAAGTAATTTAGAGATGACTTTGTAAAACTATCTTTAAACTCAGCTAAGTGTGAAAGGCAGACAAGATAGTTGCTTTCAAATCCTGGAAAGCACTCTTTTCTATCCAGTCCACTAAAGTCAGTGGAAAGGATTTCAATGACTACAGATATGAGACCTGTTCTTGACCCTGCAAATGGATTCCATATCAAGATATATAAACCACTAGCTCTAGATATGTTTAGCATCTCTATCTGTTGATTAAGTTTTCACTCATTTTCAACCATTTCACTGAATTCTGCCTACTGATTTAGTTGGTAAGCCCTTTGTCAGAGAGGTATTTACAAACAAACTGTCCAAGAAGTTTGGCAGATGTTGCCCTTACAGAGATAGATTATTTTCAAGCTGTTGTTTTCATGGAACAAGCAAGCAAAGTGGAGGGAGGAAATATCTGCCTGGCAGATTTTAGTCTACAGTTTATAGCTTATTGTTGTATCCTGCTTCACAGCCAAGAAAGTGAGCTCCGATTCTAGCTGTAACAAGGCATTAATGTTCTAAGAATGGCATTCCAAAAGGATTTAAATAGTTAGATAATATTCCCTTTGATGTAAGTCAACTAAAACATCAGTGAGCCCCATTGAAGGATATAAAAATACGTCAGGGGAGGTAAGAGAAACAGAGTACAAGGCAGGAGATGACAGTATGTGTTTCAGAGAAAGGGTGATGGGAGGAGAGAAATAGAAACACTGGCATACAAAACTGACTGTTAGGAGGGTTGTAATCCCTCCTCTTTTTTTCACAGCTGATGTGTCTTGAGAACCTTCACCTACTGCTTGGTAGTTTGTGAGCACCCACCCATCTGTCAGTGTCTCTTTCTTTGTTGGCAGCCTCATTATAGCTAGAAATCCTAGCCTGCATTTTATCCACAAGGATCAAACTAGGAAAATAGGAAAAGAAGAGACTTGAAACACAAGGATTTCTAGGAAAATGGGAGAGCTAGCTGTTCATAGATCTTGAATGACAGTAAAGTCCATCAGCTCATTTAGCCTGACCTTCTGCATAGCAAAGGACATAGTTCATGTTACTTCCTGTGCTGTTCAACCTCAGAACTTGTGTTTAACTAAAACGTATCTACCAGAAAGACTTGAAAGGAAGGACCCAAGGAATGCAGAATCCCACAGACAATGCAGTCATAGAATCACAGAATCACAGAATACCAGGTTGGAAAGGACCTCAGGGATCACCTGGTCCAACCTTTCTTGGCAAAAACACAGTCTAGACGAGATGGCCCAGCACCTGGTCCATCCGAATCTTAAAGATTTCCAATGTTGGGGCATCCACCACTTCCCTGGGGAGACTATTCCAATGGTTCATTGCTCCCATGGTGAAAAATTTTCCTCTTGTATTCAGTCGGAATCTCCCCAGCAGTAACTTGTACCTGTTACCCCTCATCTTTTCCATGTGACTCCTTGTAAAAAGGGAGTCTCCACCTTCTTTGTAGCCATGCTTTAAATACTGGACCTTGGCAATAAGGTCTCCCCTAAGCCTTCTCGTCTCAGTGCTGAACAAATCCAGTTCTCTCAGCCTTTCCTCACATGACAAGCTTCCCAGTCCTTTGATCATCTTTTCGGCCCTCCTCTGGACCCTATCCAGCTGGTCGACATAATTTTTGTAGAGCAGGGATTAAAACTGAACACAGTATTCCAGGTGTGGCCTGACAAGTCTGAGTAGAGTGGGACAATGACTTCTTTATCTCTGCTGGTGATGCCCTTGTTGATGCAGCCCAGCACCCTGTGGCCTTTCTTTGCTGTAGTAGCACAATGTTCACTCATATTGAGCTCATTGTCCCCCAGGACCGCCAGGTCCCTTTCCACAGAGCTGCTTTCCTGCCAGATAGTTCCCAGCCTGTGCTGCACTCCCAGATTATGTTTTCCCAGGTGGAAGACCTTACACTTGCCCTTGTTGAACATCATTAGGTTCTTGTTAACCCTCTCTTCCAGCCTGTCCAGGCCTTCCTTCAGGGTGGCGCAGTCATGTCTCTTACTTTTTATGGACAAATGCCTCATAAATTTAAGATGAGGAAACAGTGGGATCTGAATAGACCTAAAAAAACAAGAACACAAAACAAAGAGTGAGAAGGGCATTTAGTTTGCCAAAGTTCTGAACAGATGGTTGACAATGACCTGAGACCTTAGAAAACTGAATCAATGAAATAAACGTGTTCAGATTTGATTATATGTAATTGCAGAAGGCACAGAAAGGGTGAAACTAAGTCACAAACCTCAGTTTATTGAGGCAATATTTAATATGTGGCAGAAGCACATAAAAAGTTCACCTTTGTTCAATTTAGTGAAGTTTCCATTACAAAATCTTGTACTGACGGAATAAACTAAAACCCACATTAGTTTTCTTTTTTTTATTTCATAATTAAACAATTTCAGACATTTGTTCAATGTCTGGTCCTCATTCTCATTTCTTAAAACAAGTGCTTTGAGTTTTATCGTATTTGGTAGAATGGCAAATAAAAAGATCATTCACAAAACTCACTTCATGAACTACAAGGTGACTGACTAATAGAAATCTCTAGGACCTGTGCTCTCATTTGCTACATGTTTCTGAAAAAATCCTGCTCTGGTTCTGTTGATCACTGGGGTTAAATAGTCAGATATGCACATGTTGGTTAGATATCTTTTAATCATCCTCTTCAAAAGTTAGACAGAATAATACCACTGTCGTGCCAATCAAGGATGTATTCGAGTCAGACATACCACATCATTCAAGGCTGTATGTGTAGACATAAAAAGATTGAAAAGTAAACAATACTTAATAAAAAGACTTAACTAACTGCTTATTTTCTACATAATTAGTTATGCTGAACTTCTGAACAAATTTGATGCTGTACTGGGTCTGGCTGAGATGGAGTTAACTTTCTCCACAGCAGACCATATGGTGCTGTGTTTTGGATTTGTGCTAACACACAGTGTTGATACCACACCAGTGTTTTGTCTGTTGCTGAGTAGTGCTTGCACAGCGTCAAGCCTTTCTCTCTTTCCCACTTTTTCCCCAGTCAGTAGGCTGAGGGTAGCAAAGAAGATGGAAAGGGACACAGCCAGGACAGTAGACCATTGGCCAAAGGGATGTTCCATACCATACAACACCATACCCAGCAATAAAGGTGGGGTAGATGAAAAAGGAGCGGGGGCAGCTCAGTGTGCTCAAAGCCCCATCCAACCTGACCTTGAACACTTCATTCCCCCAGTTCCTGCCTTGAGTTTCAGGGTCTTGAAGGATGAGGGAAGAGCAACTGTCAGTGAAAATTGAGACAAAAAATTGTTGAGTACCTCAGTTTTCTCCATGTCAGTTGTCACCAGATCCCCAGTCTTATTTATTGGGGGAAAATACAATTTCTTTGTCTTCCTTTTATGACTAACATGCCTGTGATCAGACGTTCATCCATTTCTGTTAAGGTACAAGTACCTTAAGAGATTTTACCTAGAGATGCTGGTTGGAAAGTATACTTAATCTGTAGACTTGAAAATTCATTCCAATGGAATCTGAGGATAAAGAGTCCGAAGAAGCATCATAACTCACACGTGAGTCATGCAGCCTCTGCTCATCTGCAAAGCTCATTTCAGCCCATCAGTCTAGCAAGTTTCCTCCACTTAGGTTGTGGTTTAGGCCCAGCCAGCAACTAAGCACCACACAGCCATTTGCTCACTCCTCCCCCTTCCTGATGGGATGGGGGAGAAGAATCAGGAAAATAAAAAAAAGTAAAACTCACAGGTTGAGATAAGAACAATTTAATAACTACAATTTAAAAATCAATAATAATTTTTAAAATAGTATAATAATAATGATAGTAATGAAAAGGGATAAAAAAAAAAAAAAAAAAAAGCATGATGCAATTGGTCACCACCTGCTGACCAATATCCCAAGCAATAATCCTCCCCTCTTGGCCAACTCCCCCGGATTTATACACTGAGCATGATGTGCTATGGTATGGAATAGCCCTTTGGCTAGCTGGGGTCAGCTCTCCTGGCTGTGCTTGCTCCCAGCTTCTTGTGCACCCCTCGCTGGCAGAGCATGGGAAACTGAACATTCCTTAATTTAGCATAAGCACTCCATAGCAACAACTAAAACATCAGTGTGTTATCAGCATTATTCCCACAATATATCCAAAACGCACCGTGCCAGCTACTTAAAGAAAATTAACTCTATCCCAGCTGAAACCAGGGCATTGGTTTATGAGACGTGTTTTCAGATTGCTTGGGGATGAATCAGCACAGTCCATTGATGCTGTACTGCCTTCTCTAACTTTCAGCATGTCAGCAAGTAGATGCACTGAAAAGAGACTTTGATGAAAAGATTTTTCTGGAATGCCTTTCTTTCCCTAACTATAAGATTAAATATAAGAATATAATATGAATTTACACAACTAGTACTCATGTCAGAGTGAATAACTTTCTCCAATAACTACAAATTTCATCTTTCAGGCTGTGATATGGATTTCGGTTTAAAGCCATTCATAAAGCTAGACTATGTAGGCACAGAACTTCTACTAGAAATATCTCTATTTGCCAGTTCTCTACACTTTCTCTTTTAAAGGAAGAATAATCTTCCTTTAAAAAATTACTGATGTTTCCATCCAGAAGACAGTTTACAAACAAAGCAGTATTCTTGCATAGATTTTCAAAAACCTGGATGAGGTTGTACTCAAGGTACCCACAAGCAGTAGCAACAGTGCCATCAGTTGCCTCAGGATAAGATGAAAATTCTGCTAAAGGGTTCTCATTTTACAGCCTTGGAGACAGATGGCTTTTTGGGAAGCAATTCAAGCCTGACAGTGAAGACATCTAAAGCAGTTCTTCAAAGCAAAAAGTAAAGGAGAATTACACACACACACCCCTTGAAAATAGACTTGAACACAATGTACAATTTAAGTACTGGAGAGATTTTACTCTAATTCCTAATTTGCCTGAGTTTATTGGCAAAACCGCTGAAGTTATGAGACATAATAACATTAAAATGAAACATCTTTATTTCTTTAATGGCAAGCTTTGGCTCATACAGATTTTCTGTCTTGTAAAGTGCAAAAGGCCAAACAGACCAAATTCATGGCTTATGAAAGGCAGTTCATTCAAGAAATGAAATTATTTTTTTCTGCAGAGAACAGAGAGTACAACAGCAATAAAATATGCTTTTAATTTTTTTCTTTTAGAGATACCAAATTTTGCAGAAAAAAAAAAAAAAAGCAAAGGTGTAAATTTTATAATAATTTGGTTTGAAAGAATATTCTCTGTAAAAAGTTTATTCCTAGCCTTCCAGTTCTCATAAAAATGCATTTAATTCAGTCCGACGTAGCCTTGTGAAAATCTATTAGGCCATGTACAAAAATATTTCCCACTGTTTATCAGCATTGTTAGTGATAATGATCATAGAGTAGTACTTCTACCACAATTTAATAGTCTTGCAGAGGAAGATTTTTGCAAGACTGTTTTGTTAATTCAACCAAACAAGAAACCTCAGCCAGACTGGAACACTGAGACCATAATTGGGCACCCGAGATTTTTCAGAAGAATTAAAAGGGTGCTGCAGCTTTTTTATTTTATACATTTTAAAAAAACCCAAATTAAGTAGAACTCTTGATCGTCTTTACTTCTGTCTAGTGTCCTTCTTTTGAATGCTATCACTGATAATCTGTTTTCCAGTGACTCTTTCACCTCATGTTTTACCACCATAATATAATTTACAGCCCCAAATTTTATAAACTAAATATCAGTAGGAAAGTCAAAATTGTATTCCTTAATTGTAAAATCATCTATATCTTATTAATCATGCTCCTTGTTTAGTAGTAAGTATCAATTATATAGTTTGCTGAGAATGACATGGAGGAATGTCTAGTAGACCCAAATGGACATTTGTAAGATTTCTCAACATGTTTGAATCATCCACTCTAAATAGAGCACTGCAGTGCTTGCTAAGAATCCATTTCTTTTTCAGCCACAAAGTCTCACATAGGTCATTACCACTGCATTATTAGATAATTGTAAAAAGTAATTGCCCCTCAAAAGGAAAAAAGCACTTCTTCTGCACCACTTTTTTTTTTATCAAAATGCATATTTCTCTAAAAAAAAAAATATAGAAATTGGAAAGCTGTAGAAATCAAAAAATAATGTCAATGTTTCAGGGTCTGTTGTTTTCTTCTAAAAGCTGGTGAACAGGTTTTTCCAATATTATTGAAATTACTAGTGAAAATAAAAAAATCCTCTTTGAGGATATAATTTATTCTGATTAAATTTTACAATCCAGACTGATTTGATTTCTATCACATGCTATAGAAACTTTTCACAGTGGCTCCCTTGGAAATACTTTAACTCCTACTCAGGTTAGAAGGAACTGAACATGCTTATAAATTCTGAAAAGTGGCCGAGCAGTGCATATTTCTAGTAAATATGACTCCTTTCTGTTTAGGAAGTATAAGTGAATTTGTTTACAACATAAGATGGGTTCCCTTTTGCTTGTTGCTTCAGCTGCTACAGAGGTTTCCTTTTCATTTGATGTTGGAAATGGGCCTGTGGAGATCGTCGTTAGATCTTCCAACCAGCTCAATGATGACCAGTGGCATCGGGTCAATGCTGAGAGGAATGTCAAACAAGCCAGCCTGCAGGTAGACCAGTTACCTGTGGAGGTGCGTAAAGCACCAACAGAAGGACACACGCGACTGGAATTGTACAGCCAGCTCTATGTCGGTAAGATGCAGAGCAGGTAACTGGGCTTTGCTCTCACACTGAACGCTCTTTGCTTCGTGTCTTGCCAACAGCAGTTAGTTTAATGTGGGAAATAGCTCTCCTGAAGCACTTGCATGACAGCACAGGCGGAAAAAAAAAAAAAAAAAAAAAAAAAAAAAGTCAAGTATGTCCATAATTACAGAAATAAAAAGATCAACTAAGAGAAAAATATTCTGTGCTGACAACTTGTCATTTTTCCTTCCCCACCTGCAGCTCTTGGATAAAAGTGCCTTTAGCAGTCACTAGTGCCAAACACCTTTTTTGCCAACTGTCTCTCACACACACACACTTATTCACCACAGAAGTGAAAAATTCTGCATAGGTCTTGCCAGGAGTGCATGTGCCTGCAGTGCCTATCCTAGCCTCGGCAGCACTTTCAGCCTCAAGGTTTGATCATTGCCCATGCTTTTGCATTCACAGCTCTCACTGCAGTCTTTTCCCTTCAGTCCCATGGGCTGTTTGCCCATTTGATGTAGGAAAGCATCACACAGTGTTACACAAATGCATTCCCTGGAACCAAGGTAGTCCAGCTGCTGATCTCTGGTACGTTTTGGGCAGGCTATTCCAGCAGCACTTGTATTTCTCTGACTGCTGCGAAGTGCAGATATGCCAAGTGCCATTATCTGGAATCAGAACTGCATGAAATGTTGAGCAAAGAAGCACTTCCCTACCTCTCTAGATATCTGTTAACAGGAGAAGAGGGAAGGGGGAAGGAAAAAAAGACATTATCTCTTTTTTTTTTTCCCATATTACTTAGGGTTCAACAGGAGAAATTAATTAAAATTATGTTTAAAGCCTTCACTGCCTTAATAGGCAGCACAGTGTCACTGCAAAGTGTGTGTAATATGTCACCAGATGTGCAGTCATTATTTACAAGCTCAGATTCTCCTTTACTGCTGTGATCCCAATAAAAGGCAGTTTCAAAATAAACTGAAATGTGAAGTTGGTTTAAAGGGGGGAGCCTTAGCCTTTTAAAAGAAATATAAAGCTTGCTACTGAAAACAGGAAGAACTGGATTTTTTTCCAGCCTGAGCTCTTGGGGAATTGTTGATAATGTTGATTTTTATTGGTAGCTTTTTATTGGTAGCTTTGAATTAACTGTATAACAGCTGCTGAATAACAGCAATGTTTCGAAACACCTAGTACCTTTATTGTCAAAAACTGAATGTCCAAATCCACACCAGATTCTCTTTCTTTCTTCATCATATCCATTTCATATGACTTGCTGTTGGAGGACACATCTCAAAGAACAAATTTATTTCTTTACCCACAGAATTGGTATGAGTTGGAGCATCCCGAATGAACACCCTGAACATCAGGGCGTGGAGAATAATACTGAACAAGATTTGTTTTGGTGTCTCCTGTTCCACTTGCTGTAGAATAAATATCTATTCCTTGGGCCAACAAGAGAGCCAGAGGAATGATGACTTTTGTGTCCTTGGGGCGAGGACAGTCACCAGAGGGGAGAGAAGGAAGTTAGATTATTAGGGGGTTTTCTTGTCACTGCAGTATACGAGTTTACACAGAATTGAACCACACCAGAATGCCCTCTGCACTGTTGCACTCAGAAGAAACCGAGCATTGCCTCTTACTCCAAAACATTCAGTTACCAGCAGCTAATTGGAAGCAACCCTCTCTTTTTGGTGTGTATTTAGTCCTCTTCCCCACTCAGGTAAATATCAGTCTCTGTGCTCTGTGGTGATGAGCATTCAGATCTCCTCAGGGACTCTTCATCACCTGTGGCACTGCAGTAATCAAAGAGATGAGAGGATGAGGAGAAGGGATGACAGGCACTCAATGTTACTAGCTTGTATTTTTTAGGGTTTTTTTGTTTCTAATCCAGCCCCAGATAAGACTTTCCTAGCTGAAATCACATTTTTCAGCAAGTGCTTACAAGGGGAAAAAAAGGAATAGTTCTTAGTGACTGCTAAGAAAAGCCATCTCCACCCAAAGTTTCAAATGTAGCTCTTCAGTGTTACATCCTTCACACTATACTCAAGAAGCTAAACAATATACCCAGTGTTGCTTGGAAATGAACATCTGTCTTTCCTATTGTAACTGAGTGGGGATTTAAATCTTTTCCTTCTTTCCCCATCATGGCTTTGAAAAATGTAACACTGCATAACATATTATGGCATTATTATTAGCATCCATCTCATTAGCATACCTTCTCAATCAAGTCAAGACCATTTCTTCCACTGTTACCTCTAAAAATCCTGAAATGAAATGAGGTCTTCCAGTGGAGGGCTAGAATCTCTAATGTCTGAGCAGTGTAAAGCAAACACACCTATTATTTATGCTTACTTATGGTATGGTATCAAAAGGTTAGGTTTCAGTGATTTCGCTGTCATTAGGACAATACAATTCTTGCCTTTACAAAGAAGTTACCTACTTCCAGCTGTTGTCACAAGCTTAGCAGGATATTTCATGTAAAGCAACAACAATAAAAATCTGTTCAGTGCTGTCTCACAGTTTTACATTCCCTCTCAGGTGCTGCAGGAGGCCAACGAGGCTTCCTGGGTTGCATTCGTTCGTTAAGGATGAACGGGGTGACGCTGGACCTGGAAGAGAGAGCAAAAGTCACGCCAGGGGTGAAGCCTGGCTGCTCTGGCCATTGCACGAGCTATGGGATGTACTGCGCAAACGGCGGTAAATGTGTCGAGAAATACAACGGCTACTCCTGTGACTGCTCCAAAACAGCCTATGATGGACCATTTTGCATTAAAGGTAAATGCTTTAGTGCCAGAGGCAAAGTATGGGAGAACTATCTGCCTGAGAAAAAACACAATAGACCCAATGCTTCAGCTTTTATTAATTAAGCACGTAAATTGTTTAATACCTCTTACAAACAAGTCAAATTGTACACTTACATCTTAAACATGATGATTTAAAACCACATCTCTCATTGGTACGAATATATATTACCTGTTTAAATCCCATAATACAACAAAATGCATGAGGAATGCCTGTAGTCATAGCAGGTCTGGCAGAATATTCCATAGTCTTGAGCTGTTGAACAATAAATTCCTACTAGCACAATGCCATGGTTACTTCGTTAGAAAAAACATGGATTTAAACAAAAGCTACCTGGTGTCATTCAGAAACATACTTGGCGATACATAGGTATGAGCTTTAGGGTGAATATCTTACAAATTGGGAGGCCAGCATTTGGATTAAAAATTTGATCCATCCATAACCAGATCAAGTCTTTTAGTAGCTCAAACTGGGTTAGAGGTTGAACTCGCTTGGGTAAAGGAAGGTACAGGGCTCCCACATCTATGTGAGTCCTTTGGAAATGCCAGAAGTATGTTCTGAATTTTCAAAATCAATGATTGTAAGAGACTGATTTACTCTGGACACACATGCCTGCATAAGGAAGACAAGGAGTGAGGGAAAGACAGATCTTACATACAAAAAAAACAAAAAAAAAGAGAGAGAATAAAGATGCTAATTTATTTCCACTCTTCCTTTTTATTTTGCCAGAAATTATTGTGACAAAATAGCAGTGAGAATATAATTTTCCAAATGTTTGCAGGCTTTGTAGCCATTCATTTGTTTCCATTATATTTCATAGGATATTGTCATTATATTCTTGAAATACTCTTCTCTAAAGGTTTGATCACATTTACCTGAGGTGCTAATATTACTCAGCAGCTCTCTTTCACTGTGCTTTTATTGGTACACAAAAATCACCCAATCTGTTGCTTTTTCTAATGGTTTTAAAAGCTTTCTCAGAAGGTACTAATCTTACATATTCAACTAAAAAATGTGAAGGCTTCTTTCATGACTATCTGTGATGTTAAATAAACCTGTAGCCACATAAACCGTTCTTCTGCTTTTACAGTACCCCCTGTACCAGGAATCCTGTGGGCAGTCTGGATTGCCAGTCACCAAATTCCCTTCATGAAGCTGTCTTGGCAGTAGGGGAATGCTTCTGTCCTTTGACATTCTGGTTTCCAACTCCTCCTTAATTTTTTTTTTCCACATCAAACTTTGAAGATTACTTTGAAAATATCCATACCCATCTCCTTTCCAGTGTCCTAGTTTCGGCTGGGATAGAGTTAATTTTTCTTCTTAGTAGTTAGAATAGTTCAGTGGTTTGGATTCAGTATGGGATCTGGTATGAGGAGAAGGCTGATAATACAATGATGTTTTCAGTTGTTTCTGAGAGATCGGGGACTCTCTATTTCTCTGTGTCCTGCCTGTGTGCAGGTGCACAAGAAGCTGGGAGGGAGCAGAGCCAGAGCAACGAACCCAAACTGGCAGTTGGAATATTCCATGTCATGTACCGTTATGCTCATTATATAGATGAGGGGCAGATGGAAAGGAGGGGGTTCTATCTTGCTTCCAGGATTGCAATTGCATGATCTTGGTATTTCAGGATTGCTAGCGGGGAACAGGTTGGCTATCAGTCCTGCAGGTGGTGAGGAAGCGCATTGTGCATTACCCATTTGTAATTCCTATTATATTTTTATTTTAGTACAATTATTAATTACAATTACTAATGGTTCTATCTCAACCTAAAAGTCACCCTTTACACCTCCAATTAATCCTCCATTCCCTGGGCAGGGGATGGTGAGTGGCTGTGTGGTGTTTGACTGCTGTTTGACACGCAGAGGAAACCTAAGTTTATAACAGAAAGCAACAGTCTTTCTACCTGATGCTGGGTTATGGACTATTTTCTCCTCACACACTTCAGCCACTTTCATTTACAACCATATATATCTACCTTCATTTAATGTTATAATAACAGACCCTTGTCTACTGCTGATGTTGCTAACACATTGTAGCACCCTCTTCTAAAAGCTGTGGGATTGCTTTCACATCACCAGATATTCTAATGAATCTCTAGCATGATTATTTTATAAATTCCAATAAATATGATGTACTTCTTGTGCAGCAGAAGTGAAGCAGATGCTGCTCTAGCTGATGGCTTCCACTGCGCTTGCATGCAGGAATTTCATCAGGTTTCGCTGTGCTGTGTTGCTTCAAAGACAAATTATAAAACATGTCCATCACATTCAGGACTGTACATACGGTTAGTCCTGAGAATGTGAGAATGTTTTCAGTTAATTTAGCAAGTGGTTTATCATGAGTTGAAGAATGGTGATGCATATTTAGTGTTTCCGCTCGTTAGCATAGTTATGTTAGAGGAAACCTATTCAGGCTGGAACTGGGTCAGTCTCTTACAGATCACATGTGTTGACTTAAAAAAAAAAAAAAAAAAAGAAAGAAAGAAAGGGAGAAGAAAGAAAATAATTGCTGCCATGCCATATTCAGTGAATTCTCTTTTTAGTTTTTTTCTCTGTTGCCAAAACTCATCACACTGGCTTATATTTGTGTTTTCCTGTTTATCTTATGTATACATAAACGCCAAACTTCTGCCAAAACTAGCTCTAAGCTAGTTTATGTTTTGTGGATGCGGAGCTAAAAGAGTAAAAAGTACCATGAGGGGAATAATTGAGCACCTAGCACAGACAAAGCCTGGTTTGGGCTGGTCTGTAAGCACTGTCATAGCAACAGCAGGAATATCATACTATACTATGCTATAATATTCTCCTTATCAGCCTCTCAGTCCAGCCAAAGACCCAGAGCTCTGACAGTGATACTTTGAGCACACAGTAGAACTTGCTGTAAGGTACTGCTGCCAGGCAGCACTGAGTCATGTAAAGGTACTCAAGCTAGCGTAGGGACCTCTGTACCACACAGCGTTGTGCCATTTAAACATAACGTCAGATCTCTGCTTCAAATATCAAAACTATTCCAGGCTAAAAATATCTCTCTAAATCTTAAGACCTTATGTACAAAATGCAAATTACCAATTTCCTATCTGTTAGGGCTGAAAACTGATGTACTCATCTAGAATACCCCGAAGTATGATTTAGTATGGGTGACTTCATGGGGCTTCTCCATAGAAACAACAGTGTGGCACTGGGATAGAGTAGAGAGGATAAATTAAACACAAAATAGACTGGGTTTGGGGCATCCTGTGATCAAAATAATTGTAAAACCTCTGTAATAGTGCTGATAATGAGATCTTTAAAACAGTTCATTTTCAGCCCATTAAATTTTACATTGTAAATTTAACTTGCATTAAGCCTTTTAAATCAAGTAAAGCCCTGGAACACCTTGTGCATGTTGCCAAACTCCCTGGACTTGTGAAAGAAGAGGATCCTCCATCTTCTTTCTAATAGCAATTGCCCTGTCCATGAGACAAGACTGGATATATTTTCTAGATACAAAGGGCAATCATACAGTACTAACGATAGTAAAATAAATACTGGCAAAACATCCAGGTATATTTTAGTTTAAAAAAAAAATAAATAAATCTAAAACTTTTTTAATTTGTTGGAAAATAGCAGGGAATATTTCCCTGCTTTCCTTGTAAAATAAAAATGTTACCTGAATAATATTTTAGTTGATTTGGATGAGAACATCTCAATTCTGATATTTCAATTCATTTTTCATTAACACTTTGACACTTTTCTCTCTCTAAAAGCACTGGAATGTCTGTGAACATGTTTTTAAAGAGTACATTCTCTGTTTTCAATCAATTCCATTCTTTATAGTAAGGACATAGTTGAACACTGCTCAGTCACTTGTGATTTTCTAACCTGCACCACAGTATGTAGTTGAATGCTGTGATGTTGGGTGAGTCTAATATAAGGCAAGCAAGAATATTGTCCTTTGTTACCTTCACTAGGAATTCACGTCAGCTGCCAAGAAATAACAAAGTTAGTGCTTTGCATGATAAACTAGGTCTAGGTTTTGTTATTCTACTCCTCTGAGTAAATATTCCAGGCCAAGTAGCTCTGTTGATTTGACAATCAATAGTACCTGACTTTTTAAGTCATCACATTCAAACCAATATGAGACATTACCAGAAAAATATGCTAGTTAGGAGGAGTGAAAAGTGGCATAATATAATACCTGTCAATATACCACAGTCTTCTCTTCCCATTGATTTTAACTTGCCACAGGAAGCTTTTCTTACCCAAAAAATTTATTTGATATTCAAGTCACTTCCCATGGTAAACTTTTTGGGGTTGGTTACATACTGAAACTGCTAGCAGAAGTAGTAATAGGAAGAATCAAATATTTTTAAAAAATTATTACTATAAGGAAATCACCATACAATGCTTCATATGTAATGGATCCATCTCACAATAAAAACAGGCCTCACATGTTGTGGATTCTTTTGCTGATGAAATCCATTCTTAGAGCCACTGACTGATGACTGACAAGAAATTACATTGTCTCCAGCCTTATTAGCAGCAGATCACAATGTGATTGATGTGGCAGTGGCCTGAAAATCACACTATTTTTTTACAAGGACAAAAAAGTGCAAAAACGCAGTCTGACATCTATTTTAACTTTATTTTTATTTTTTATTTGGGGCATATGCAATTGGCTTCACTTCTCCTTTCATTGCTCAGAGAAATTGTTCTGAGGAATAGCTGCAGTGTTTCTGCAGTCCTACAGATTGCTTTCTGACCTTTCCCTGTCCTTTGCTTAAGCATAAATTTGGGGTTTTTTTTCTTCCCACAGCTGTCCTGTCATCATAAAAGCATTTCTGAGAAAACAATTAAATTTTGTTGCTTTAAAAGGCAAACTCTTTCCTTCCTTTAAACAAAAAGAATGAAGGTCAAATGCTGAAAGGGCTATGGAGAACCTGTGGCAGCACTGTGATGTGGGGGATCCCCCAAGGAGAAGACATTCTTCCTTTGGGTACTGAAGTGCTTTGGATCAACAGTAGGAGAAGAAATTGCCCTCCACCAAAAGAGTGGGGGAAAAAAAGAATAAAATTTAAACAGCTGGTGCTGTGACTCATGTGCCTCCAGGTGTGCTGGAAGAGTAAATTCAAAGCTTTCCAGTTTCTATGCAGTTACTCAATTTGCATCAACAAACACCAAGGAGATGAGTGCAGTGTATACACTTTTTTCTTTCTTTCAAGTAAAGCTCAGATTCACAGTGTGAATTATTGCAATCCTCATGCCAATGCCCAAACTATACTCCTTCATGTTTGTTTTATATTTGCATGAACCCCAAAAGCCCTTACAGTAGTATTGTCGTGGTCATATTTCCTTCCTTTCTTGTTCCCTTCTCTGCCTCAAAGAGAAAGATTAGCTTTATACTAAGCTGAGTGGATGCAAAAAAGATATAGCAGATCTGGTGCTGTAGTGCATGGGTGAAGCATCTCTGCACCATTCCACAGACTCCTAGGTTGACACTTGATCATCTGCAAATTCTGCCCTGTTCATACCAATTCCATTCCTTTTAATTTGCTGTTTGGAAATGCATTTCATTGCTTGGCTGTAAGTAATGGGGAGGTGATTGTTTGAGTGGTTTAAGGTAACTAACTTCTTAGTTTTCTTAATCCCAGAACCTGGAAAATCAAGATGACATTCCCTCCCACCCCCAAAAAAATTCTGCTATACAGAAGGTGATCATAATCTGTTAGCTGAAAGTTATGTCAGAAATTTTGGGGAGTCAGGAAAGTTAGGCTTACAGTCTGGTAAGTCTGAATGCTGCAATCAAGTTTTTCTACGTGTAGATCAAACTTCAGGACTTGGCATCTTAGCCTCTACTGAGTAAATATATATACTCACAAAAAATATATACTCTGTAAAGCTATTCCATTCTGCTGTCCTGTCAATACTGCCTTATTAAACAGGTAGAGTTGTGCTCTAGTGCTTTGAGAATTGCATTTCACTTAAGTTGCAAGAATGCTTTATTGGGAAAAAAACATTTTTTTTCTTTTTAAAGCAAACCAAAACCCCATACTATTTACATAACTCGAAGAGATATCAACCTGACTATAAACTGAACATGCTAGCCCACTTACATCCATAATAAACTACTTATAAAATGCAAGGATTTCTTACTCTGTATACAGAAATCAAATAAATCAGGGTAATAAGTTTAAAAATATTAAGTCCTGGCTCAGAAAATGAGATAAACTTTCAATTTCTTTGTCAGCTAACTATAATAAGCCTGGTCTGCTGTGGCTGCTCACCGAACACAGATGTTTTATGAAAGATAAATAGAGCAGCTTCAGCAACATTGCCAGCTGCTGCATGCCTGTGCAAAGGCAACTGAGAGATTTGAGGTTCTCACACCAGACCCCTATGTGCAATATTTATACACCTGTATGCTAGTGGAGTACTGTTGGCACCTCACAAGCTGATGAGGTATTTATTGTTACAATAGCTCTGTGATGAGAAAAGATGTTTTTATTATGGTAATGCAGAAAGCAGATGAGATAATAAGGGAAGCAAGGAACTGCTCGTTTTCAGGGTGGATACCTGTGGTACAGGAAGGAATTGAAGCCAGATCTCACCGATCAAAGTTGTCACTCTGAATACTGTGCAATCATCAAATGGCAGTCTCTAATATTTCTCAAACAGCTCTTGCAAGGCTGCAAGTTTTTCTCTGAGGTTACCTCTGAGCACCTCCAAAGACTCCCCAGCAGGAAATCATGAAACCTTGTCTGTTGAATATTTGACATGATGTTTTTCTTCATCCATCCTGTTTTATTTGATGGGGGGTTTTTAACCATTTTGGATATTTCCATTAGAAAGGGAGATGGATTTTCATTTAGATTCAGCAGAGAATACGCAGTGCAGGTTGCCGTTCCCTTGTTCTGAGTCTGCTCTCCTAGACATCAGTTCAAACAGCTGGAGCTATAGAAAGATCTATAGTAATTTCACATCAGTGCAGAATGAACCACAACTGATTTTACGGACATTTTTAGACTTTCCTCGGCATGTGCACTTCTGTCAAGGTATGGCATGTTAGAATAAAAGAAATCTGCTTTACAGGGCTATTGCAAAAGAAAGTTCAGAGCTCAGCCTTGCTTAGGTATGCCAAACTGCTTCCCAGGAGAATCTATCTGTCAACATTGACTAGGGAGGCTTGAAAGTGTAATGAATCAGGTGGCTTAACCCCATCTTCTGTGACACTCATCCTGTTCTACTGAAGGTAGCAGGAAACTGCATGGATTTATGATCAGATTCCATAGTTTCACTGGTGCACATTATTTTACATATCCCCCAATTCCAATGATCATTTGTACAAGAAAACTTTTTAAATACTTTTTAAATATTCTTATAGAAGAAGCAAAGCCTCGGCAGGTTTCTATTCTATTAATGCCAACAAACAATTGCTGTATTTCAGTATTTTACTCCAAACATAGAAAATTCAAATATGCATCACAAATTATTACAGTAATGGCAGCCAGAATATGAGACTTGAGGGTGTAGGACAAAAACTTTAAATCCCCACTTCTTGGCCTCATGAACTAAATACTATCAACCTGAAGGTAGAATAAAATGTTGAGTGAACTAACCAAATAAATGGTAAGTATTATCATATTCAGAGCACTCAAAGTAAAGGCTCTCCCAGATTAACAGCTGTGAGATTCTAACCCTTTACTGAAGCCCTGTGGCCAGGATGTATCTCAGCAAACAGTCTTAATCTTTGTGACGACAGCCTGTAAGTAGCTGCAATTCCTGATGGTCTCTAGCACATTTCAGCCACAAGCTAGACAAGGAAGCTCTACTTAATCTATATTCAATATTTATAACTATATGAGAAAACAAAAAAGAAGAAAATTATGCATTGGGAAAAAAGTTTTGTTCAGCTGTCTACATTGCCCTAACAACCTTTGTGCATGCATCGAGTGTTAGAACACCTCCAGTGACTGTCCTTAGGATTCTGAAAATGCTGCTTTTCACATCCAGAACTCCATGCAGGGAAGCCATAGCACTGAGCACTGGCAAGCAGCATCACAGAGTAATATTTTCAATTTACTGAATCTTGATCAGGGCCAAGGAGGCATTTAGGGCCTCCATATGGGACATGCTTACAGCTGTAAGAAGGCATTTCAGTCAGCTCTGTGAAACAGAGAAGAGAATGTTTCTCTGCTGCAGTTTTCATGTGTCCTGGCCAGTCTTCGTAGTTGTCAGGATTTTGCCTCCAGCTTCTGTAAGGCAGGGATTTTACCCTGTTACTGCCCATTAAGATTGCTTTGAAGTCTCAGCCTCAAGAAAGCCAAATACAGTAACACCAGAGAAGTAACCATCATTACTTGGTCCCCAGATAAAAGGTGACACAAGCCAGGTCTTGAGTTTACTGGGAAAAATGTAAGATGGCAGCTGTGAGACAGTGATGGCTGTCCTACTGCAGAAGGTAGATTCCACCTCTTACGGTGCCATTCTTGAAAAGCTCCTGAAATTGGGTTTTCTGTGGGGTGGGGGCTTTTTTTGGTAGCTCCCCAGATCTGTTGCTTCTTGATTTATTAGGAGTAATATCTTGCACTTGATTCATGACAGTCCCTGATAACATTCCTATCGCAACTGTCAGCGCAAGGTAAATTCAATTGCTAGAAAGCCTGCTGAGTTCTGTATCTTTTATATATGCACCTCCAGATAGAAAATCTTGCTGAAGCTGTGTTCAGCCACACCTCTGCCATGCTGGCAGTGCTCTTCACAGGTGTGAAAAAGGTAATGGAGAAGGAAGACAAGTTCTGAGTGTAACTAAGTGTATGGCTACCAGAATCATTATAACTACCTGAGGAGACAAGAACCAACGCTGACATTTCACTGATGTCAAACCAGCAGCAAAGGAGAATCCGGTTTCTACTTCTGTTCTCTTAGGTCTACAACACTGGCCCAGAAATGTCATGAGATTGTGGAATTGTTGTAAGGGCAATGGGTTTTTTGGTTGCTATTTGGCTTTTTCCTTCAGTCTTTCAATACTCCTGATCGCAGACAGAATGAGAGTGTACAAAAATAAAAGTAGCTGCGTCGGGAGAGGGGGACTGGGGAGATGACCAAAGAATTGTCACCTTCAAAATAAGTTTGTCAGTTACGGGTTCCTGTGCATTTTGTGTAGAAGTTTTGTATCAGTTTTCACTTCATCCCTTTTCAAATTGACAGTTTGGTAAAATATGTGCAGTTCACACTGGGGATGTGAATCCTGCTTGATAAAATCATTTCTGATGATCCACAATTCCTGTTCTGCATTCCTCTACAAAGAAAGCTGGAACTGTATGTATTTGCAAAGTTTGTCATCAAAGAATGACCGCACTGTACATTGGTGTAGAAACAGGTACTGCTTTCCAGAGAAAACCGATCTGTTTCTACCACATTGATTTCCTCAAGGTTTCTGCCTCAAAAATGGCAGTTTGCAGAGGAACATTTCACTACACCTTATGTCGGATGTCCCAAAAGTTGTCTTTTCAGATAACATTTGAAATATTACAAAAGAAAGCAAAGGGTTTTGCATGTAAACCTCCCCCACATTTCAGCAGCAGAGTTTGTGCTGCATTTTACCAATTTTATTCAGGCAGCTTGAATGGTTTTCTGAATGAAGGGCTTCAATATTCCCTCTATCAGAGCTTCAGGAAGATGATACGCTTGTGACCTCCAAGTAGATAATTTCTTCATTGATCAGCCCTCAGCATTTCCAAGCCATCTGATAGCTGTGTTCAATATAGAGAAAATTATCTTTTAGCTTTTTCTAGTATTTCCTAATAGTTTAAACAGCCTGAGCCTGTGAGCTGCTGAGCACTTCGGAGCCCTGCTGCAAGGACTTCAGCTTCATTCAGTAAAGAGCGTAATCATGTGCATCAACCTCTTTGCCAAGCTGGAACTAGAGGGCATTCAATGTTTTCCTGTTGAGGGCCTAAAACACTTATACAGCCAAAGTGAAGCTTCCTCTTTTCCATCCTCTTAAAATAGGTGGTGTGCATGTGAGGAGAATTTCAAGGCTCATTACAATAGCTTGTATACCTGCAATAATACAGCTAGACTGAAAATTATTTTATCCGTGCGAATCCAAGTTAAACATACAGAACATTCTTTGCTCCGCTGTGAAACCCTTTGGAAAAAAAAAAAAAAAAAAGACCATTTCAGAGAGAACCATGAAATAAAGCTTCCTTTGAAATAATGAATTTTTTAAATAGCAATTCATATCATTTACAGCTCTGGAAAAATGCATTGCACCCTTTCCAGTTTAGTCCCAGAGCAGTGCTGAGGTCAGGACTGATGGTCCCGGTATTCCCAGTGTGTGGGGCCCTGTGCAAGCATAGCACCGGACAATCCCAAAGATCGCTCCTAAAATAAAAGGCATGACAAGCAGTAAACAGGCTGGAGGCAAACGTAATTTTGCGTTGGTATGCTGTGTGCATCCGTGGAGCCTGCGCAGGGGCAGCGGTGCCCTCCAGCAGAGCGGCAGTGTCAGATGGCAGGGCTGCCCGTGGCACCCAGCACCCCAGCTTTGGAATAAAGAGAGAATAATTAGCAGCCATAAGGATATTTTTAAGCCAGTCTTGCAACTGCTTAGAGCTGCAGCGTATACTGGTTTAGATTCGTAAATCCTAGAGCTTATTTTCAACACTGCTGTTAACAGCAGAAGGCATCACAATTTGTGGAAGTATTTTCAAGATGGAGCCCTTCACTTTTAATCCAGGAGTACTTCAGTTGAGTCTACTGCAAAATATAGTTGTTAAATTGAACTGCCTCCCCCATAACTGTTCCAGGATGATTTAAGGTTTCTTCTATAAAATGAGTGTTATAAATCTATCAGAGTGATCGGATTATTTATAGCACCTTGGGACCACAACTTGACTCCATGTTTTATATGGCCACACAGTGACAGTGACGATGATATTTCGAGTTTTGGAGAATTTTTATATGTTAACAGGAAAACTTAAAGCTTTTCCAGCACTAGATTTAGCAAAATTCTGTAAAGGAACATCAATAAAGTCTATTATAATTTTACCTGTCTTCTTGTCTTTTCTCTGCTCAGCCACTGTGAATAAAGTCTGCAGGCTCTTTCCCAACTTGCTCAGTGTCACTGCATAGCCTGTAAAATGGACATCTCATTTCGTATATTTTGAGATAAAACCTTTGCTTAGATTTGTGGTGAAGATTCCAAATGCCAAAAGGGAATAAAAATTAAATTTCTTTTAAAATATAGTGTGTTGATTTTTCAGAAGTTTAGACGGGCAATTTTGTACCAATCTGTGGCACCTTTGCATCATGTAGGAAGATAGTAAATGATGAAAGGGGGTTTTTTAGGAGTGATCACCTCTTTAAACATAGCCTTTAACCATTCTTTAAGTACAGTACTCATATGCTACGCACATAATCTTTATTCATCATTCTTTAATCCCTTATGAAATGTTCATAAACATGCCTTAAGTTCACATGTGATTTAAAAAATTCCTTTAATGATGTTATCCCAGGTGGCAAAGCCTAACCAGGACCACAATGTCACTAAATTAATGACTGTCATATGAAGCCAGTCCAGTGGTCCCCAATAGACTTAGTAGGTTATACACTACTAATGGTAGGCAACTGTGTTGTGATTCCTGTAGGAGGCTGTCAAAGTCAGCCTTCGCCGTAAGAATGTCAACCTTAAATTATGTTTTTATTGTTAAGAAATAGGCAGGACTGCATTATTATGAGAAGTAATAACAATGCTTTTTCAGCTGAAAGTATTAATTCTGCCAAAAGTAGTTTCATTTTCTGTCAGGAGTGTTGAAACATGATGTTTTGTCTCATATTGGGTTGAAAACTTTGTCTGGGTAGCACCTCCTGGGAGCTACTGTTCAGATGCCTCTCATCTTGTTCTCCACTGAGTCAATCTCCCTAGTTAATTTTATCTCACATAAGGGCATCCAGGTTATGCAGTTCTCATGAAGGAATTTGCTAGCAGTGGATAACTTTCTAGCATTGTGTCCAATCCTATTTCAAACCTTTCAGTTGCTATAATTGCCATCATTCTTTTGTGAGGTCTTTCCAAATCCACTCAAATTTGCCAGTCAGAATTGCTGTTTTTCCTTTCCCTTGACAGTGTTTGCTTACTGTGTCCCTTAAATCTCTCTTCCTTGTGTCTCCTTCTTTGGAGCACTACCTGCTGCAAGACTTCAATGAGAATAAATCTTAGGTGTGGTTATTCTGATCTGTAGTATTGAAATGAGAGATAGACATAGACATTCTGTGTGACCCAAAAGAAATATTTCCTTTGCTCTGTGAATCCAGGTACCTACCAATAAAATGGAGATCGTCCTTTTCATTTTCTTTGGAAAATAGTGAGGCTCTTGACGTAAATATTGGCAAAGTGCCTAAATAATGCAGCAGTAGAAACATGCACAGATTAGTACTGATCAAGTCAGTACTAATATGTTTCATCTAAAAGGTGTCAGTACATTTATTTTATTTTATTTTTTATTTTCTTGCTCTTATCTTCAAGATGTTGGAGCATTCTTTGAAGAGGGAATGTGGCTTCGTTACAACTTCCACTCCCCAGGGACTAGCATGAAGGATTTAGTTAGCCGAACACTTTTGAGTTCTACAGATCCTGAGACCACAGTGCCTGACCTCAACTTGAATAAAGAAGAGCTCAGCTTCAGCTTCAGTACCACCAAGTCCCCTTGTGTCTTATTGTACATCAGCTCCTATACCCAGGACTTCATGGCTGTGCTTGTCAAGCCATCTGGTAAGCAACTGCTTTGGGATTTCTCTGTTGAAGGCAAAATTGATAATAATACCAGGTTGATGTTCAGCTGAAGCTCTGAACTAATGAAAAAATATCTTCACCCTCGTCACGTAGAAATAAAGTACGTGGGACCTGAAACTGTATTATGCTGTACTGGATTTTGTACTGATGTAATTGTCAGTTTAGTGGGGTTTCACTAGCCAACCCTCCCCTTCAAAACAAAACAGGAAAAAAAAAAACAAAACAAAAAAACAAAACAAAAAAACTGCTATAGCAGTCAGATCAATGCCATGAACTAGCATTACGAGGACAAGTAGACATCCACATGTAGGCACCTTAATTGCTGAACTCATGGCAATATCACCAGTAGTCAGTGGAAAGTGTAATGTAGTGTTCTGAAAATCTGGATACCCACTGAAGTGGCTAAAATATGGATGTAGCATAGTGTATACTGTCCTAAACATTTTGATGATGGTTGAAGGTTGGATATGGACCATTTGCTGTGGCAGTATTAGAACTGCATATAAACTGAATATACATTAATTCCAAAGAGTGCCTTAGTGCTCCATGAAAATCGTAATTAGAATAATTTTACTATCGTCCTCTTTTATGGGATAAGTTAATATGAGTATTGCACATGTCACTCTTTTTTTTCCATTCATTGCAAAAAAAGAAGGTACATGAGAAAAATCCCACATCAGACATCTAAAGTCATAAAGGTCTAGGGCTGCTCTTTTGGGCCATAATATTTCCAGTTTTGATCAGTAATGAGGCCTGCATTTCCCTTTTCAAACATCTTCCTTTTAATCAAATATAAAAATTTGTTATGAAGAGCAGACACTTCACTTTTGTTTAGAAAAGAAAAATCTGTCTGGCAGTATGTCATGACTATCAATTAACCATTTTAGCTATACTTTTCTAACAATGTAACCCGAGGTTTTCATTTCACCATGTATTATTAAGTTTCCGTAAAAGTCCAGACGGTCACCCGTCAACAACAATTAGAAGTGAGAGCAAGAAAGTCCCTTGTGTAGTTTATGTGTCAGTGTTAATTTGTTGTAATTTTGCCTTTATTCAATGCATATCAATGGTTTTTTTCTTTATAAAACATTATGCTTTGTATAACTGTGGTGGTTTGACCTTGGCTAAATGTCAAGTACCCACCAAGTTGCTTTATCACTTCCCCCCCTTCCCCCTTTTTTCTCAACAGAGCAAAGTGGGGGAATAAAATAAGATACCAACCCTTGTGGGTAAAACAAAAGCAGTTTTAATATAAGCAAAGCAAAGCGAAGCAAAGGTCTGTCCACAGAAGCAAAAAAGAAAACAGATTTATTCTCTACTTCCCTTGAAGAGGTGATGTCGGGCCTTCTCAGGAGGCAGGGCTGCAATATGTGTAGTGGTTGCCTCAGAGGACCAAGGGTGACCCCACCCCATTTTCCTCCTTTTTCCCAGCTTTATACTGAGCAGACATCCTATGGTCTGGAATATCCTTTGGTCAGTTGGGGTCAGCTGTCCTGGTTGTGTCCCCTCCCAAGATCTTGCCCACCCTGTCCCACTGCAGGGAGAAAATGTTGGAAAGATCCTTGGTGCTGTGTAAGCACTGCTCAGCAGCAGCCACAACACCAGGGTGCTGCCAACACCCTGCCAGCTCCCAGCATAAAACACAGCACCATGGGGGCTGCTATAGGGGAACACCAGTTCTGGCTCAGCCAGACCCAATGCAATAACCTAAAAGAATTTTACTGCAACAAGGATAATAATCTCAACAATAAAGTGCTACTTGATGTGCTCAAATTTGTACCAGTTGTCCATATTGTTCAAGGCATAGCTCCAATTGGTTTTCTATCTGGAGTGTTTACAAACACTTTGGTTTGTCGCTGGTCATTGTCACACTTCTGGGTTATAAACTAGGAGAAGTTTTCAGCCCAGTAGTTTTACAAACTCAAGCACTAGCTCTTCTCCTACTGCAAAGACCAGCTCTGAGAGCAATTTAAGTGTAAAACGATAACAGTGTATGTGAAAATAAAGAGGGGAAAATAACTGGTGAATAAAGATCAAAATATCTGAGGGTGCTTTACGCATTTCTTTCACCAGGGAATCTGCAGATTCGGTACAGCCTAGGAGGCACCAAAGAGCCATTTAACATTGATGTTGACCACAGAAACATGGCTAATGGACAGCCCCATACTGTTAACATCACACGGAATGGACGGGACATAGTACTGCAGGTAAGTTGTAGGTTGTTTGGTTCCATTACTTGTTGCTTGTAGCATTTAATATCTTGATGGTCTCCATCTCTCTGAAGATAATCAGTGCAATTTGGGAAATAAAAAGTGCAGTAGATGGAGTTCTGCTTGCAGATCACACTCCTAGGAGTTCACAAAAGCTATTCTCTCCCGCTGTTGCATCAATTCATGTTGTTCTGAAATCCTCATCCTAGGGTGATGACAGCTAGGCTAATACAGGTGTCACTGTAGATGCTTGAGAGTATCAGAGATATCTGGGCTGATAGATAACATGGGACTTAGGATAAACCTGCACCATTCTGGATCAGCAGCTGGAAGCCAGAAGGGATACCCTACAGCATCCTAAATGGCAGTAGAGCCTGATGCACAGACAACTAAATATCATGCCGTAAGTCCTGAGTCTGCAAATGAAAATGTCTTTAAATTTAAATTTACCTTGCAGTCCAGTGAAATCGGAAGAGCTGTTCTGTAAAGATGAGCAGTTGCATAAGTGTTTGTGTGACAGGAGTCTGAGACAGACAGTATTATTAAAGGCACATAGCTCTGGCTTACTTAGATTTTTCACAGGCAGGAACTTCATCTCTCCATATCTCAGTTTACAAACCTTTGAAACAGTGTAATACTATTTAAATAACTGAGGGATCTGCTGCAAGAAGCAATCAATGTTTCCAGGCAACTTCCTCTCTGTGGTCATTACAGCTCTCTGTTTTCATTCCCTGGTTGTCACATCTGCAAACATGGAGGTTGCAGCGGGGTATGAGAACACGTTTGTTGGCAGAAGAATCAGGCGGATGCGATAGATTAATCTGGATTTGATAGTTCATAAGAAGCAAACCAAAACCACTAAAAAATGAAAAATATAAAGGGGAAGTCTCCTTGGGAACCAAGCCAAAAGGTGAAGGACAGTAGTTGTCATGGTATTACCTACCTAAAGATTAAAATAGATCCCTGACAGTTATTGTTTCAAGGCATCAAAAGGAAAACTTTTCAGTGCATTACAGTGTCATTTGACTGAGGCTCTCAGTACTCAGAATAACACTGGATGCACTGAAGTAGAATTGTCATAAAATTATTTGAAAAATGCCAGATAATCTAAAAAATATATCGGTGATACATCCAAACACTTTACAAGCTTTTGGAAGTTGGGAGGTCTATATATTGATATATCCATCTTTCTTGCATGCTGTTGCATTTGGATTTATCTCTCTTACTGCTAAATGGAAGCTAAATAAGACCCACAGTTAGGTTCCCTTCTGCTGTTAAATCCCTTTTATTTTGGGGAGGTATGGCATGTTTCCTGTGGAGACATAGCTGGCTGATTTAGGCAGCTGTAAAACTGAATAAATTATTTTCTGAAGGGATCAGATGAGATACCTTGCCCAGTTGGAAAACCTGTACACAGTTAAGTATCCCAGCTTTGCACCAACTCACCTACATTTGGGGCCCAACAATTTTTTTTTTTTTTCCCTAGATTTTTATGAGACCACTACATAACTAGGGTTTTGAAGAGCCAGAAACATTTTAGTTAGTGTTGCTCTGCTGGGATACAAATTTCTTTACCTAGTCAGTGTGCTCAAAACACAGCTGGTTTATGCAATCAGAAAGCAGATACATCTGAAGCTTATTAAATGAGATGAGCTCTCTGATGCACGTGCAAGAATAAGGAAAGAAGGACCCATACAAAGCACATCCAGAAATACTACCCCTGCTGTATCCTGAAACAGCAGATTTCTATCACATTTTGTTTATTCTCCATGAGGAAGTTGATTTTGTTACTTAACAGGTTACGTTCATTGTAAATGAGAGAACTGATATTAGCACTTAGGGATATGGTATAGTTGAGAACTGTCAATGTTAGATTAAGGGTTGGACTAAGTGATCTTCCAGGTCTTTTCCAACCGAGATGATTCTGTGAACAGAAATGGATCTGTTAGGTGGATTGTTCACTTGAACATTAGTCCTTGTTTTCAAATATAAACTCTACATGGTGTCTGAAAACATGGAAGATATAAATACAATTTTTCTCAGTATCCAGAGGAAAATCATAAGGTATGAGTTTTCTCCTGAAGTTCTGAGCAGTGAACATTTGAGTAGACTTTTATTTCCTGCTAAATCCTTCTCCAACTTGTTGAGCAGCTGGCTTACTTGCTTTTAAAGAAGACAGCTTGCTTGCCAGGTGCTGTTGCTCACACTTCCACATCTCTACACAGCATAAAAGTGTCACAAGAAGGATTTATTTCTCATCAAAGCTTCAATTCAAGAGCACTCAGTATTTTTGATATCTTAACAGCAAGTTCATACTTAGAATACCTGTCTTTCTAACTTACTGTAATAACCCTGTAGTGCTAAAGAGATTTAAAAAATCTGCAGCCAGGCAATAAATTGCTACCACATGAACTATGTGAACTGAAGCTTTATCATGATTCTCGGGAGTTTCACATATATATAAATACGGTAAAAGACTCATTGTTGAACTCTATGAGACCTCACCCAGTGCTGGCAGACAGGAGACCACTGATTACTTACATAAAATCAGTTATTGTCTGATCAATCAGAATTTGAGGTGAGCTTTGAAATAAACATATCCACACTATTGTATATCCATAAGGTAACAGACAAGCACAAGAACAAATAGTTAGTGTGAATTATTTTCACTACATTTACATCCCCATTTGTAACATACCAAGACAGTCAAGACTAAAGGTAGTAGCAAAGACTCTGCCAAAAGGCTTTTATATTTCATTTTTCTAAATTCACTGGCTGCAGACAAATCAATAATTAGTTCTGAATTCAATAACAAGCTCCCATTTGTGATGCCAGGATAAGATTAAGGATATGCAGCTGATTTAGGTGTTAGGAAAACCAAATGACATCATTTCAGGGACAAAGATCTGCTTTATTTTCGGTTGTCTCCATGAGGTAGGCAAAATTAACATTTGCTAATAAGATTCCTATCTCTTGCCACTAGTAAAATACCAGATACTAGTAGCCATGGCACACCTCCAGGGCTGCATTAGTTCACCTGTGGCAATAAAAAGCCCAGACTGACAGATGGGGAATGCATTATCCCAGTAAATGACATTTCAAGAGCTGAGCATTAGGTCATGGAGGGCAAATTTTACTTTGTTTGACTTCATTAAAAAGGTTTCATGCTTCAGCAGGGTATTTTCCATATCATAAAACCAGGTCACTCTTTACCAAGTGTTCATGGGTGATTAATGCTATTCACACATCAGTAAAATCTTTTAAGAAAACCAAGGACAAAAACTCCCTATCAGAGGTTCTGATCCAAAGCCCACTGAAGTCAGTGGAAGTCCTTCCATTGACTGCAGCAGGCTTTAAATTGTACCTTAAACAACCGCAACAGTTGCATCCTTACTGCAAGAATCCTACCTCCCATTTCTGTGCACGTCCCCACAGTAAAATCAGGGTTGAATCTGGATCCGAGATGTTTCTGTTCTGTTGCACAAAGCCATATCAGCGTCTTACAAAGGAAAAAAGGAAACACCAAACTATATGATGTGCTTTAATTTTCAGTTGAATAAAGCTGATAGTCAATGGACTTGGACTGGGTATCTCAGCTTCTGTACTAAGATATTACTGTACATTCTCAACGGATCTCCAGTTCTTCATACCTGCTTTAAAGCCATTTCTAGGAATGGGTTATGAGTGACAGCTTCTAATGCCTTATTTGTTCCTGAAAAGGATTAGATGTGAGCAACTTCTTTAGGACTCCAGTGTCCCAAACGCGTCCATATACTTTCAGGACAACTATCAGCAGTCAGTGCACATCTGCTCAGAAGAGCGCATGGAAGGATAGCAGACAGTTCTCTCTTTCAGGATTGAACAACATGGAGATCTGTGGTAGAGACGTTATACGCAACAATACCGTATATTCACACTGTTAATTACTGAATCCATTCTAAATGAACTTAATTATGAGGCTTTATGGAAATCTTGACCTGAAGTCAGCTGTTCATAAGTTTGAGAATAACCCAGGAAACTCATTTGTACAGATTTCCATTTTCCAGCTTCACCAGAGGCAAGCAGTAGACATACCCATCTTCTGTGAAAAATAATCAATGAAATATTTTAACCCTACCCAAATGAACCCAAGGAGAAACAGAATTTCTGCAAGGTCTTTTATTTCCATCTTGAATTCTGTACTACTTGAAAAGAGACAACATTTGCAAACTCCTAGATGCTTAAAAAATGTAAATCATACAAAGTTAATTCAAAACTAATCTGAAGTACAAAATGAAATGGTAAACATAATAGCTATAAAATAAAATGGGTGAAGTGGAGCAAAGCAGTCTGCATATAATCCCAAACTTAAATGCAATGAATGTATCAAAGATTTTTATAATTATAGATTAAATTTTGGTCTCATTAAAGGGAGTGGGAACTTTCTCATAGACCTCAGTGAGGCTATAATTTCACTTCCTATCATTATTATTGCTGTAGAATCATACCTAACTATCACGTTTCATATATTTTGAATCCTCAACAGAACATGATCACTCTGCTTGAGCTCTTGCTTAACAGAGGCAGTAAAATTTCACCAAATGATTTTTCTATAGCTAACCAAAAAGTAATGATAGCAGTATAACACATTTTCTAGAAAGACATTTTATAGAGCTTTAAAGACTTCAAATGGTAGAAAATTTACCACATCCTTTGGCCATGTCTTCCAATGGTTAAGTGCCATGCCTGTAAAGAATTTGCACCTAATTTACAGCTGGAACTCTGAAGACTTCAGCGTTTAACTTTGGGATCTTTGTGTCTATGGCTGATAGATGAAAGAATTGTTTGGTGTCAGGTGTCATCCCCTTCCGCACTTTCTTAGAGATGCTGATTAAAACATCTTTTCATCTTGTCTGTAAGAAGGTAAATAAATTGAACTATTTTAGTATACCACCTGAAGTCTATAATTTTTTAGCCATGAAACAATTTTATAACTATTGTCTGAAAAATCTCCCATTGAGTTACATTTTAAAAACCTTTACCCTAGCATTAGACATGGTAATGGTAATTATGGCATCAAAACTATGTAGAAATGCCATCCTTATTTATTTATTTCCTTCATTTCCTGGGCAAACATGCTGCCACAGTGCTTTAAATTGTCTAGAGTCCTGATTAATTTGAAGACTGTTTTAACTAGCATTTCACTGAGTGACAGGGAATGGGGAAGTATTGTTCATGATCTGAAAGAAAACAGCCAGACAGAATTTAGAAACTCCATAGCAGCTGGCATGAATAAATCATGTTTTAAATATCCAGGACTTTAACCACAGGTAAACATGTAAACCATAGTTAATATTGATGTAACTGTAACCCTCGGCTTTTTAGCTAATAATCAACTAATTCTATTATATTAAAAGCATATTTAATGAATTTCCAAGCAGGTTTTCTTTCAAAGAAAAAAAAAATCTTTTGTTCTATTAATAGTAAAAGCCTTCCTGCTGAAATGTATTATTTAACATCCTTGGAGAAACGTGATTTCCACTATGTTTTGCCATTCTGCAATGACAATGTATTACTCAGAATGCTAGTGCAACAGAAATTTTCTAGCGTAGAACCATACATTACATCTGTATGTTTAATGCATTAGCACTTAGTTTACCCATAGCTGCTAAGCTCTTTTCTCAATCAGAAGTCACAAGAAAATGGTTTTTGCTCAAATTTAAAAATACAGGTTTTTCACAAATAGGTGACAAAGTAGCATAAAAATCTACCAATGTGAGAAATTTTGAAAATAAAACAAAGCTTATATTGATGTAGTATCTCATTCCCATAACCCTAAACTCCGTTTGTTTTCCAAAATATAAAGAAATACAGGCCCTGATCATTTCATACTTCAAATTCCCTCCAAGTATAATGATGTGACAGATGTTGCAGACTAGGTGTTCAATTCTCAAAAGAGTCTGTAAACTGCAGAACAGAATTTAAATCATATGCATCAGAATCAGAAATAATAATTCACTGATTTATAGTTTTCTTACCTCTTCTGTGCTCACAGGATGTCTGTGAGCTCCTTGCAGTTTTGACTTCACTGAATTCACTCAATGAATTCACTTCACTGAATTTACTCAACTTCTTTATCTTACAGTATGACTTTGGATCTTTCGGGTAAAGACAGAAGTTATGGGTAGGCAGGAAGCCATAAATGAGCCATTTCTACTTCTCCTTTGTGCGTGATGGAGCTGATCAGTGGCATCTGCCAAGCTAAGTCAGCACATCCTCATTGAATCCCAGCTAGCTGACAGTCAGACAAGATGTTTTCATAAACAAGAACTCTATTCGCTCATCAGTAAATGAGAGGATGGAATATCCTCACCCTGTAGATCAGACCATGGAGTCAGATCTTACTCCTGCTGGCAGACATACAGTGGGGAAAGCGTGATCCATAGAGCTCCACCTGGGGGTGGCATATCGCCCTGTGGTTTCATGGTTGTAAAACCTGAGCCTGCCGCCTTCCATGTAGCTGCTGCAGAGGGGCAAGGGCAGAAGTAGATATCGTTACAAATGTTTTACCCTCTCTCTGCATCAGATGAGATAGTTTCAAACCCTCAGGCCTTTTGGAAGAACATGCTTCTTTACTTACTGTTCTGTAAAAGCATGCCATAGAAGAGGAACTCTTTTTCATATCCATCCTTCTTACACCTTTTCAACAGAGCCTGTATTGCTGGATTCAGAGGAATTTTTCCATTGTCTTGTTCCACGCTTTGGCCGTGTCTAGGCCATGTATCATGATAAGACCCAGAAGTGAAATGTCTTCCTCACCCTACACCCCTGTTTCTCTTGGAAATAAAGCTAGGCCATTCAGGGCACAAGGGAGAGCAGTGCAGTCTGATAGCTCCCCAGCAGGCATACCAGAGCAGAGCAAAGGTCTGCAGAGCATATCAGCAGGCGCATACACCTCACACGTGTAACTTACATTGGCTTATGTGGAGACTACTTCCTTCTTCTGTAACGCATTTCCAGTGGTGAATGTGTGTGTTTTCCTTTGCCTGTATGATTGCTGGCTTGGCATCATTTTTGTCTGGCGGTAAAGAAACGAAGAACAAAAGAATCATTAAGTATTTTCAGAGTCTAAGATTAAGCCTAAAAAAGTCAAAACTTAAGATGAAATAGGTGCTTTCCATTATATGGCAGCACACACTGAACAAACTAATGACCTGTGAAAGTCATCTTTAGGTACCTGGGGTAGATCTCTTTAATTTTAATAACTTGGCATTGTATGACCTGCTATTGCTTCTGTTACCATTTGTTGCAATTCATCTATTAAAGAGAGAAATAAAAAGTCAACAGATATGTGAAAGAAACATCGGAGAATTGTTTCAATTGAAGGCAACCAGACTAAATAGTGTCCTTTTCCTTATCAGTGCTTCTGTTACATTTTGAGTTATGTATCCACATTTCCATTTAAATTTTATCCCAATTTTTCTATTTTTTTGCAGTGAGGCAAATTATCCCTGACATTATTTATCAGAGAAACAGCAGCTTCAGGAATATATACAAGCTTATTGCACATAAAGGGCTCAAGTTTTTAAACAGAAAGAAACCCTTTCTATTCATTTTTATTTTTTCTGCAATGTAACTATGTTTTTCCTGTGCCTGTATCCCATGTTTATCACGTTTCCAATTTAAATCCCTGAAAAAAAAAAAAAAAAAAAAAAAAAAAAAAACTGCAGTTCACATTTATTTCAAAAAAAAACTGCAAAAGGCTAAATCAATGCGTTAAACCAGCAAAACATGTTCGGAGTGCTTTCTAAAATAGTATTAACTATACCTCCACAGAAATTTCATCTGAAGAGCACAAAGCACAATGCAAACCTTAAGTCTGCCTTACATCATGCTGGTGAGGTTTGTGCCTCCTCCTGCAATCCAGATGAGCAGTGAGGCTGCGGTCCTGTGACAGTCTAAGCCAGTAAAAAATGATGGGTTTATGATCACGCCTTTTTCTCTGGATCCGCTGTTCATTTACAGCCTCTGGCTTGTCCCAGCTCCGGCTCTGATCTGATCCACAATAACCTGGGTCAAGGCCCTAGCCTGGCAGAGAAAGATCAGCGAAGCACTAGTGCCACGCTAAGGAAGCAGCTGAATTGCAGTAATAAGGCTTTGATCAGCCTAAGGAATTACCTGACTGCCACCTGAATCTGCTCTTTTCTTGTTGTATTAAAAAGAAATAAATTTCAAATATCACAATATTAAAAATATTATTTGAGGGTTTTTTATATTTTTTTCCTAACCTTTCAGCATGGCAATAATCATCTATATTTCACCAATAAGAAGTCATAATATCTCCTACTTGATTTTCATAGCCAGCTTCCTGCTTTGTCCTACATTACTATCGTGCTTGGCAGGAGCTCCATCTAAACACCTGCACACCACCTTGTTATTTTCTTGGGCTCTTGAGCCTATTCTTTTCTTAATTTGTACACATTTTTGAGCAGGAACTTTCTTTTTGTTATGCAATATTATAGCATTTAGCACAGAAAGCCCTTGTCCAGGACTAGAAAAGCTTTTGAAATACAAGCGATAAATCATAATAATAATGCAGAAGATAAACACTACACTGGTCATGATGATAACACGTCCACTTCTTTATCATGCTGTTACTAATGTCAATAGCAAAGCTGTATTGACTTCAGATGGCATGAGATTAAGCCTTACAGCATTATTATTCCATATCATTTTGAAATTATATTTTATAAAATGTCTTCAGCATAAAGGAAAACCTTAGCTTTATAGCAGTACAGACACACAGGCTGCTTTGACAATAATACAGATGTAGATATACCCACAGGGTGAATATAATGTGTGTGTGTGTGTGTAAATATTCCTTTTATATATATATATATATAAATGTTTTTTTCTGAGACTACTAAGGCAATGTAGGCATTATGTCTTAGATGGATATGTCTTAATCTCAGCACTCCTGTCAAGATTAGTTTTATTATCTAAGTGAACAGTAATTTAAAAGAAATAGCATTTTATTGAACTTCTGCTTAAATCCCAGCAACTTCAGATAAAGACAGTCTGTCTTGGCATGACAGGACTTGAGAACTGAAACTGCAAGTTCCTCAGAACTGCCATCTACTTTCATCTGTTTAATGCTCAAAGCCACACTGTGTGTTTATAGTAAGCTCAAACGAAATGAATGAGTTTTTGAAGAAAAGTAGCTGAAATGAAAAATCTTAAATGTAATATTAAAACTGTAATTTAATACAAATTCATTACATCACCCTCTGTGTATGCAGAGGTTCTATTTAATTTTCATTAAATAATGTAATATATATTTTTTCAAATCTCATTTGACTCTAGTAATTCCTTTTTTATTATGTGTTTTATATGGGATTGATAGCCCAGTATTTCATACACAGACTGCAGCCTGCTCAGTTCCAGCTGCTTACACTTGAGCATCCACTGGATGGCAGTCACATACAACTTTGGAAAGAATTCAGCTCGGTCCTTTAAACTTGCTGACCTAAAAAAGAAATCCTAGGTTAAGTCCTTGTAAAAAAAGTTTTACTTCGTTAGATAATGCGAGTTTAGAACAAAGACTAACAATAAAAATGAGTGGACAGAAATCTCACTGTTCCCTCACTGTTGTCTTGCTGTGCACCATTTCATTTCAGGTGCCAAGATTAGAGAAAGGCAAAGCTCAGAGCTGGCTGTGGAAGGTCATACAGGTGTCCCCAGTGGGACAGGAGATGCCAGAGCTGGCAGTGGAGCAGGAGCTGGCTCTATGACTAATCAGAAATACTTGCCCCTACTGATGGCAAGGCCAGGAAATCAGTATCAACAATTTTTAAATGGAGATGTATTTCAACCAGGAGTCAAAACAACCCAGGACTTCAGAGTCGTTAAACCCTTAAAACAGTTCATAGCTGAACCCATTCTGAAATCTTTCCTTGACTTCATTGAGATCTAGAAAGTATATGTGGGTAGATAGATTCAGTTATTCAAGAGGTCAGTTTAAACTAATAATCCTACCGTAAACTGGCTGTGTCTGTTAAGAGTCTGCAACGTAACACAGCATTAGTCTCCTTGTTTTCATCCCTGGCTCCCACACCCAGCAGGACTTTTTGCCTCTGCACCATGATGGTAGCTCTGCCCTGATGAAGTCCCAAGGGGACACGAGGTCACTGGAAGGATTCTTTTTTTTTTTTTTTTTTTTTTAATTTTTTTTTTTTTTTTTTTTTAAATCTGACCAAGATCACTGCTAACTAAACTGTTCCAAGGTCAAGGGAAAAGGGAGCACACCTGCTCATATCTCTGACTCCTTTTTGGCTGCACCAGAAAGCTGCATGGTTTCACCTCTGGCATGTCCTGCACAGCCTGCTGCAGCCTCTCTCGTTGAGCTTTGGCACAGAAGTCCCACTGGAGGACTCCGGTGTGCAGGTGTGCATATGGGTCTACCTCTGCCTCCCTGCTGCGCTTGTGTAGGGATTTCCCAAAGGAAACAGAAAAAAAGGGGGAAGAGGGCAAGAATGACAGTTCCTTGCCCATTGCTCATCTGCCAAAACACTGGCACCATCCCCATTTCCAGAGAAGTGAAACCTATGACCACACATCAGTTTGAGGAATTTGGTGAAATACTGTAGCATTATTTTGGGTTCATAGTCATAGTGTAATGGTATATTTTTACTTGTTTTAAATGTGTCTGCCATTACGCATTCTTGCCAGGAAAGATGAAGTTGGAGAACTGTGTCTGCCAGAACAAGGTGAGGTTTGCAATGCTCTTTGGTTCCTCAAGGATTTTCACCATGGCCTCAGAAAAGAGCTTCTTAGCAAATATATCATCTTTGATTACCTGAACTATAAAACCCAAGCTTTGGGTGACAGGGTGATATATTAGATATTCTGGGCCCAAATTATAGAGCAGCTTAAGAATAAAAACCTAGACCTCAGAGCTGTTGTTGTGCTGTATGGGCAGAAGGCAGCCTTGGAGGGAACCTGTATTACAAAGAGACAAACTATAGCTTTACATAGCTAATATACTGAGTCTCTTTTAATCTGTTGTGGAACAGCCTTTCCACATCCTGAACACTACTGAAGACAAAGGGAGTTTCACCACACCGCAGCTGGCAGGATTTGGTATTCTGTATTTGTCCATGTAAAGGCTCACAGTGATTTATCATTTAAATTGACTTTTCATTTTCAGGTATGTCCTGCAGACACAATCAGCATTCTCAGATAGAGGCAGCCTGTAAATTAGGCAGGGATGACTTCTTTATTACTTGTTCCTAATAGTTATTCTGATACTGGTAACCTGGACCATGGCCACAGCTCTAGGATACACACAAGACATTGATAAAGGAAATGATAGATTGATAATAATTATTGTGATTTATTAGTATTTTATCAGATTAATGATGATCTGATTAACCTCATTGCTCAGATTCAAAGTCATAATTAAAAAAAAAATACTTAAATATTGCTCCAGATTGATTTTGGAAAAGGAAAAATTTAAACGTTGACAAATACCCATGTACATGACAGTATGACAGATTATTTTAACAGTTGTTTCAGAATATTTATATACATATACATATAAAAGGAGAACCTAGAAGATGAATCCTATGCAATCAGAATGTAACAGAAATTCCACTGTAAGCAAAAATGTTACATGAAGTTAAAGTCTTGTCATATGAAAGGGTGGAGAATCAGGGTTTTGTGGATCAGTCTTTTCACCAATCTTTTCCTGATATACCTCTCTAAAGTCTAGAACTTTAATTTAAAAACCATACTGGCAAATACCATGACAGCTTTGAGTCATTCCCATTTGTCTTCTGAAATAAGAAGGGAATTCTTGTTGCACCTGGTATGCCTGCAGCTCCCACTGAAAACGGGTCTGACACTTGCGATGTTGGGTGCTGGAACACCTATTTCCCTTACCAAGGAAACCAATAGCAAGCGCTTAACTGGAGTTTGTACTTAGTAGGACCTGCTGTGGTTAAGGTTGAGATCTGGTTTGTATTTAAACTCCCCGCATTCATTTGATTGCACCCTTTCAAAAAGAACTCGTTTTGATTTGAAATTATATAACTTTAATTTCAGATAAAATATGTATTTCCACTGTTTATCAAAAATCTGAGAAAAGCTGTTCAGGATACTCTGAACAGACTGAAACTTCTTAGTTTACGAGTAAGAAGACAGAACTGTGTTTTTTCCATATATTTAGCTCAAAAGTCTACAGTTTAAAACTGGGAGATAGCCAGTAGTCATGTTAATAAACATTTGTGGCCAAATTTTAAGTAATTGGTGTGAAAACTAGTTATGATCAATTAAAAATTATTTCTGAACATATTTGCTAGACCTCTTTTGTCATCTGCTGAGGACATTTTCCCTCATTTTCCCTCTCTATTATGTATACACTTCTCTTGTTGGGGTTTTATGGGGCACTATAAAAAATACAGGACCCCTCTTTTTCAGTTATGATTGCCTCTGCAGGTTCATGGTTATGACATCAGTAGGCTTTCCATGAGTTCACAGTATTTCAGGGTACCAGGGGATTCAGCCCTTCAGTCTACACTATCTGGCATTCATTTACTTTTAACCATTGAATTGAACTTTTGTGGTTTCATTAAAGCAAACTAATCCAAGATAATAATTTTTTGACATTGAAAAGTAGTAATATGGCAAAAACATATGTGAAAAAAATGTGTGACCTTTACTAGTGCAGTTTCTCCAGAATTTCTTCTGCAGTCTGTTATACGCTGCAAAGTCTTAAATCACATGTATGTGTTTCTATCCTTTTTTGTTTCAAGGTAAAGCCAGAATAAAATAAACAGTTGTTCTGCCCTCTTTAAGCCTGTGTAATAAATAAGTAAAGCTGAGAAAATAAATAACAACAGCATAGACAAAAATTCACCCCTATTACCTTTATGAAGTGTGAACATCAAAACTCTATTGAGCTGTGTTGAACTTAGTATCCCTAGTAACAGCCCTATCTTAACAGTGCTATTACTAAGCATAGGCAATTTATTTTATGCCTCTCTCTTCACTTTTTTTTTTCTGTTAAATAGTTAAAAAACAGGAAAAAAAATGCTAATTTAATATGATTGTTGTGTCATATCATAGACAATATGAGTTTCCTGTAGATTAAAATATTCAGTTAAATTGATTATGGTTGAGTTTATTTTTTTTAGGTCTCACTAGGTGTCATCACAATAAAATTGAACATTTTCAACAATAAAATAAATAAACACAAAGTGCAAAAAAAGGTATGTCTTATTAATTTATTACCTTTTTGTGATAAAAGAAGAATGCCCAACACCTGCATTAGTCTCAACTTCTCAGCTGTGTAAAGCTAGCTTTAGCAGTAACATAGGTCCCAAATGGAAATCTTATATTAAAATAATAAGCTGGTTTATTGTTGATGTTGATGCTGTTGTTATTTTTAGCAATTATATTGAAGCACACAAGCAAAAGCTGACGTGATTGTATAGCAAACAGAACAAAGAAATGTCCAATATACATAATTACCAGGCCTTGGGAACTGTGGAGATGGCAGATACAGAAGGTATTAACTGTTACTTTTCCAAAATGAAACCAGATCATATCAGAGTTGTAAGTGGTGGCATAAGCTTCATAAAGTAGACCTGATTCAGTAGCACTGTAAGAAGGCAGATCAGTTCCAAAATACTCATAAATTCTTTTCTTTTTCCCCAGCTTGATCACTATCCTCCAACAAGTTACAGCCTGCCAACAGCATCTGACATTCAGTTCAATTCCCCAAAGGCATTATTCCTAGGAAAAGTTATAGGTAAGATTTCATTTAATACCTAGTTGTTTTATTACGTATTTTTGGAGAATACTGAAAACCGTAAGCACATGGGACAATGATGTGTGTCGTGTTTGCAGCAGGACACCTGCTGCCCATGTCATTCTTGATTAGAAAGTGATGATATTGGAGTTATACCTAAAGGAAGGGGTTATGTTCACCTTTTCACATAGGCTGATACACACACAGGTGAGTAATTGTCTCCCCAATGAATGGGAAAAAAAAAAAAAAAAAAGATTAAGGGTAAAGAGACACTTGTAAAATCGTATTTGTGAAGGTTCAGGTGGAGGGAATATGAAGAAATCATTGAGAACACTGTTTCTATGAGAAGATATTGAAGTTATTTTGAATATTATTATTCACCATTAAGTTATCGTATGCTTTGTATAATGCCTTTATCCATGCTGTTAGCCTTGTTATCCCAGTGCATCCTCTTGTGGCATAACCATCCCTCAACAGTCTGGCAAAACTGCCAGTTTCTCACAGTAAGGCCCAACAGCCAGGTCCTTTGGAAGTCTGTAACACCTGCAGCAACACTCATCTGTACATTTTCCATCCCTTTTATGGACCTCATCGTTATTTCCCAGTGCAGCAGCTTCCTGGCCAGCTCCCCAGCTGAACACAAGACACAGTACAGATGCTTCTTAAACTGCCTGGGCCTCACTTTTAGGCCATCTTACTTTCTATTGCATAATTTTTCCACTACTGGCATCTTACATGAATTTCCAGGGTTACTCACTTCCGAAATCAATTATTCCCTGTCATTTATACCTTTTAAGGAGGGCTTTTTTCCACTTTTCAGCAACAAGGGGCTATTGATATTATTTCCTCTAGGTGCTTTGTACAGGGATGTGGTTGCTTGAACTGTAGTGAAGGATTTAATCCAGAAAACTGTAAACTTTTCTTTGTTTAGTGGTGTAGGGCAGTAATGTGAGAACCCCATGCACTGATTTTTGAAGTGTAAAAGCAATTGACCACATCGCTAATGTGGCTTTTTGAAGATACATTTTTCCATTTGTTTCGGTTTTAAAATTTAATGTGTTGAACTTCCATGAAATAGGAAATGCAAAGCCTTTAAAATGGTTGGTTAGCGAGAGTGACATGAACTGTTTTCTGGTACTCTCCAAGTCAATTGTGTAGATAGTACAAAAGACAGTGCAATCGGATTTGGGTGAGTGTCTGGAAACTGGGTGCGTTCCCACCTCATAGCGCTGAATTAGGGCAGCTGGACTTGAGTGAACTGTCTGCCTCAGCCAGACCTCATCAGTTGTTAATTAAAAGTGAGGAGACAGACAGGCAGAGAATTCAGCAGCTGGAATAACCACAGGCAAGGAATGGGGCTTGACTCTTTTCTGCCAGGTGACTGTGAGCAAAAATACCAGCTGAAGGGTGTCGCAGTGGCCATCTCTAATGGATTCATTGCCAGAGAAGTTTTGTTTCCTTTGATAGGGCAGCTCTCTGTAAAAGTTAATGTATCTGGGAAACTACCACGACACGGCAGTGCTGCCTCCACAGCTCAGCCCTGAGAATAAGTTTTGAGTGGTTGTTTGGCTCCAGCTAAAAATTACGCTTTCCCAGCCATTCTAATCAGGCAATGCTCTGAAGGAGGCTGAGCAAGGAGTGTGAGAGAGATAGGCATACAACAGAGAAAAGCCTGCAGCATAAGGGAGAAATAAGAGTGAAGGGAAAGAAAAGGACAACTCCTAGAACAGAAGAAAACAATGCACTCTACACTGTGGTGTGAAGAGAAAAAATGGAAGATACACAAAATGGAAGAGAAAGCAAGACATATTTTTTACACTACACTTGTTTAAAATATGCCGAGTGCAGACAGAGCTCTGCAAGGAAACACTTCTTATTCCTTTGAATTGCTGAGCAGGCAAGTGAACTAGCAACATGGTCGTGTAACCACATAGATGAAACAGTGACATAGATAGGAGGTTTAGTCTTTGCACTGGTTCTTTCTGAGCTGAATTTGTAAGCAGGTTCATAGCACTACAAAGTCCAAGTCCACCCAGCTGTCTCCCACGTAACTCCATGCCTAAGTGCTGGTTACCTTCCTGCGTTTAAATATTCACATTCTGAAAATTTTTTACGCATTCATGGAGAATAAAGGGGTTGCAAGAACTGGGCAACTCAGAGAGTCCATGATACAACCTTTCATGTCTAGGATTCTTGTTTCAATATTGTCAGTGATTGAAAGGCATGATAACAACCCAGAGGTCCAAATAGAATCAGTGATCAACCCAGTTCTGTTCCTACAGATTTAAACACACAACACCTCACATTTGCCTCATTTGCAGTTATTGAAAATAGAGTTTTAAGTCTCCTTTGACTGTTTCAGTTGGATTCTACGAAATGACAAGCTTGGTAACAGAACAGTATCTGTATTCTGCCTGTTAATGTCAAAAGTTCGATCATAGGACTCACGGGACTTTTTCAGAATAAAAACATATAAAAAGAAGAAAATAGTAGAGTTCAGTGAATATAATTTTACTTCTGGTTTAAATACCTAGGAATTTACAATTTATATTCCTCTCACTTTTTATAAATATGCTAACCTGACAAGAGCAATTAAAAGCAAGTATCAAATCTAGAAGTTGAAAGAGTAAACATCGTAAACGAGTAAACATCTTGATAATATCTGTCCCATAAATACACGGTTTGTCATCAGGAAGCAGAAAGCAATCACATCTGTCACTGATGCTCACTTTCAGCTCCTCTGCTAACTTAAAAGACTGGGCACAGGGAAAGGTCTCGGGATACCCTGAAGGAATGATTTGTGGGCAGGTTATGTTTCTGTTTTCCTGTGCTACTTGATTTTAAGCCTCAGATGACCGTTTCTGAAGATGCTATGTGTCATTCATTCTATGCATTTGTTACATATTGTACATCTCTGGGATTGAATAGTTCACTTTTTAACAGCATAGGATTGTGTCAGAATATTGGGAATATGATTCTTTTGCTTCCTCTTCTCTGTTTATGTTGCTGTCTTTGCAAAATGGGATGTTTTATTAAGCAAAAGAGCAAATCAGTACTAAAGAAACAAACAAAAAAAAATCCTTCCTTCTGCCAAAGAAAAATTGAACTTCTCTGCAGAACACTGATTTCCTGATGTGAAACTTTCATGCAACTGACCATGTCTATTGATCAGCCTTACTGTGCAGCTCCCAGAATGATGTCGAACAGGGCAAGATCACACTTAATACAGTTACACAACTGCAGCAGTTTGAAGGGCAAAGTAGATGCAGAATCCAGTATCTTTAAAGCTTCTAATTGTCACATCATACTGGCTTGGGATACTTCAGTGGCCCAGAGGGATTAGCAATAACAGAAGATCTGGATACTTATATCAAGTTACAATTTCTACCCACCTGCAATTACGTTCTCTAAATGGGCAATATGGGAGTAGCCTTCTATTTCACTGCTAGCCTGTCATCAGTTGCATTCCGTTTCTGTTGTTCCCATACTATCCAATTCTTATTTGTCATCAAATATGAATACAAGGCCCTATTTATTTGTAAAGACAGATGGGCTTTTGAAGAGCACTCTGGAACAATCTTACTAAGAAACTGATCTTCCACCTGTCTTATTTCCATTTTTATTAGGGTTATTTGCATAGGAGCGGCTGTTTCTGCCACAGCTGTGCTTGCTGTGATAGCTCATCTGCTGCCAGTCACAAGTGATCACTTGTACAACACCTACCACAACGCAACAGCACTCTTTGCTCTAGGTGTTACAGCAATATGGCTGATTAATAAAATGGTGATGAAATGGCTCCATGCCTCATAACTGTTCATAATGTTTTCTCTAACTCAGGAGGGTCACATCAGAAACAAAAATAAATTATTGAATTGCAGTTGTGATCAGGGAGCATTTCTTCTTTAAGTTGAGGTGCTTTCTGCTTTTCTGAAATAATTTCCGGAAAACGCAATTGTTCACTGGCTTGAAAAACACTAGTATAAAACATTTTTAGCCCCTAGGAAACTGGAGGTAAAGGCATTCAGTATATAATTCTTACCTGAGTAAAATGGATTATGATTCGAGGTGTGAAATAAAGCTGAAGGAGACAATGAATGAAAAATCCTGGTTTATGTATGTGTAGTAATAAAAATAATAGCACTTGAGAAATGCAGGATTTTTTTAAAAAGATAAAAGGAAATTGTTAACATTTCAAGGAAGTTCTTTAATCTGTTATTTAAACATATTTATGCTTTGATGGCTGACACAGACAAAGTAAGAGGGAAAAACTGGCTATCTGGATGACCAGCTATGAAGAGAAAAACAAAACAAAAAAAACCCAAAAAGTAGACAATGTGACAGGTTATACGTCACAGTTCAGATCTGGATCTACATTCCATTTAGGCTGCAATTTGAGACTCATTACTGAGGCAGAATAGAGCAGAGGTTTGATTTTCCCACCCAGCATTGTGGTTTTGGATGCAATGCTCAGGTTTGTCTTCACATCCTTTTTGGAAACCTACACCAATTTCCATCATGTGAACTTGCTATATAGGGAACTGATGTCATAGTCTGTACTTTATTACTGAAAGTGGAGTATTTCTTTGGGTTTTAATATGCAGATATAAAGAATTAGCTACACATAATTAAACATGATTTTGTAAAAGTATCATGCTGAAATTTGAGAGGCTCTTAATAGGATTTTTGATTGAGCACAGAAACACCGAGATCAGACAAGACTTGCTCTTGAGCAAGTGGCGGGGAAGTAAAGGAAATGTGCTTCTTGTCTGTTTTGCATGTCCAACAACCACTCCAAATCAAATAACATAATTTCAAAAATATTTAAATATCCACTTGGAAATAATCATCATAATAAAAGTCATCTATAAAACAGATTATCAATTTCAGAACTGACAGCTGTCCCTGCAGCTAGTCTCTGTAGGCTCCATTTATGTCTCTGCTGCACCCTAGTGCTCTTCAGGTACTTCCAGTAAGAGTAGCAAAAAGGGAAATACTTTCAGGTCTGCCTTCTTTTTTACAAAAGCAGCTATCACTCTACAACTAAAGTGAGATCCTGGAAATCAACCCCAGGGCCCTGGAGTCTTTTCTCAAAAGGCTGTTTCCTCAAGAAGAGGTAGAAGGTCTGCTTCTAGATGTGTTATTTCCCTCGTGTCAGTGAAAGGATTTTTTAATGGTTCCCTGGCTGGAGTTTCTCTGTTTCTTTACTGGGGTGTGTGGTGAAAATAAAAACTGGTCAGGAGACATTATTTGTGACATTCACTGCCTTGGACTGATGGGAGGTAAGACCATATTACCTCTAGCCAAGCAATTAGTTTCAAATGTTCAGAGGAGAGAACACAGAAAAACCTCAAAAGTAGGAGATATATGACATTGCTTACATGGCTCAGGTAAGGTATAGAAATGGGAACTGCTTTTTTGTTGCATGGCATCTCTCCACAAATAGATACTGAATAATAGGATGCAAAAGTTCAAAATCCTTTGAACTACCAGCAGGGACAACGGCAATTCTTCAAGAGGTAATTATTCTTTACTACCAAATAAGATACTTTTCCGTAGTACAAGCCTGTCAGCTTGATGCTTTAACACTTCTAGCTGAATCACAGAAAACCTACAATATAATTCATCCTACTTTCAAAACCAGCTTCAATGTCCATGTTTCCACACAGTTGCAGAGGCTTAAAACTTTTGTTTGTTTCATGCTAAACGATGAACATCGGCTCTCCTTGAGAACATTTGCCATCTTTGGAAAGGGGGTTTTGATAGCCTTGATAAAAAGTTCTGTAAAGGACACATGCACTGTCATCATTAGTGCTCAGTTTGAGTACACCGCTTGCCAGTGGCATAATCTGATATGAAGTGCATCTTAATCAAAGAAATCACCAAACCAAATACGGGTTTAGAATTGTGTCTCTGATACTGTAAAGTACTTTGCTCAGCTCTTAAATTTGGACCATAGAAGATAATGCAGAGCTGTAAACAGATTATGAATAATCTAAAAGTATTCTTCTACTACGCATCTTTGACAGGTATCTACTACTACCTCATGATTATAATGAGGTTAGCACCTCATTATATATTAGCAGCGTGGCAGTCAGGGCTCCACAGCTTGAATTTGCTCCGTGGCTCCCCTTCACTTTGGAATGTAGATAGATAATCTGAGTGCAGGGTACCCTAGCCTACTTTCACTGATAATGAGCAGAAATAGGTATCATGCAGTAAATTCATCCACTAACTTCCTTCAAAGTAAACGCCTGCTGCTTCGTTTGTGAGCATCAGCATTAACATTCAGTACTGTAATCTCAGGGAGAATGCATATGTATATTGTCATATTAGGAGCCCTCCTGCTATAGTAGCAGTTGAATATAAAAGATGTGCTTTCCCCTGCATGAGTCACATATGAATTATCACACAAAAATATAACATCTGGACATCCTCCTTCTCCTCCTCCTGTATAATAGCATCAGCCTGGCTGAAACTACTCTGGGATTTAATATTGTCTATCTCTCTGGCCTCAGATCTGTCTATCTGTCCATACCTGACCCTTTGAAGCGTTTCTGGTAATAGTGGAAATGTTCCACAGCTCTTTTAGTTAAAACAAGAACAAAAGTAATTTTTTTTTTCTTTCAGACCTCTGAGTTCTTGCCCTACCTGGTTTCCCATCTACTGGCCTCCCATCCAAGGGGGCATCATAAGTTCTCTGAACTGCCAGTTCCACCCCAATAACTTCTGAAGCAGAAATGAGGGTAGCCCAAGTGAATTTTATGTTTTGTTTGAGAACTGAAATGAAGAAGCCAAGAATATCTATTGGAGCCGTTCACCTCTCAGTATCCGTGCTGCATCTTTCGATTTTTCAGAATATTGTGGGATTCAGCTGCTGTGGCATTGGCCAGCTGGCAGCTCCAAAGAGGCAGAAGGTAGACCCCAGACAAACTGGACTAAATTAAATGCTATGGTAATCTCAGTAGTCACATGTATAGCCAGCTCTGCTCTTCCAAAAATTAGCTGGAGTCATCTCCTCCCAGTAAATTTTCACTCCCACCCTCAGGTCATTCTTCATCTTTCAGCCCCTATCTCATACTTTATAGCTGACAGCTGCCCTTTCATTTGCTTATTGCACTATTTTCTGTAAAAAGACTTCGGTGATTACTAGTCTTCAAATCTTCTGTGGGCATTCAACAGCTCCAGAAGGTCAACTACTTTTTTTTTTTCCCCTCACACTCTTCTAGCATGCATACCAGCCTGTAACAGGATGAGAGTCTCCTAGTTCCGTAATTACAAAGTTCTTTTCCTTTATGGTTTAAGACATCTCAGAAAATTGTTTCACATAAATCATTGTACAGAATCTGGTGGAGAAAATAATCCCATTTGCTTTAGAGTTCTTTCCAAAGTATGCATCTATTGGCTCTGAAAAAGAGGGAAAAAAAAGAGATTGTAAAGACATTTAATTTAGTTAGTGCCATTTTGAACAGAGTATTTGCACAAGTTTAATCTGACATTCAAAACCTGTGATAACACTATTTAAAAGTAATGGAATAAAATGAAAAGTTAAATTTCAGTAATTAGAATGACCTTTTCCTCACTTATGTATTTTAATAAGGTGGCATGTCATAGTTATACAACTTTTCTCTCTACCACAGGAAGAGAGGAACTATTTCACCTCTACTGTGTAATATCTAGTACTAATTTATTTCAAATGCAGCTGCTTTAAAGGGTCAAAGAGGGAAACTGAACATGACAAGATCACCAAGGGCATCAATAAAACCTGCTGCTGGCCATATAAAGTGTAATGTTATAGGTAGCAAAATTGGAGAGCTGTGAGCACCTTCCAGGCTTGTAAATCATAAAACAAAGTGTTAATCAGAAATTTGAAAGCCAAATGTATACCTGAAGTAGAAAGTGAGAGCATGTTATAATTTTTCTCCAAATATATTTGAAGGAAAAATCAGTATAGATCGCCCCTAAAATAACAGAAAGACAGAACTGACAAAAAATTGTCTTTACTAGGCCAAGGCACAAGTCTTTAAATTTGATATTATTTTATTTAACATGGGCAACCTCTGCCCATGGCTCCAGATAGAAAACACTTTAAAATAATATGAATATACACCCATGTGTTGATCAGAAACAGCTGTAAAAATATCCATTCTGGCCAGATGATTTTGACTGAGGGTGCAGATTATCTACATGCCATTCCCTGTAAGGACAGGAAAAGAAATTATGTCTAATTCAAAACTCACTCATTTTCTGATAATTGAAAAATCCTCAGGTTTTATCTGACACTTGTTTAACTTCTGAAAGTGAAGGCAGTGGGAGAAAAAAATCAGAACAAAAAAACTCACAGCCTAAGAAAGTTACTGCAATTAAAACTCTCATCTTTGGTCAGATGAATGATAATCTCTCCAAGAGACTGGGTGCCTCCAAGTCTGCGGTCTGATTTGGAGAGGTTGTCAGACAGACAAAAGAAGTAACTTGTGCCCCTTGTTTTGGACGATCACTGGGATCAAGCCAACCCTCTCCCTCAACAGCTCTCCTAGTTTTCACTGCCATCAGTAATAATTTTAAGTTGCCCGTGTCCTCTCCTGATCTGCAATGCCCACGTAACGCCAGAAGCAGCAGAGGAAACCTTTCTCCTAAAGCCTGGAGAAAGTTTGCTTAGGTTGCTGGAGAACCTGAGAAGGGTAAGGGATGTGAGAGTTTCTGGGTGTGAACCAGATAGGAATTTCATGGTATGTGCTACTGTGCCTGAAATAATAAACTCTAAAAGGAGAGTAGGACCGTTTTCCCTAGCGAAGTGCTGCGTTAATGGTCCTTTGCACACTGGGGCTCAGAGCTGCCTTAGGTCTGCACGGCTTTCATCCTCTCAAAGTCTGGACCTGTCTGTGCAGATAGGTTTTAAGCTGTACAGCTTTGTAGGACAAATTTATCTCAATTCAAAGGCTCAACACAAAATCTTTGCACTACTAAACTCTGTTTTAATCCACAGCCTTAAGCAGACTTCATAGAGAATGTAAAGTAAGTCAATATTGCACTGCTGTTCTTTGCACAAGAAAAAGTCACCTGTTCTGCAGAAGTATAATCAAGACATGGTAAAATAAACATGTTCCACAAACAATATTAAGTAATGAATAAATGTGAAGGTAAGATACTCTCTTTTTTAAGTACTTTAAATAGAACTATAAAGTCATAGGCTAAATTATTCATGGTGAATACTTTGCTTAACTCCCACTATCACACACACAAAAAAAAAAAAAGTAAGATAATTTAACATTTTACTGTTAATCCAGAACTCTCGTTATTTAAATTACAGAACCAAAACGTGACTGGTGTCTTATTTTTAAGTGTTTCTTCCCAGCAAATTTTAAAGCTATATATATATACATATATATATATACACTCTTTAAATAAGCCCTTTCTGATAGGTGGTGTAATGTATTCTCCATCTGCATATTTCAGGGAACAGTTAAAACACTATTAGTTGCCATGGAGAAGGAACCCTGTTCAAAAGATTGCTCTTGTCATTTCCAATGGCTTCAGCTACATCCGTGCTGTAGATAACAATAAGCATTGTAGTTGCATCAGTGACTTCACATAAAACTTGCCATAGCAATATAACTCTGATACCACAGCATGTCCCTGATTGTTTGCACAGTGTTAAGGTGTGCTGAGGAGGAAGACACGGGGAACCGGTCATCCAAAACCCATCACTGCTGCTTGCTGGGTCTCAGATAGTCACCAGTAATGAGCTACAAACATACAATTTGTATAGAGTTTTGCAACACCTATGTTTTTCATTTATGGTGAAAGGTATTTCAGGTAAGTTTCAGACTAATGCATTTTCAAGCTGAAACATGGCAGTCAGTCACCAAAGGGTTTAGGCAGGATCTTGCCCCTTGTTGAAGGAAGGAGTTGTTTATTAGACAGTAAAATACAGGAGAACTACTCTAACAAGTAGTCCTTTACATATCTAAGAAAATGAAAAAAATTGTTTTAATAATTCAGATTGTTTTCTGTATCAGAAATAACAGAATGATTTTTGGAGGCAAAGATGGAAACTGTCTGGACCCTCACAAATCTTCAATGGGGACATTCCTATAACAGTAAAAATTTTTCACCAAGTCCCAGAAACAATCTAAATATATCTGAAAAGGCATTTATGGTGAAAGATACTCCTGATTTTGTGTTGGAAACTCTCTGCTGGTGTGTTATTAGATGGAGGCTTTGAAATGGTTCTGTTGGGTTTTTTGGGTGGTTTTTTTTTTTTTTTGTCTTAAAATAGGGTGTCTTATTTCAATAATATGTTTTTTAAAAATTTTAGCAGTTTCAAGAGCAGTATAGTGTAGTACAGTACTAGAGACAGCATTGTTTTTAAATGGCTCCCTGAATTAGATTCAGAGGTTTTCTACAGCACAGTCGATATCACTAATGGCTCCTTGTGTTGCAATTTGGTTGTTTATTCTGACATATTAGTAGCAGTGTTATGCCATTGACCGTGACAGTTACCGATCCTTAGATTTAGAGACCGTAATAAAACTCTATTTAATCAGCAGTACAGTGGCTAGTTCATAAACACTTCATTTAAATACAACAGGAATAAACTCACATCTTTACAACTTTCTTTTTAGAGAAGCCTGTTTTCTCTCCCATAAATGTACACCACTTCAGAGAAATGTCTTCTTTATGACTACATGAACTTACAAATCTATCTCAGTGATTCTCAGCTAATGAAATACCAGGGTTGTAGTCCACTTGCAAACAAAGCAGTTGAGTAAAGTTACAGTCAACCTCCCACCAAAAGGTAGTATTTTTATTTTATTCAGTCTGGTAACAAGATAACACATACTGTCACTGGTTTTGTTACTCCTTCCTATTTTCTGCTTTCTTTAGAGTGTTCAGAATTTTAGCAGTCCTCCCTGCTTTGTTTTGGAGAGATTTTTCAGCTGCCTCATTGTTACATGAAAATGCTTGTTGACCAACAAAATTGTCTCCTGACCCCTCTTACCAGTTGCAGGATCCAAACTGTGTAAAGGTTTCACTATACACAGTTCTTCCAAAATGTCCAGGGAGAAAAACATATTTGTCATCAATTAGAAAAAATAGTTTAAAATATTCAAGCTAGAATGACACACACACCCCCAATCTTTTTCTTTTAGAATAATTTGAAAATGATTTCTTGAGTTGTGTGTGATGAGACACCTCAGAAATACTGACACTGAGACATCTCCAGGGAAAACCACCACTACAATTACTAGTGTAATTCATCAAGCTGTCATATCTCTCTCAGATAAATTTGTGTTGATTTCAGTTTAGCGCTCTGAAAATACGCACTTTCTTCACTCAGTAAATACCTAACAAATGAAGACAGGAACAGTCTACTATTTATGCTTTGATTAGATCAAGAATTAGATACTCACTTTCCATTTCTTGTAGGTAACCTCCTGGGTTTCCCTCTAACTTAAACATAGACAAAAAGATGCATTTAAGAAGATAGTATCCAAATTTGAATTCTTGGCATCACAGGATGAGAGTTGGGAGATTATCAAGGATATGCAAAAGCTAAGGAGCTCTCTGGTAACTCATCCCCTATTTATGAAAAGAGCATATGGAACATAAGGGGAAGAGCAGCAGTGTGTCAGTGGCTAGAAGAAATCTGTGTCTAGAACTACAGAAGCCTGGTGACTGCGACAGCTTTGAGAAAAACAGAGGGACACAAACTTCAAATACAGCTTCTCAAACCATTTTCTTTTCTTAGGCAAACCCAAACATTACTTATTTTTTAGCATTTAGTAAGACTGTTCTAACAGTTGAGCACTTTTCCATTCCCCAGTGAGATAAAAAGGAAAATGTCCAGAAGCTTTATAAGACATAACAAATCTTGGAGCAGCAGTGCAGGATAAAGAACTGGCAACGTTCTCAGAAGACTGTAATGAATTTTTTTAAGATTGTTTATTGCCTGATTTTCTCTTTATCATTTTCCCCATTAAATCCTTTGAAGAAGCTTCTTGAGAGAGTGTAAAATGGCTACTAGAAAATGTCAAGTGCAAAATGACGTAAAACTTGCCAAACTATGTCCTTCTTGTGATGTGGGCCTTGTTCACCCAATTACGACTTAACCCGTACGGAAACACCATGAATTAACCCTAAACACACCGTGACACTTCTATTTAATACTGAAGGTTTATATAATATACAGGTGCTGCTATGTAAATATACTTCAATCCCTATATTAATTCTTATATACTACGTTACAGTAATAGTAGTCTGAGCATTTATTGAGATGGGTTTTAGGTTTTTTCCCACTAAAGTGTCCTGTTGCAATGTCAGGAAGGTTTCAGTATGATTCCAAGAGCAAGATTAAGACACAGACGACGTCAAATGCCATATACCCAGAACAACTTTTATTATCAACAGTGAAGAGTAGTAGTGATAGGACAGAATGGAAGGAAAAGGCTGAAATCAAGCAAGAGTCTGGAAAAGAGTCACAAGAACAGTCACCACCATGGATTCAGTGGAGTCCCATTGGTCCTCAGGCTTCAGATCCCCAGCAGTAGGTGCACACCCTGGCACGTTTCCAGGGTCCTTTTACAGCACACAGTCCCACCGGCATGAAATCAGGTGCATGCGCGGAAGCCTCACATGCTGTCCATGCACTTCAGGCCTTGTCTATCGTGTGGCCTTTGCATGACAGTGGGTGCAGCCTCATGGCAAGCAGCCGGCACAGCCCCTGGCAACAGGAAGCTGCAGCCTGTCCTGGCAGTGCCAGGCAGGCCAGAGGAAGCTCTGCTGCTCCAGCAACCTGCACATGTTTCCTTGCAAGCTGCAATGCCACCAGGCCTCGCATCTCTGCCGTGTCCCACCGGGTAAGCACACACACAAGCAAGCTTTGAGACAATCACTTGACATTCCAATCTCTCATACCATCCCGTGGCTCAAAGGTTGCTTCAGGACCCATGGTGGTTTTAAGAAAAGATAGTTGTTTAGAAGAGGCCAGAAAAAAGCATTTCGAATTAATAGTATAAAACATGAAACGTCGTATGGCAAAAAAAAAATTAACATTTTAAAACCACGTAGCGAATAAGACAAGAAAAGAACATTTGTTCATACAATTTTCAGAACTGAAGATTTTGGCAGGTACACTGCACAGACATATTTAACATTGTCTGGTGATGGGATGGCTATAAATTGCATATTGGTCACAATGTGTTGAATTAATTGTATTAAACAGGGAATAATACATGGCAAAACCAACAAGGCCAAACCACACAACAATATTAACACTAACAACGGTTAACAATATTCTAAACATATAATAAAGGTAACAATGTCAAATTAACAATATTTTAACCAAACATGTTTAAGCAAAATGTGTCCCAGGCTGGGCTTAAGGACATGCTCCCAGCCCTTGGGAATCAATCACTGGAAGAAGGTGGTTGTCTACATAAAGAAGTACAACTACAAAATGGGTTACATGGCCACTTACAAGACAAACACATACATATCACAAGGAAACATACAGCAAGAGATAACAGACCGACCACCAGAAAATTAAGTATCAAAAGGGTATTCATCCTGGTTCTTGTTGTCAACTCGGAGTTGAAGATGGTGTCTGGCTCGCCGGAGTTGGAGTCTGCATATGCAGCAGGAAAATGGATTTCCATGCCCCCAGTCCAGAGGTCACATGTGGTTTAGTCCTGGGTACTCTGTCTCACTTTTGTGGGTAGCTTGCTGTCGTTCTTGTTCTCAATAAGGCAGTGGGCTGTTATATTACCTTGTGGGGAAGATGGTGACCATTTGTTAGTAAAAGAGGTCAAATGTAAGTGAGAAAAGAACACATGCATTTATACAATCTGTATGATAGATTGTGCCTTTCTCCAAATGGCACAAATCTGTTTAACACCATCAGGTGAAGTGACAGAGGCAAACTTCCCCCCAAGTCCACACTTTCCTATACAGGGCCTGGTGGTACCAATCACATATAAGTCCTACTAAAACAGCTGCTTTGCCCTGAGGCATTGCCTGTATTTTCCTTTGTAACTGTATACCAATCAGCTTGAAGGAATCAAGGGTCCCCTTATAAGTCATCTGTTTGGCGTCTACCAGCATCATTGAGACATCATGTGTGAACAAGCTGCCTTCTGCACACTTATCACCAATTGATCAACAGTCCCCTTAATTGTGAGGGGATCCCCCCTCTCCAAGGGTCTCAAAACCCCTGCCCAGTAGGCTGCCTGCTGGGTTAAAGACCAAGGGGCAAGGTGATTTGCAGTTAAAATAGTTAAAAATACTCCCAATCCCCAATATGCCTCCACCTCCTTTTCACTCAAAATCTGATCCCCCCCCAGATAATGATACTCTCCACATATACTCCATCTCTGGCTCCCCAGGGGTTTGGACAAAGTCCTTTTTTAATTTTACCAATTTGGAGGCAGTATAGAGGACCTCCTTGATTGTAACTTGGGGGGAATGATCTTGCTTATAATCATAAATATACTCAGTCTTGACCAAGGGTTGAAATGAGGGTGGTTCTAATTTTTCTATTTTTCTTTCTCACTGCCTGCAAGTTGTCAAAGGGTAACTAATCTCCAATCTTGGGGGTGTTTCCTTGTGGGCTGTACCCTCAAGGAGTTGCTCCTTAAGAGCAGTCTGCAGGCATTTCACCTGATCTCTTTCTTCTTCAAGTTGTTCTTTTAAATCCACCACTTGTCCCTGAAGGGACCAGATGAGGTTTTAGAGGAAGACAATAATTTGGGATTCAGCAATGTGGCAACAGTCCCTAGCTTCTACCACGGTGGCCAGACCAAGAACAGCACAAACAATCCATTTTCCCTTTCCTGATCTTACTCTCTCATCCTTTTGCAAGGTGCTCATTTGATCAATCATGCTCTGCAAATTATATCAATTTCTGTGAGCCCAGTCTACCCTGGGCACAGAGAGTTGTGCATTATGCTTTTTTAAAAAATTAAACAGCACTTCTCATCCCAAAGGAACAGTGTTACTATCGCTCACCTTATATAAAGCAGGGAAGTGGTCATCTCAGGAAGGCAGAACATGAATTTTAAACACAACACAAACCTGCACCCCTTATAGTTCCTGAGAGATCTCACATATTTTGCAGAAGATTCATGTATTGATTCTCACCAAACTATACAGCAGTCTCGTCTCAAGGGACCCTGTCCCTGATTCTAATTAAATGTCCCGATCCAATGTCGGGAAGGTTTTGATATGGTCCCAAGAGCGAGATTAAGCACAGACGAGGTCAAATGACGTATACCCACGACAACTTTTATTATCAACAATGAAGAGTGGTAGGGATAGGACAGAATGGGAGGAAAAGGCAGAAATCAAGCAAGTGTCTGGAGTAGAGTCACGAGAACAGTCACCACCGTGGATCCAGCGGCGGACCATCGATCCTCAGGCCTCAGACCCCCAGCAGTAGGCGCCCACCCTGCTGCGTTTCCAGGGTCTTCTCGCAGGGCACAGTGGCGCCAGCGGGAAATCAGGCGCATGCGCAGAAGCCTCATGCGCCGTCCACACGCCTCAGGGCCCTGCTCTCAGGCGGCCTTCGCGTGACTACGGGCGGGAAACAGGCGGGCGGCCGCAGCCCGTGCTCTGGCGCCAGAGGAAGCGCGGCTGCTCGGCGACCGCCACAAGTTTCGCCGTCTCTCATCGGGAAAGCACACACACAAGAAAACTTTGAGATAATCACTTGACAGTCCAGCCTCTCACGTAAAGAAGTACAGTTTTCCCAGTAGAGGGACTTTGTTCTGAGCCAAGAACTTCTTTTTCTAGTAGTTTGCAGTGCTGTTTCGTTCGTTCTCCTCAATTGAGCACAGCCCAGAGGCCCATCTATGTATGATTCACCTATGTGGAATAAAAAAGACTAGATAATGGACCGTGACACTATATTTTGCTGAAAGTTTCTCAAGTATCTCTGATGTTACTAATTATTATTAATGCAGCTCTCATGCTTTGGATATGGACAAACAGGACACTAATAAAACTTAATGTAGTGGCATCTCTGATCTGTCAGGCTTAGAACTAATCTGAATTACCCCGAGTCACACAAACGGGTTTTATTTTGAGTGGTTTCTATGGCATACACACTAAAATACATCTTAAAGAACCGTTCTGGCTTTTGGACAATTCATTTTTATAGAAATTTAAGGAAGTTAATAATGCCAAAAAATGTCTTTATCAGAGCACTCAAGAAGATGCTCTTCACTACTCTCAAATACTGCTGCAACCACTGAGGTCCTCCAAGCCCCTTAAACTAGGAGTTCCTTCCTGATGCGTTAGAATTAGGGATGAGAGGCAAGGAACTGCATGCATCGATACTTGCCTCTTGCTTCAAATAATAAAGTCTTAGATCTCTGGCATGCAAATAAAGAATTGCAAGACAGTTTTAAACACTGTGGGGTTTTTATGGAAAGTTCTGGAAAGTGATACAGTCAAAGAATATATGAAGGGGGACAGCTGAATATGGGTCTGGATAATCTTAAAATTATCCAACTTAATTTAAAAGTTTAAAAGACAAGCTGTGATAATTCCAGACATCAATTAGAGGATTTAAAACTATAATCCTCACACAGTCATTTCTAATATCCTAGAATTCATGGTAAGATCTGATTGGTTTACGTTAATATCCCCCAACATCTCATTTAAGTAGTATAGAAAGAAATGGCAGTTGAAAGTCTCAGATTTATTCCTCAGATGGATTTCACAAACTAGATGTAGGTAGATTTTTTTTTTTTTCTCTGTCCATCAGCTCTTCCAACCCTAACATGCATGCTTAATTTCTTTAGAGGTACTTGTAATTCTCATTAACTTGCTGAATTAAAGTAATTGCTAAAGTAAGTAATAGGTTAAATTTAAATACAGTTTTTCTTATGCTGTTTTCATAGTAAAAGTTTCTACCGTGGCCTTAACGTGTTATTTTAAAGAGGAATTCAGCCAAGGGTGTCTTGTACACATTGAAAAAGAAAAATAGAAAATGTTTACTTATAGCAGTCAACAGCTACAATACAGTTTACGTTTGGCAAAGATCTGTAAAGAGCGTTTTGAGGCCTTGACTCTAATGCACCCTATATTTTGGTGATTCAGATAATAACAGTTGTATTGTGTAAAAGGAACTGCTTTTCATACATAAAAAGTAAGGTTCTTAGTTTTAGTTATGAGACAATTTAGAAGAGGAATTTATTCCACATGAGATTACTATAAAAATTTTTTCCACCCACAGGAAATATCAAATGACGGTCAGGCAAAAAATCTAAGTTTTCTAGGTTTTTTTTTCCTACCAGAAACTTTAACATCATGTCCACTTGAATATTCATCTGGATTAAGTCTTTTACTTTAGTCTTTTACAGCAATGAAATTCTTGATGGCAATCACATCTCTCAAAACTGATCATGTTTTGGAGAGTGAATGTATTAGGGCTAGAGAGTGAGCTGGTGAAAGCTGTAGGAGTCCCCCCTGCCCTAATGTCCGTGCTGAAGGGTGTACTGCCTGCAGAACTGTCCTTTCGGTGCGGAGAGGTGGTAAGGGGGTATATGAGCAGTGGAAACCAAGCACCTGGAATGTGTGGAGGGGAGAGCAGGAAGGAAGCGTGTGGAGGCAGCTCAGCGTCTACGGCTGAGCTGTACGGACACAGCTGGGTTCCTACCCAGTGTCGCCTCCCCATCATGGTTACCTCGTCACTGTCATTCTGTGCCTCTCTGGAGACTTAACTCCCATCTTGAAGGAAACACGAAAATCACCGCAGTCCCATCAGCAGTGCAGAGCTGGAGAAGAAACTGGGGTGGTTCACAAAGGGCACTTCAGCAGAGCTAGTGGCGCTGCGTGGGATGCCTCAATAAGGATATTGTTGACATCATTAGCAGAGCTGGGAGGCTCTGCTAATCTTGCTTCCAGTGCCTGAGCCAGCTCAGGTACCTCTGCTCAGGGCTGCTCTGGGCCTCATGGCCTCTAGTCAGGTTTTCATGACTTAGGTGGCTGACCTGCTTTCCTTTCTGGATCATTTTTTATAAACCATTTGTTGTTTGATCATTACATTTCATCTCTTGGATTCAGTTCTAAATAGGAAATTGATCACAGACGTTTTTTCCTCTTTTTTAAGAGGGTAACTCATCCATAATTTCCCCCTTTTCTTCTAGTTGCAATATTACTAGCTTGCTGTAATACAGTCCTAGCCTATACATTCAGTAACAAAATGCAGTTAGTGCATCCCTCCCCCTTGCAGCACTACTATAAAATAAACCATTTTCATGAATCAATGAAAGAAAGATTTCATGCATTTTTACTGTACCTCATCTGTGGTACAGTTCTTCTTATTGTTGTTGTTCTTGCTTTGTTTTGTAAAACTGGTGTCCAAAAATAATAGTGGTGATTTTCCTCAAATAGTTCTGTTATGACATGAATAACATAGAAAAACGAGGGCTTTTTAAAAATATCTTCAAGATAGTTGTCACTCTTCTTCAAAGTATTGCCTGCATCCATTCAGCTAAAGGCAAGCTAGGACCCTTGCATTCAGTAAATGGTACTCAATTATTTTCTCACTTGCCTGTATCTATTTTTTTCTTTGGTGAAGTAATTCTTTTCCAATAAATTGCTGTCAGTTACAAAGCCGATCAACACAGTGTGCTAGGGTGTAAAGTGTGGAAGCACTCGAAGAGATATTTAAATAAGAATTGTGTTGGCACAGTAACCACTATGTTTGCAGAATGGCTCTAAGTTTTAAAGAATTGCTCCTTTTCACCAAGATAGAGAGTTCTCTGAGGTTACGGCTGCTTTTCAGCTTTACCACGGGCCACACCAACAGCCAGAGACCTGAGACATTTCAGAGCAGTCTGCCGCCTTCAGCTTCCTCCACCTTGCTGTCAGCCCCCACAGCCCTGCTGTGGGACGGCACCGTTCCACACCACCCTGCACAAACACCCGCGGGCATTTCCACACACAGCAAAGGAGCCGACATGGCCATTTCACAAGGCATGCAGCCCTGCTGACTTCCCGTGCTAGAATGAGGAGGCAGTATTTTTAAGTGATGTTACAGCTTTATCTCAGCTGAAGCAAATGGCATTTTACACTGGCATATACTCTCAGATGCTTTCCTTACCTTGAAAAAAAAGCCTATTCAGCAGGTCTCCAAGAAGGGCTTGCAAGCTTGCAGGAGCCCACCGATTTCTCTCCGTTAATGCATAAAGCATATTTTAACAGCTTAAGAATGTTATCTTGACTTTGTAATAGTGTCTCCTCCAGGAACAAAGGAATGCCTGGCTGACAGCTAAGCTTGCATTGCATCTGGTACCTGGGTATTGCCTGCAGTGTGCCAAGTCCTTTCTACTGAGGAATGCCCTGCAACTAGGACATTAAATTTATGAAGGCCTTTTTTTTCTGGAATGAGTGTGATAGGCTGCACCCTGTCTCCATACTGGAAAACAAATATAAATGGGAGTTGCACTGCATTTGCACGTTTTTCTGAGAGTGTCATAGAGGGACTGGGGGACAGGGAGGGAGAGTGGGACATGGTGAGCTTCACAGGCAACCAGTTTGTGTTCAGACCTGGATCTGTCCTCTTTCTTTCCCTAGTTACTAGTTAGTAAGGTGTTTGTCATAGGGTTCAGACACTATCCTTTATTTCCAATGTGATTCCTTTACCAACAGCGCTGCTTATGCAGCTCTTTCTGCACCGATTTTGCAGCTTTTCAATGGTGTGCATGTCATTTACACACCAAATCCATTTCTATAACTATCGAGCTGGCTGTTTCCAGTCCTTCCTTAAAACTCACCTATGGCTGTTAGATTTTTTTTTTTAATAATAATGTGTCCAGTCAGATTAAAAACTGAGTTAAACAGAAGCCAAATCATAATACAGTGGAGACATGTACAAAGTCTTGTGTACACGTTTCCCTGCATTTGTCTCCCAGTCCCCAGCCTGCCTGCCTCTGAGCTTCCCCAGAGCTCCATGTGAGGACAGTGGGCTTAGGACTCCTCTTATTATTAAAAACTGTACTGCATTTCAATAATGCTACCATTACTTTCGCTTTTACAAAGTAAGAGAAATCTGTGGAGATTTCCTCATACACACACTTGCTCTAGGCTTCTTGCCTAACTTGTATCTCCCTTCTCCCACCATCATACTCTGACTCCCTTTACCACTCTCCCTGATTCCCTCTGGCTACCACTGACATATAAATTTGCAGCAGGCAGCTTTTATCTCAACAATTCTCGAGTCATTCCGCATCCTGTTCCTGCTGCTGGATTTAGAGCACTGCCTCTCTGCTGCTCTGGATCCAGTCCTTCTCCCCTCTGCTCACTCACATGTCAGGGCCTCACAGGCTCACAGCTCACTGTTGAGTCTGGGCTCTCAGAGCTGTGGTCTGTAAAGCATGACAGAGCTCTCCAGGTCAGCTTTCTCCAGGCTTTTAGCATGAGCAAATTGTATGCCCTTCCTCCTTCCTTCCAGAGCTCACATGGAAATTGTTAGAAATGTCCATGCTTTGAAAAATAAGTAAAATTAGTCTGTCTTTTTTTCTTTTTTCTGTGAGAATAAATCAGCACGGATGCCTTACTTCTGAATATCAATTTCTTGTAAAGTTGGCTAAATGCCTCTGGAGGGGAAGAAATAGGAGAAGAGCTGAAGGGACTGAGGAGCAAAGTAAAAGAAGCCATGAGAAATACAGATGTGGGGCACAAAACAGTAGTGGCAAAGCAACAACATCAATAAGCTAGAAAGATGTCTGGTGCCAGGTGCCTGTGAATCAAACAGGAATGTCCTGCTCCTGTGGTGCCAGATTGGAGGCATGTGCAGCTTGGGAATCTACTCAATCAGCTGTCAATGGAAAGTACCAGTTTTTCTTGGTTTGGGGGGTTGTTCTTACTGCCTGACCACAAGGTAAAGAAATATTTTTACCTCAGCTGTCTGCTCCTTCTTGATTACTCTGGCTTCTGCTCACTGACAAACTCAGATCTCCTGTCAGAGGGAACAGCAACTATCCCAGCTGAGCATGTGACAATTTGGCTTCAGCCCCTGCTGTTTTCCAAGATCTTAAAGAGGGGGCATCAAGTGTTGTGTTGGCTCATTTCCATCCTCTTGGACCTCCAGTCACAGGAGTTCAGTATCACGGACAAAGCTAGCGACACATTGTTCTCCCCCTCCATACACAAGGGAAAGCTGATGAACAGGACTCTGACCAGTGCTACCCTTATGGTGACCTTTTGAGTCTGACCAGCTGACAGAAAGTCCCTGGTCTAACCACCAACATCACTGCTTTGCTGTTTAACTGGTTTACCAACACATCAACCAGCCTTTTAAGGCAAACACAACAACTTGCCATAGATTTTCTAAGACAAAAGGACAGGGTCCTCCTACAATTTAAACATCTCAGTCTAGCCTTCAACTTTTTTATCTGGACTGCTGCCTGAATCAGACTTCTCCTGTTAGTAATGAACTGGAGGCAGGGAGAAAAGAAATTTAAAAATACTCACTCAAAATTTTTCTAGTTTTCAGATGGAGTCATCCACAAAAATCACCATTATAAAAACTTTTTTATAAAAATACATATTGGGTATTTCTTGTGCCAGTATTCAGGACCTCTTGCAGAATTCGGTGCTGAGCATGCTGATACAGCTTTTTATATAACTATCCACAAAAACAGTTTCTGCAGATGTGTACCTAACAGCTTGTCAGCTACTGAAGAGCCAGACTGCTTTTACAGGTCTCCTATCACTGTTCCTTTTTTCCAGCTCTTCTGACTTACGTCCACTCAGCAGCCCAGCAGTAACTAAGCAGGTTGCTTGTCAGTCAGAAATCTTGGACAACTCACCACTGTGCCTGTGAAATTCAGCTCTGCTTTGCACAGACCATGAACTGGAACATGTTGTGACTACATTAACAGATGCGCAGATAAATGTTATGCCCAATGAATTCAGCATATCCAGAATATTTCAGCCCCACTCTACATCTGTTGATGTGTCAGACTACATGTTCTCTGTGCATTTCAATGCTGTCAGACATTTGAGTGTTGCAAAGCTCACTATTATATTTGAACTAGCAGCGACATTTAAAGTATTTCTTTTTCCCAGTTGTGGGGGGAGGATGCATGAGTGGACAGAGGAGTGATGATTTTTAGGGCAAAAGAATTGTTTGTTCTTTCCTCAATTCTTTCAAAAGAATGGTTTGTTCTTTCCTCACATCAAACTGCTTCAATCAGTAAGTAATAGTCTGTGTATCAAGGAATGGAGGAACTATATTAGTGTTCATCATGATCTCTATATTTCAATATAGAGATCATGATGAACACTAAGATTTCCTAGCACAGAAATTCTCACATGTTCTTTGAGTACCTGAAGCTTCTCTGATAATGTAATTTTTCCAGACTTCTGTGAGGAGCTCTTCCAGTGTGAAACGGGTGTCTTGACAACAACCATCTTCTCCTGCCAACCTCAGTCTATCAATCCGCATAACCCAGAGGCCTGAACCAATGCTTAAAATCCTAAAGAAAAGCTTTTGTTCTAAGTGCCTGAACACTGTGACATGAAAAGATATGAAAACAGCAGTGTTCTTTCCATAAAACCCCAGACAGAAAAAAAAATATGCAAAAAACCAATAGAGAGGAAGTGGTAGATGTAACAACAGTATAAAAGATATAACTGATGATAATACTTGGAATAAAACAGGAAAGAAGGAAACAACTGAAGTGTGAATAAAGAGGATGTGGAAAAACAGTGGTGACTAAGGAGGATGGGGAAAAAACACTGAATAGGAAACCATAAAAAATAGGTATCCTGTATCACATAATCAACATCAAATACTTGAACAGAAAGCTCTTGAGACATGTGATGCCAAACATGTAGTAAAACACCATAAGCTTTACTCCAGATAAGCCATCAAATTTTACTTAAAATCTGCTTTTCTTAAGCTGTTTCACCAAAAACCTCTGCACATTTTCTTTAATTTCTCGGGTCTTGGAGTTCTTCTAATATAAATTCTCCAGTGTCCTTCTCTTATTCATACTGCAAATGATTCAACACCTTAGGTCAGCAAAGATTTGGCTTCTCTGCTCTTACAGCTCCCTATATGTGTATTTTGTGACTAAAACTTACTTAACACATTAAATTCCAATAGAGGCTGATTTTTATATGGTTATTTTAATAAATTGTAGTATAAATATAGATAAGGTAAACAAAAAATTTAAAGACTCATACCAGGCAGATGGTAGAAGGAAACTGATTTCCTCCTCACATGTGTGCATGCTTCAGCATACTAAAGACTGCAGCTTCTTTATCAATTCAAATGGCATTTCTCATCTTCCAGTGAAATCTTACATGAATATTCTTCCATTCTAGAGATTTTTACAGTTCATGCATTTCTGTATATATTAATTAAATATCTCATTTTCTATCTGGGTCTCTGATTTAGATCTAATGTTTTGCCAGCTCATTCAGTATTACCCTTTTGATTGGAAAGAATAAATTCATTCCTTGAAGAAGAGACTATCTTAAATATTAGTTTTTTAAAAAGAAAATCTTGTTTTAATTATCTAATTTTCTTCTCTTTGGTATCTCACCATAATTAATCCTTTATACCTTTTTACCCTCAGTGCATTGTTTTAGAAATTGAAAGGGCATTCATCTAAGAAAAAAAAAATAATCTCAAATCAGCAGGAAGTGACGGGGAGTTGCAGCATTTCTGTTCTTGTCAAGAGACTTCAGCACTCCGAATGAAGTACCCAATTATTTTTAGATTATGCTCAGTCTTCATACTGTGGTGTAACAACAAGAGGCATTTCTGTTTTGTGAATTTTATCTGGGCAGTCAGGGGATGGTTGGAAAAATCTTTGTACTTCCAGGGTTGTAGTTTTATTACCTCCTTATAGCTTCTGCTACTGAGCAACAGTTTCATTTGCCCTAATCTGCTACATGACATTTTTTTGGTGAAATATCCGCAGTGAAAGCTTCTTGTATTTGCACAAAACCATGTGTTGCTGCAGGACAGCTGATCACAGGCCTGGTTTGGAGTCCTGGCAAATGCTGCTCTTGTGTTACCCTCTGAGACATCATATCACTGCTGTTTTGCAGTGGTTCACAACCTGATCAGCATTAGACATAAAAATAGAGATTGTTTCCCAGTTTGATGCCCCTACACATTCATCTACTGTTTTCACTTCTCTACAACTTGGGCATGTCCCATACAATGGTCTAATCCAAGCCTGGTTACAGCTGGTTACAGCTTTGTTTTGCACAGGCTGTTTGGGTGCTTTTTAAGTCTTTTTGGAATACCCACATGATCAGCCAGCCTCTGTCCTGGTAAACTTGTTACAGAGGTGGCATATGTTCAATAGGATGGAGCCAGACAGTGCTGGAGACTGTCCTGGCAGGATTTGAAGGCAGTTGTGCAGTGCATTTGTAGTGTCAGATGGAATGATGTAGTGGAAAATAAACCAGTCTGCTAGTCTGGGATTTGAAATCCAGAGTTTCAGAAACAGTTCAAAATAGCACAATGCCATCTGTCTTTGCACAAATGCAAAACCTGCAGTAGTAACAAGACAATGGCAGCAGTAGCCTTCTGAGTGACCGCAGAAACATGCAGACTATTTGGTCCAAGCTGTGGAGGCATCTTAGCAGCTTTGTAACATCCTGCCATTCCCAGTATGTTCTACATTGTCAGTCTTGCAGATAAATTTTACCTAAATTTAAGGATATTAAATAGTAATTTTTAATGAGTTCTTCAGGAAGAACATTTAATTTCTGTTCTTTTCAACATACTGCATAGACAGAGATCCCTGGAGTTCAGTTTTTCTGACTCAAGACAGTAAATGCAAAAAGCAAACTCCTGTCTGTCTCTTTATGAGCGATACTTACACATTATGGATACTCTTTTCTTGGCTCTTTTATCTTCATTTTATAGAGCAAACCTGGTTTACATATAAGTCTGAGGAACCGTAGGGCTTGAAACAGTTCCTGGTTTACAGGAGCACGCTGCATCCTGGAGAGACCGTTGACCCAGACTGATGGACTTTGCAATAAGGATGTGGATTTCTGTATCTATTTAACAACATTCTTTGATTCAATTCTTCAAGAGTATACAACAATATTTCTTATTTCACAGTTGTTCTTCATGCTGAGATAATGTTTAGTAATTTCACCCCAATGCAAAATGCTCTCATGATGATGACAGGCTAAACACATCTGAACTTTTTGCAAATAGCAAACCTTGCTCCAAACAGTATTGCTTTTGTCCTTGCATTTTGTTTCCCTTCAATTTTGGTCCCTAAATCAGGCTGATACTCTGTCAAAATCAAGTTGACTTATCAAAACTGTAAGAGTTTCAATTTTACCATTTCCTTTTTTTTCCCTTTTAACACCTGGCCCTAATGCAGGCTGTCTTGGCTCACAATTGAGCCAAAGAATGTTAAATTCAACTGGAGCCTTTAGAGTAATTTTCAAAATTCAACTTGCGGGAACTAATGGAAATCCTTGACAATGCTGATGTTACAAAATAACCTGTGCATGTAAGAAATGTGCTTGCTTTGTTCCTGGCTGTCAAGTTGTGATGCTAGCAGTTCTGACACACTGAAAACAAATGGTACCTTGTTTCAGAGACACGTGACTATTATTCCAAAAGGAGCGTGCTGTGTTTTAATGATTACAGTGCTGCTGTAAAACTCATCTGAATTATTTTATAATTGATTTAAAATCCATGCAGGCAATAAATACATGATGTTGGATGGGAAGAGCAGATAGAGAATATTGTGGTAATTAAAAAAAAAAAAAAAACAAACTTTAAGGAAAAAGCAATTTGGTGAAGAACAGCAGAGTTCAGAAGTGAACCTAGCTAATGGCTAATAGACTTTGGTGATGGTTGCTTTCTACAGGAGAGTGCAGAATTACCTTCAGGTCACAGCTCTGGACAGTTTTAAATATTAAAATCCTTTTTTAAACAGAGCAGGAAAGTCGTGTACGTTGCTTGAGCAGTGTTGACCTTTGCCAACAGGTTTCATTCCTTGGATAGATAATTAGGGATATCTTTGCATCAGGAGGGACAAATTCCTCAAGGCTCAGCATGCTGCTACAGGGCTCGAAACACCAGGAAGCAACAGATTTACCTCTGATACACTGATGCTCACAGAGGCAAAGAACAGCAAAAGAAATCTAGTGTACTGTTTTATTTCAGCTCATGAAGGTTATTGTCAGGCAAATAAAACTAGAAAGTGTGTGTTTATAATGAGTATTGCATTAGTCTGTTTCCTGTAACAAATAATGGCTGCTGGTTTCCTTTTTTCTCAAAAAATCTGTTCTCGGGCATAATAGTACCCCATGTGAGGGAAACACGTAGTGCTTTTGAAGACAAAATTACACTGATTGTCCTAAATTCAGTGATCTGCAGAACAGTAAACCGAGCAGGTGCTGCAGTGAAACAAGTGGCTTCCCAGCAGGTGACAACAAGCTGACTTTCCATTCTTACAGCAGACTTCTAGAAGTTCATTTTGGGGATTAATTATTGCCATTTGGATCATCATATCTTAGTAATTAAGATGTGAATTTCCTTCTCAGTTGGATCTGTCTTTGGTATTCGTGGTGTGCTGTCAGTGACTACTGACATTATTAACTGGGTAAAATATATCATAAACCTCATGAAGTATTTTTTGTATTTGCCTACATTAATAATTGCTATTTTCAATTATAGATGATTAGATGATAGATAAAACATAGGGTTTCAGCCATGATAGTAATTTAGATTCCTGATGAGTGCATGAACAGCTCAAACCAATTCAATATATATTTATATATATTGAAAGTAAGTTGTAAAGGCCACCAGTCTAGCAATGAGCCAGAAAATTTGAAAGCCATACAGTAGAATAATGGTAATATGTAATCGGTTTACTTTGTTTCTAAAGGAACAAGTTATTTTTGACATTTAGGTGGTGTCAGGAAAATCATACTTATTTCCTAAATTGAAGTGTGAACTCTGGAAGAGCCATGCGAGTACACATCTCTCTCCAGACAACCACCGACCATGTGTTCCAAAGGGCATTGGCTGATGGTATCATTTAAATAAAATGTATAAAACCTGATTTTAGGGTTTGTATTCATAACCTTTGCGGTCTGCTTTTTGGGGGGACTAGGAATAATTTTGCTCCTAAACCTAAAAAACAATAGCTCAAGCAGCTGCCTTAGGGCTGCCCTCATTTTGGAGGGTGACCTTCACCATAGTCATCACCAACAGAATGACTTCCAGGCTGGCAGTCCACCTTAAAACAGAGGAAAAATTGAAACTTTGGCAGGAATAACTATGTGGAATGAATGCCCTGAGATCTGCGAGGTAAAATATATACAAAAGGCATTCCAGGTCCTTTTGCTGGCACTAAGCGCCTCTTTTCTGGAGGACAACCTCCTACATTTATGGCCTTGTCCTTGAACAATACAACAGCTTTTATGTATGTAGTGTTCATTTCCATATTGTCTTGCCTTCTAACATACAGAAGGAGAGCAGGTATGTCAGCAAGAGTGATACAGACTCTTTCTACAGTTATTCCATAACTATTTGCTTTTACTTAAGAGAGATTAGAACAATCCTACATTTCCAGTTGACATGAAGGAATAGAAGCACACCCTGCTCCCTCCTCCTGCACTTGTATCAATGCACTGATTTATCACAGCCTCTGGGCCTGTTTGTGCAGGTCTTCTGGTGGTATCATCAGTGATGTGCCTCTTCTCCACACCTTTTCCTCATGACAAAGTACCTCTGAATGTATTTAGCCTCAAAATTCATCTAAGACGTTAAGAACTGCCTTTCACCTCATTTTATAAATGTAAAACTGAGGCCAAAAGCAACTTGGGCCAAGTGCAGAGACTTTAGATAGCTTTCCCAAACTACAGAGCCAGTACGATAGCCATTATGCAAACCTTCTTGTCCAGCTGTTTACTCCTGAAACAGGAAGAGGAGACAGGTACTTTCTCCCTGTTTGCTGAAATTTAAGTTACAATTCCTTCAGGGACTGACACACATACTCAGTAGAGTGTTTCAGATGTATCTTACATGTTGATAACTAGCTTAATCCTTAAAATTCAGAGCCATGTTTGAGAACAGGCTTGGAGAGATGATAACATGAACTCCTAATCCCCTTCCATATTTCACTGATGAGATCATTTGAAGATGTGAAACAAAGCACTGGAAACTCTCCAATTAAAATGTTTAAGCTAAATCACCATCCCATTATATATTATTTAGAATGCTTACATGTTGTAGGTCAGAAAATTTTTTTCATAGGTTTTTTTCCCTACTATCAGTTTAATGTCCTCAGTATGCCAAGAGGAACATCATTTGGCCATATATATCAGTATCCTCACACCCCCTCATCAACAAAATTAGCCTTCAATCTACAGCTTTCATTTTTGGAACAAGCATGTGCAGAAAAAAATAAATCAGAGACAATAGCTCAAAATTTCCATGAGAGCATAGTCATTTCCCAGAAGGCTTCCAAAAGAAACCTCCCTGATTTTGAGTTTGTTATTTAGGATTTGCTCTCTTAACATCAGCTCAGTTGTCATACTAAGATTGTATTTGCTAAGAGGATTTACTGCTGAACCAGTGCCAGTGTTTAAAATGATTGATAAGTTTTCTTTTTTAATGTATGGAACAATTACTGGAAGCATATGCCACATGTGATGCAAGAAGATGTTTTCCTTAGATAAAGTCTTCCAATGCCTTTTTTGTATTTTCCTCATCCCCAGACAATCTCCCCACATAGTGAAAAAAAATATTGTGGTGTTCAGTTGCCGCATGGCCCTCAAGTAAAAATTATTAATTGTCCATGGGGCTGCAGATCTCAGAAAATATGATTCTTAGAGAAGCCTAAAACACAGGAACACAAGAACACCCCAGCTTCATGATTGCCCTTTGGTAAGAACTTCACCCAGGTTGTAATAAACTTTGAGTAAGCCTTGTAATGCTACGAGAAAGATATCTTGCAAACAGATAGCACAGTGGTAAATATGGTAAAGGTATTTATCTCTAATATCATGAGATTGCTCCTGATTTCTCAGGTAGAGACTAGCTGAGACTGTCAACACAGCAGCCTATGAAAAAGCTTAGTGTTTTAACTTTATGAGCTGAGGCAAAGCATCACTGTCCGTTGTCATCCAGTGGAGTGAAACATAATGTTTCTGTCTTTTTCTTTCCCTAAGCAGACAATGACTTAGGCTTAAGTCTCAGCTGTGGTATTGCTATGTTAACACAAATTAGTCCAGCTCACTGTGTAGCTTTTCTGTTGTTAATTTTAACAGATTTTTTTTTAACAGTTACTTTTTCTAACTTTCTGTACTCAGAAAAAAATAACGACAATACTCTTGGAATTTCAGTCGGTGTTTTTATCTTGTTAAATAATAGCAAAATTGCTAAGTGAATATTCTTATCCTCATTTACAAGCGACTTGCTGAAATGACTAGTCACTTGCAAGTCTTGCTATGAACGAATGGCTCATCTGGCAGTTGAAAAAAAAAAAAAAAAAAGGAGTTCCAGCTCTAGTAGACAGATGGCACTGTCTGCATTTGGTACCGGACGGAGCCAGAGGGAACAACCTGGAGACATCTTCAGTGGTGCACCCTTAAAAGTGAAGCCAATAGGGCCTTTGCCATTTGGCATCTGTTGAACTTGTGTCCAGATTCTCTGTGTCTAAAAGAGTGTGTTTGAGGAGCTTTTTTGTAAGGGGGTGGGGCTGTATTACTTCAATCTGTTCCTCGGCAGATGCCTTTCAATTACATTTTCATAAATAGTTTGGGGATCTCACCTCACACATGGCACGTAGACCAGTAGAAAATTTGCACAAATTTTCTTCAACTAAGTGAGCAAGAGAGTTGCTGTAATGATCTAGCTGAAGACAGGCATTGATGTTCCAGTAACGTGAAGGAAGTGCCAAAAATAATACTGAAAGCAAGGCCGTATTGCTCACGTTCAAATACTTGATGGAAAAGCTGAACATGCTTCTGGAACAGAAATACATCAGGTGATGATAGGGTACTCATCATTTAATAATGACAGAAGTATTTAGAGAAATGAGTAAGCACTTGTGGTGAGTCCCAAAAATAATTGCACTCCCTTCAATTAGAGCAACCATCAGTTTAAATATAGGTTTCAGAGGGAGTGAGAAGGAACCTAGATAAATAGCATCACAAAACTCTAATGCTGTGCTGAAGCAGGGTGTAGCAGAATTGTGCAAATTGGAGCAAGAAGCATAAAATAACAGAATGTAATCCTGGGCCTAGACCTTTTAAAATAATTTGTTCATTCACTTCAGCTGAATAATGCTTAATTCCTTAAAGAAATAGAAAAGGGCTGATTAAAGCAGTTCCCCCTTCCAAATTGTGCTCTGCAGGATGGATTTATTAAGACTGCTTTACGGAGAACAAATGCCGTTCCCTTTTTCACTGTAAGGTGAATGCTCTCCCTGTAAATTGCATACATGTGCAGATCTTTCTGTAGTTATTTATTATTCACAGTGTCTTTCACACCATGAAATGGTGATATGCAGGACTGTCCATCAGCCTTAACAGTGATGGAGAGTGGCTACTGTAGCACATGCAATTAGTTCCTGTTCCCCATATCAGACTGCAACTTCATTGTGATAGGTAACATTTTCTTCAAGGGAATGGTCCTGATAGGATGTCAAAAAGAAAAATAATTAAGAAATAATTGCAATTATAGCCAGAAGATATATTCTTAATCTTTTATTTGGCATTTTCTTCTGATTGAAAGGAACTGTCACGTCCTCATATGATACAAGCATTAAGTCTTAAAAGTGTGGAACCTTGCTCTTTGACATACAAGCTATTCTTAAACATCCACTTCCATCCAGAGATTTCATCCTGTCTCTCCTCCCTCTTGCTGCCGTTCTTTATTTGCCTCGGCTTTGGCCAGTTAGGCTTTTTAAAGTGCATACACCACATATTGAACATAATCAGGTTATGATTGTCGGTCCCTAGGCAACCACCATCTTCCAGTCCAGTGATTAAGTCATCTTTATTCATCATAATGAAGTCCAAACTAATTACCTTATGTCATAGTCAGTCAAATTTTTAGGGAAAGCAAATTTTTTTTTTCAATAATCTAATGATGCTTTACTGATAGCTGCATGGGATCCCAGCATAAGCATCCCAAATTGAAGTCCCTATGAAATGAGAATGAGAGGATTTTTTCCACACACAGCAGACATACCTATCATCCTCTTTTCATGAACTTTGTTGCCATACATGTTGGGACACCTACGTTTAAGATCATGCTGGTTTGAGTTACTCACCAACAGAAATCTACCAGTGATGTGCTCCTTCCCTACCATCTATCCCATGCTGTCCTCAGCATTCTGTAGCTGGAAATTAACATTCCTGCTAAGCAAATTGTCTCTCAAGAATGTAATTATAAGTAAGAATTTTCCATTCCCTTTGTTTATATCTCAGATTCAGAGCTTATGAATACAGGCAATTAAAAATTGATTCTGGCAGGGTCTTTTTCTACTAAATTATTATTTTATACTTCCAAGAGGTGGAATAAATACCCTGCACAGAGCTCTCTTCCTCTGCAGCTAAACTGCTTCCAGTACTTGAGCCAACTCATTTAAATGTAGACTGAATATCTCTAGATTGTAGATTGCCATGCTGAGAGAACTTACAACTCTGCTAAACTCGAGTGCCTTCACTACCTATGGTTGAACTACTGCTTGCATAAATTGCATATTGTCTCTGCCAGAATTATTACAAACACCCATTTACCAGTCAGAGATTTGTCATTTACTGGTTCTTTTTTTTTTTCATTTCAAAAATGAGTAAGTCCATGCATTATTTGTGAGGACCAAGGAAGCTCTCTGTGGGTTTTCTGTGTCAAATACTCAGACAGACCAGGACACTGTGTGCCTGTGCAGAACAGGACACAATTTTATTACATCAAAGCTGACTCAGTTCAGAACAACCAGAGATAATAGACCTCAGAAAAATGACAATGGCAGCTGGTTTACAGGTCTCAGATTGCAGTCCTACATAGATCATATGTACTCTTAATGTCAGTTTTGTTCAGTGAAGTCCTTCATTTTACATTCCTGTTTAATAAAACCAAATACGAAAAAGTCCTTCAGTCAGGTATTTACTGTTGCTGCTATTTTCTCTCAGAAAAGATCAGCCATGCTGAGTTTCTAGTCAAGAGGTGAGCATCGCAGAATGTTAAATATATGATCATTTTATGGCCATTCAGTGAGGAAAGTACCTGCTGGTGTATGCAGTGGTGTTAATGAAATGCTGTGGCAAACAAAGGATACATCCTTACTGATATAGCACAAAGAAGAGGGGAGGGGAACAGATCAAATTAAAGAGGCACCTTTTATAAAAGTGCAAACGCTTGCTGAACCAAAAAAAAAAAAAAAATTATAATTCACACTTGAAACTGTGTTTCCAATGAGTGGTCCCTTTTAAGACAAAAAAAAAAAAAAAAAAAAAAAAAAAAAAAAGAAGCGGAGAAATTACTGCTTTTCTTTTGGAATATATCTAAAAAATATTATGTCTAAACTGTTGCAGAGATAGTAACTGTGGCCATTTCTCTAGCAGTAATAGCCGAATGATTCAGCAGTGACCTTGTGAAAGTTTTGTGGTTCTGGACAATATATAAAAGTCCAGGATGGGGACAAGATACTGAAATTGTGAGTTGAATTGATGTGGCTAAATGTGATGCCATGCTAGCTGAGTAAAGATCTTAGATGAGGTCCTGCTGACAAGTTCCATTATTTCTTGTTTGACTTCTAGAGTGCAACATATAAGTCTTGTGATCTGAGAACCTGGTCCCACATTTCCTCCATCTTGTTCCTCCGAGATCAATAATTCTCATTATGGCAAAATTCTGGTAAATCACTAAATTTTTTGGCTTTACTCTCTCATTTCTGGCTCCTCACTGGAGAAAAAGCTGAGCCAGCCCATATAATGATCTGTCCCCTAGCCAGTTGATTTTTTTGGCTGCAGTGATACTTTTGGTCTGAGTCAGTATTGACAGCCTCCTTCCCCCGAAGCTACGCAGCATCTGCATCCACAAGTGCCAGTAGGAGCGAGATGAGCGGCAGATAGCAATGGCCAAGTCCAGCCACCCCATATGAGCTGTAGCCTACATTATTGTTGACTCTTCAGGCTGCATAACATCAGGGAGGATGAGAAGGAGTCAGATAGTTGGTTCCAAGCACAGTTTGCAGTGGACACACAGGCCATGGACAAACCACCAAAACCTCCCCCTCCCAGCACTCACGGAAGGGAGGGGTGCCAATCCTGCAGAAAAATGGAAGCTTGCAACGGCAAGGATCTGCAAAAGGAAGAGAGACTTCCCCCAAAGCCCTTGCAGAACCACTTCACTGCTCTGCAGACTGAAGAGGAAAGACCCATCACATCAGGAGAGATGCTGGAGCTGAGTAAGGCAGCCCAGTCTGCTCCCTCTATAACAACCAGAACAATTAAGAAAGGGCGACAGGTGATAGTAGTAGGCAACTCTCTCCTGAGAGGTGTGGAGGCACCATCTGCCGACCTGACGCACTCTCTAGAGAGGTGTGCTGCTTACTGGGGGATTGTCACCAAGAGACTACCAAGACTCATCAATCCACTGTTATCCGCTGCTATTGTTTCATGTGAGCACCAATGATACAGCCAAGGGCACTCTGAGGAGCATCGGGGTTACAGAGCCCTGGGAGCTATGGTAAGGGGAGTCTGGATTGCAAGCAGTTTTTTCGTCAATCCTCCTGATCAAAGGAAGGGGGTTTGAAAGGGCCAGTCAAATCTGGCAAATCAACAATTGGTTATGGGACTGATGCCGTAGCCAGGGGTTCAGCTACTTACACCACGGGATTCACTTCAAGAAACCTGGTCTACTGGGGGCTGATGGGGTCCACCTGTCAGAGAAGAAGAGCATCTTCTATCATAGGCTTGCTAAGCTGGTGAAGAGGGCCTTAAACTAAAGTGGCCAGGGGAGGGGTACTTCAATCCATCCCACACTTAACTAATTTGATGCCCAGAGTCTGGAGAGGGATCACAGAGCAGCAGAAGAGCACCTGAAGAGCAGCACAAAGGAATTCCAGCCAGTAAGTCAGCTTCATTGGAGGCCTAACTTAAATGCCCCTATGTAAATACATGTATCATGGGGAATAAACAAGAGGACTTAGAGACGTGCACATGCCTAGAGAGCTGTGATCTTATTGGTGTCACAGAGATGTGGTGGGATGATTGCTATGACTGGAGTGTTGGAATGGAAGGGTAGGTCTTTAGGAAGGAAGTCAGGGGAGACCAGGAGGGGTAGTCACCCTCTACGTCGGTGACCAGCTGGAGTTCTGCCTGGGCATGGATTAGGAGCTGACTGAAAGTTTATGGGTTAAAATTAAAGGGAGGGCAGGAACATGTGATGTTTTAGTGGGGGTCTGCTACAGGCCCCCTGACCAGGTAGACTGAGCATATGAAGCCCTCTATAGACAGATAGGAGCAACCTCACATTCACAAGCCCTGGTCCTCACAGGAGACTTCAACCACCCTGATATCTGTTGGAGGGACAATACAGCAGGGCACGAGCAATCCAGGAGGTTCATGGAATGCTCGGATGATAACTTCCTTCTCCAAGTGATAGAGGAGCCAACGAGGAGTGGTGCTGTACGGAACCTTGTTCTCACCAGCAAGGGGGGGCTGGTGGGGAAGGTGAAGCTCAAGGGCAGCCTTGGATGCAGTGACCATGAAATGGTGGAGTTCAAGATCCTTGGGGCAGCGAGGAGGGCGCACAGCAAGCTCGCTACCCTGGAGTCCAGGAGAGCAGATTTCAGCCTCTTCAGGGATCTGCATGGCAGAGTAGTGTGGGATAAAGCCCTGGAGGGAAGAGGGGCCCAAGGGAGCCGGTTAATATTCAAGGATCACCTCCTCCATGCTCAGGAGCAATGTATCTCAACAAAAAGGAAATCAGGTAAGAACAGCAGGATGTCTGCAGGGATGAACAGGGAGCTCCTGGACAAGCTCAAACACAGAAAGGAAGCCTGCAGAGGGTGGAAGCAAGGACAGGTAGCCTGGGAGGAATACAGAGAAATTGTCCAAGCAGCCAGGGATCAGGTTAGGAAGGCCAGAGCCCTGACAGAATTAAATCTGGCCGGGGATGTCAAGGGCAACAAGGAAAGCTTCCATGGGTACATCGGTGATAAAAAGAAGACTCTGGAAAATGTGGGCCTTCTCCAAAAGGAAACAGGAGACCTGTTTACCTGGGACTTTGAGAAGGCTGAGGTACTCAGCAACTTTTTTGCCTCAGTCTTCACTGACAAGTGCCCCAGCCACACCGCCCAAGATGCAGAAGGCAAAGGCGGGGACTGGGAGAATAAAGAACCTCCCACTGTAGGAGAAGATCAGGTTCAAGACCATCTAAGGAACCTGAATGTGCATAAGTTCATGGGACCTGATGAGACACATCCGTGGGTCCTGAGGGAACTGGTCGATGAAGTGGCTCAGCCACTATCCATCATATTTGAGAAGTCATGGCAGTCTGGTGAAGATCCTGCTGACTGGAAAATGGGAAATATAACCCCATTTTTTTAAAAAGGGAAAAAGGGAAGACCCAGGGAACTACAGACCAGTCAGTTTCACCTCTCTGCCCAGCAAGATCATGGAGTGGATCCTCCTGGACACTCTGCTAGGGCACATGGAAAATAAGGCGATTGGTGGCAGCCAACATGGCTTCACTGAGGGCAAATTGTGCCTGACAAATTTGGTGGCCTTGTATGAGAGGGTTACTGTGTTGGTGGATAAGGGAGAACAACTGATGTCATCTACCTGCACTTGTGCAAAGCATTTGCCAGTCCCACATGACATCCTTGTCTCTAAATTGGGTTTGATGGGTGGACCACTCAGTGGATAAGGATTTGGCTGGATGGTCACACCCAAAGAGGTGCAGTCAACAGCTCAGTGTCCAGGTGGGGAGCAGTGCCAAGTGCTGTTCCTCAGGGGTCAGTGTTGGGACCAATGCTGTTTAAAATCTCTGTCAGTGACATGGACAGTGGGACTGAGCGCACCCTCAGCAAGTTCACCAACGTCACCAAACTGTGTGGTGCGGCCAACACGCTGAAGGGAAGGGATGTGCCATCCAGAGGGACCTGGACAGGCTGGAGAGGAGGGACGTGCAAACCTCATGGAGTTCAACAAGGCCAAGTGCAAGGTCCTGTACGTGGGTCGGGACAATCCCAAGCACAGATACAGGCTGGGTGAGGAGTGCATTGAGAGCAGCCACACAGAGAAGGACGTGGGGGTATTAGTGGATGGAAAACTGACTGTGAGCCAGCAATGTGCACTCACAGCCCTGAAAGCCAACCGTGGCCTGGGCTGCATCAAGAGAAGTGTGGCCAGCAGGGCGAGGGAGGGGATTCTCACCCTCTGCTCTGCTCTCCTGAGACCCCCCCTGCAGTGCTGTGTCCAGCTCTGGGGGCACCAACATCAGAAGGACACGGACCTGCTGGAGTGGGTCCAGAGGAGGCCACAAAGATGATCAGGGGGCTGGAGCACTCCCCTGTGAGGACAGGCTGAGAGTTGGGGGTGTTCAGCCTGGAGAAGAGAAGGCTCCGGGGAGACCTTAGAGCGTCCTCCCAGTACTTAAAGGGGCTACAGGAAAGATGGGGAGGGACTCCTGATCAGGGGGTGTAGGGATAGGATGAGGGGTTGCAGTTTTAAACTGAAAGACGGAGATTTAGATTAGAGATAAGGAAGAACTTGTTTCCTGTAAAGGTGGTGAGACACGAGCACGAGTTTCCCAGAGCAGCTGTGGCTGCCCCCTCCCTGGCAGTGTCCAAGGCCAGGTTGGACGGGGCTTTGGGCAACCTGGGCTAGTGGAAGGTGTCCCTGCCCGTGGCAGGGGGGTCAGACTAGGTGGTCTTTAAGGTCCCTCCCAACCCTTCCTATGATTTTATGATTCTATGATTTATGTCAATCCCCAAATTGTATCTGCTCCTTCTGTCTTCCTCCCCTCATCTCCAGCGTGATGGACCCTCTCCTTTTGGCAGCATGGGTGATGAGGTGGGATGAGGGGAGGAAGGTGGTGGTGCAGCTGGTAGAGGAAGAGAGAGCAAGGAGGCACTTGTCACTCTGAAGAAGGGAGAGAAGGAAGAGGTGGTCTCATAATCTCTGTGTGGATATTGTGTTGGTAATTGCCTATTTTAACCCCTCATTTTTCCAGTGCCCTGTAGGCAGATTGCTGAATCTCTGTTCTTTCTTCTTGAAATCGAGCAAGTGAAGGCATCTCTGTGATTTTAACCTTTTAAAAGCATCCTATGCAGGTTCTTATTTGGCTTTCCTCACCCTTGTATGTGAGTTAATTAAAAGCATAAGTCTTTGAAAGGTACTTTTCAAAAGTCATCAAATACCAGAATAACCTTCAGCTACCTTTTCCCCAGGAACAGCTGGTTCACAGCCCCGGCTCTTGATGCTGAACAGCATCTTCTAGAAGGACGGTTTCAAAGCTTTTAAAAAAAAAAAAAAAAAAA
>NW_020799096.1:2476299-2494944 GCF_003259725.1 Athene cunicularia
TGAGGGAGAGGGGAGGCTTGTCCCCGCGGCGCTGCGCCTGCGGGACGGCCCAGGCGGCGCTTGGGGCATTCGTGTGATGAGCTGGCGCCAGTCCCCAGCCTGGAGGGCGGCGGGCGGGAGGGGGTCTCCGCAGCATGTACCGGGTCGCCGGGAGCCTGCCCGCCGCCTGCGGACGGGACGCCGCTAGCGGAAGAGATGACCGTACGCCTTCTGCCAGAACAAAGCTGCAGGGCGTGCTGCGAGGCGGCCGGGATGCCCGTCTGGGGTTTGGGCTTTCCCCACCTTGTCTTACGGGCTTTATTTCTGCGGGTGGGTCCGTGTAATCGGGGGGCTGAGGGGCAGAGAGGGGGGCGGCTCAAAGGGACAAAGAAGGGCAGTCTGGTTTAGATCATCTCCTGACGCTGATGCTGCGACCCACCTGTAAGTTTTTGTTTATTTTTATACCAACTGATTGTAAAAGAAACAAGTTAATAAGCAGTCCGTCTGCTTCCTGATCCAGCTGATGTGACACTCTTTAATCTAGTACAAGATTTAAGAAAGAAAGCAAATGACAGTATTTCTTGTCAGTATAGCATCTTGAACTAACTTGATGTACTGGTTTAATGTATTTCTATGCTAGAGCAAGCATAACGATATGCTACAATTCTATTTTTTTTAATATATTTATTTTTATTGCAGTTTGATCAAAGGTTTCCCCGTCCCTCCAAAGAAATCCATTAGGTTTGAGATTAGAAACACCCAAAGCTCCATTTCAGTATTTGGATGGGAGCACTTGCTACTGCTTGTTAACAAAGCCATTATACTGCAAATGACATCGTGCCCTCAAGTCACTACTCCACAATATTGTTCCATGCTTGGATGTAATAATAATAATAATAATAAAGCATGTTGGTAGTGCACAGTTTGATTTAGGCCAACTGGAAGTGTTCAGTTTACACCATCTAAGGAGATGCAGAGGTAGCCACTGAGTTAGTCCTTGCATGTTGTCTGCTCCTGTTCTTCCATCATCCTTCCACACACCCAGCTCTGTGTCTTCTTGACAAAATGTCTATTACTGTTATGTACTGAATAAGACTGTGGATGAGCAAATCATAGAATCACAGAATATGCACACCGAGGATGCCTTGCATGTACTATTCTACCTCTAATCCGAAAAGCAGTAACGGTCCAGTTAAGCTATACATATTAAACCTGAGATTGCAGGACTGGAAAAGGAAGTGTGCTACCTTACTGTTTCTCAGGGAGTAAAATTTGTGGGCTGGCATCAAACCACACCTATTTCTTTCATCCCCAGTGTATCTGTTGAATGAGGGAGCACTTTTGGTTTCCAGATCATGGTGTAATGCTTTTACATTCCATTCTTTATGGAATCATGATTTCCACTGTCGAGGTGGAGAGGATCTTCTGCAGGGCTTTGCCACTCGTAACTAAAGGGCATGAAGGCTTCTTTGAAACTATAAATGGAGAGCTCTGGTTTTAGGTGATTTAGTTGATCTACCTGAATTTTGGACAGTACAGTCCTGTAACAGTGGAGGTGTGCAGTGTTTTCCACAAGACAGGAAGCTGAGACACTCAATTGCTTTGCCAGGCTGCAGCCTTAAAATGAGCTGCAGGAGGTCATTTGTCCCAGAGTGAGCAGTTAAGCACTGGAACTCTCTGGCATGGGATGCTGGGGAGGCCAAGAAGCATTAATGGTTTCCAAACAGATTGAACACATTCATGTGAGATAGTTTTGCTGGTAGCTAAATATAAAAGGCAAGATGCAACCTTCATCTCAGAAAGGTTTAAACCCCTTGTTTATGGGAATCTGAAAAGGTATCCTGGGAGAGGATCATTTTACATGCTCCATGCTGTTATACTACTTGTGAATCATCTACTGTCAGTTGCCTTTTTTTTTTGAAGAGGGAACAATGAACTAGATAAGTCATTGATCTATCTAATGTGGCTGTTAAATTTTTATGATAATTTGACATTGTGCATCGAATAGTAATACTTTTCAAGAGTGAATTTATTGCACATAAGCATATTTCAGCAGAGGGAATACAGAAGAGTATTTCACATATGCAGGCTTGTAACAAAGAAAAGAAGCAAAAGCCTTTAGCAATGATCGACCTCATCATTGACTTTGCGATGTAATAGAGACTGTTCAGATGTCAATTGCTCAGCTTCAGATTGTGAAGCATACAGTACCGGGGAAAAAAGCATGAAAGGAATTGCTTCCAAGCAATGAAATTGATTCTTTTTCCCTGCACTGTCCTACAGTATTTTTTCAATTGTTAAAATAAATGGTATGTTTCAGTAGTACAACTAGGTTGGTATAGTCTGTACAAGAAGTGGATGTTTTGATCCAAGAAGAAATCAATTCCAAATGAAGAAGTAAAGCAAACAGAATGAAAATATTGGAAGAAAAATGACCTACTAAGTTATAGCGTTCACATTCTTGCTGGCGTTCTGCTTTTCACTCGCTTGCTATTTTCAGGCTTTTGATAACTGAATTAAAATTGCCACTACTTAGAAAGGTCATTGCTTGTTCATAATGTGGCATTGTGCATCTCTTCTGAAAAATGTCCATTCCCAAAAGACTTTTATTTATATATTACATTGCATTGAAATCCAACACTAGGTGCAATAGCCATGAATTTCTTTTTAATTAAATAAATAAGAAAAATACGCAGGACTGACGAAGAAGTTTTATCTTTGTAATACTAACATCCCTAAAACTGTTTTCTTAACAGATTGCAGATCCTTACCATTTTTAATTGAAAAAAAAAAACCAAACCAAACATTTAAGAATACACAAGGTTAATATAAGGCATACATGGTATATGAGTAAAAATAATGTCTTACTGAAAAATAATTTTCCAGTTTCAGATGCATACCGTGAATCTTCTTCAAATGGTTATTCTAGCTTTTTCACCATCTCCAAGTGAGACAGTAGGGTGAGCAGGCAAGAGAGGGTATTTCAGCCTACCCACTCTTAGATGAAACTGCAGTTTTACTGAGATATTTGAGGCTGGTGATACAGAACACAAAGCGTGGTATGAGGACATCTGCAGATAGCCATAGAAGGGTACCCATTAAACTACGAAGTAATAGTCAGACAAATTATATTTTTTTAATATACTGTCAACAAAAGCACAATGTAACTAAATGCACTGGAGTTTGGCCAAGACACATTATGCTTGAATACAGGCTGTAGGAATCATATTTGAGTATTTATTAATTTATTTTCTGGTCTGAAAAACATTTGCTGAGTTACGTTGCAGCCAGCTTCCAGAAGACATAAAATCATATTTAGATGAACCATGTGAATGAAACTGCATATTCCTTTTGCATAGTAATGCTATCCCTATGTATGTGTTTTATATCCTTCACTAAGGGTTATGAAAGATGCTGTGAAGATTATTTATCATGATCATAAATTAGAATGGGCTTATAAATCCTGCTGAAATACAGTGTTCCAGCTAATTCTGAGGGAGTTTTGTCTGTGATAACACTGGGTTTTTTCCCATGGTGATATCTATGATGATAAAATTAATTTGTTGTTTTGTCATTTAGATTTGCAGTTGGGTTTTTTTTTTTAAAAAAAGAATTTTCTGCTATATAATTTCTTCTCCCCTATCATCCACTTCCTCTCACTCTGGATAGAGCCTGCCTGCAGACAAAAAAGTAGGTGAAACTTCTAATTCTTTGCTGTGGATGCAACACCTAGTGGTGGCTCTCCTGCTGCCCTCAGCCAATGTTCCCATTGTTCCTGCATCATGTGAAGAGGATAGAGGATGGGGCAGGAAGAAAAATTGTTCTTGATGCTAACCGTCAGACACGTCTTAGCAGTTTTGCCTTGAGAACTCCCTTTGGAGGTTCTGCTCCCAGCTGAATGCTTCTCTGGGTCCACTCTTAAGTGGAAACATTTGAAAACTTCTGCCAAAATCAAGACTTCCAGTTGATGTCTGCATGCTGGGTATCGTTCATTGGCAACAGATGGTCTCTAGAAACTTATCTTTTTCCTTGATTTTGCATTGTACCATTACCCTTGGGAGAGCTTTGGTTTTTATTGATGGAAATGTACCATACTATCTGTGCTACCATTAGTGACCTTTCCAAAGTCATGAGACACTTTTAGGGTGTTTAAAAAAAAAAAACCAAAACACTTCATTTTATTTTCATATTTACAAGCAATGCCCATACCTTTTTTACTTAGATGTCAAAACATCTCAGGTGAGACAGATCTCAACTAGAGGATAGGGGGAATTCTCTGTGTCCTGCTAAGAGGGAGGGGGAGAGTTTTATGTGAGTATCTGAAGTGACTCACTCAAGGTTATGCAGCAAGTCAGTAGCAAAATATGAAGAAAATACTTGTTTCCTTGTAAGAGCAATGTTCATTCTTACTCTTGGCCTAAGTTTTGTGGGTTTTACTATGAAATTACTAAGAACGTTGCAGCATCAGCTAATTCCCTGTTCAATAAAAGACAGTGTGAATTCCTGAATAATAGCTCTTTAGCTACACGTGAAATTTTAAAATGGAAAATTCCAGGAAATCATACATCCAATATGAAATCTCAAAATATTCAGTAACTATACCATCAGTACAGAAGGCAGAAAAAAATCCAGGTTCTTCTCAAACCCACATTTGTGGGAATGTGAAACCAGGCTGCTGTCAAATAACATCTCCATTTCATAGCATTCTTCACAGTGCCTTTTTTTGACTAAGGAGCTGCAGTCCAGCACTAGTCTTTATTATTTCTGCAATAATGGGTCTCTGATAGGAGTGCATTTCACATTGATGATTTACTGTCTCCATTACAGTGTGACCCAAAAGCCGTAACTCCTTTGCCAGGGACTGGGTTTTCAGAGTGCTCCAGGGCCACAGCACAGCTTCCAGGCTGGCTCAGGTTCTCTAACCCTGTGTATTTTTCACCTGGTTCAGTTGTTTCCAGCTTGTGTGGGAAGTATAGGGAATGTTTCATAAAGAAGTGGCCTTTGTTTCAGCAACACTTGATAAAGCTGCTGCTGCAATTGAAACATGCACTGAGCTGTTACAGTCTTCATAAGTTATTTTTCTCTTGCTTGCACAGTGGATAAGGCCATTTCTTAAGTGTCAGACAGCAAATGAAAGCACCATGTGTTTGCTGTGCAACATTCAGTTGGCACTGCTGGGTTAATGTTATTTCCTTTGGTTTCTGGCACGGTGCTTCATACACCACAAATAGCATCTTCTCTGTGTTTCAGTGGGTGGTCAGTGAGTTTGTCAGTCTAGACATAAACTGCCTAAACAAAATTAGTCCATACAAGCTATTATTTCTTATAAAAGAAAGCTGGAAAAATTACAATAAGTAACATAAAGTTACAAAGGAAGAGTTAAAATAGCCACGGCAGGACCATGTCACCCACTAGGGCCATACTGTGGGCAGTACCTCAGGGTTCTGGAAAGCAATCAATCGGGTGTAGGCATGTGTGAAGGCATCAGACTTCGAGATGTGATCAGGGGTCCAGGGTGATGGGAACACCCGAGTCTTTCATGACATGTGCCAGAAGGCGGAGCAATGGGATGGCTGTCGCAGCCCTATGGGGGCTGGAGGCCTCGCTGCAGCTTCTCACCACATTTACTCCATCCCTGCAGGCTCCTGGGCAGCAGGGCGGGAGGGGGCATCTGGATGCCACCTGGCCCTTACAGACCCGGTGGACTGAAAAAAGCTACCGTATCTGCTACATGGGATTTGAATTTTTGCATGAAGAGCAGTTGGTAGTCATTTACATTTGGGTCCTATGAAGCTGAGGTCCCTGTTCTCAGGGGCTGCTCAACCCTTTGCTGCCCCCAGCACCCCTGTAACAATTTCTCCATTAATAAGCATCTTGTTCCACTGGTACGAGTATCCAGAGGGCAATATGCACTAGCTCCGTTCTGAGTAATGGACAAAATAAAGGTCTTGTTGTTTTATACTCAGTTTGTACCATTTACTGAGTTTTACTTCAGAGACTGAATTGAAAAGCCAAGGAAGTTTGAGGGCCATGGAAAGGCTTTACAGTAGCTTAGTTCAATGCCCGTACAGGCCTTGCAGTTTTACATTAACAACAACACATTAAACATCAGTCGTACTGTGGGTGTTTAGCATATCTGATAGTGCACGTGGTATCTACACAGTTAAGTAGTATTAATATGCATTTTTATAGAAATTGGTGACCTTAGGACAGAGAATGTATGAACAGCCAGTAAGCAAACAGGCACTTGATCTTCGTATTGGAGATGTTCATCAGAAGACCCAGGCAATGTGTCAGAACGTAATTATCCCTGTCTGGTGTTATCCCACTTTGGGGTGTATAGTTACTCTGACATGGACTTTTTAGCCCTGTGGCTTTGGTCTAGCAGGTATATGTCACCCCAGATAAGTTCTCCCTATGACTGTGTGCTAATTTATTGATTCGCTTGGGTTTTTTACACCATGCCAATCCTCAAGTATTGGCATGTGCCGGGGTTTGATGTCGTGTTGAACTGCTCATCTAGGCATGAAATACTACAAGTAAGAGAAAGTGCTTTAGCAATCTTGGCGGACTGTGACTTCTTGAAATCAATAGCTTCCATTCAGCAGAGATTAAACTGCTTGCTATTCTGAGGAGCCTAACACAGTAACAAAGAGATGCTTAAGATGCTGATTGGTCTGATCTTTGAGCAGCGGGTAATGTAACAAGATACCCTTCTGAGTACAGGGGACAAGAGAGCACATGGTGCTTTATTTCGAAGAGCAAATCTATTCCTAAGGTTGACGCAAAAGCAATTAGTGCTACATTTAATTGAATTGGTGAATTCACCTGTGCAGTCTATTAAAATGCTATCTAGACATAATTTAGGCACAATTTAGTACAGCTCGCTAAAGGGTTATAGAGATTTATAATGGATTGCCTTCTATCTACCTGATGGATGGATGATTAAAATTAAATAGCAGAGATCCTGGTATTTCAGCCAGAAAACACTGCCCTGTGGCAAAGCTGGACTTCTCCCACTACTGATGTGGATACTCTCTTTACTGAATCATTAACCTGTTGTATTTCTGGGCATAAATGGGCACATATAAATTGTCCTAAATCGAATCAGCTAGATTTTTCCCCATTTTCAAAGTAAAATTCTAACGATGTCTTGTGTAAACTGTGTGAAATAGTCTTTAGTAAATTGAACTGAAAGGGCTTTGGTTGTGCTGCTTTGGTTGTGCTGCTGAGACTTGCCTTTGTTTAAAGGGCATCTTCTGTCACAACCAAAATCACTCCAGTATATAGTGCTTTTCTTCTTCCTGCCCTGCTATGTGCTATTTTGGACACAACTTCCATGCTATCAAAGAAGAAAGAGCTAGATGGCTATAAAATTCACTGAGAGCCTTGCTGTGCTAGAAGTACCCTTAGCTGTGCCTTATTTCTACTCTGAAGGGCATCACTGGAAAACTCCAAGGGAATTCATGACTGGATATTTATTATATACGTCATTGTGCATACCCACAAACTGCACTTCAAGTTCTGTTACATTTCCTTCCTAATGGAACATAATTTGCAATAAACAGATGCCTTGATCCTCTCTGTATGTATTGAACACTGTGCAAGGTTCAGAATTTATTACAACTTTCTGCATCGATCTGCATTTCAGAGCCCTATTAAAGTAAAAAAAAAATAATTTTTAAAATGTGTGTATCAAGGTTTTGGTGGCAGGGGAAGGGGCTACAGCAGTGGTCCCCTGTGAGAAGGTTCTCAAACCTCCCCCAGCTCCAAGTTGGACTCGCTTCTGGCCAAGGCCGAGCCAGTTAGCGACAGTGACTGCACCTCTGCGAATACATTACTAGGAAGGGGAATCTGGGAGGAGGAGGGAGGTTGTGAGGAGAACACCTCTGTGAGGCAAACACAGGGGTTGGTTGAAGAAAGGAGAAAGAAGTGGGGGAGCTGTGTGGCAGCAGAGACCCCCCTGCAGCCCGTGGTGAGAGGTCAGGCTGTGCCCCTGCACCCACGGAGGTCACCGGTGGAGCAGATGCCACCTGCAGCCCGTGGAGGACCCCATGCTGGAGCAGGTGACTGCATGCAAATAGGTCCAGGACAGTGTGGGAAGGAGCCCCGGCTGTTGTAGTTCAGCTCTGGGTGGATTGCAACACATGGGAGCAACACACTCTGGAGCAGCTTGTGAAACGCTGCAGCCTATGAGAAGGACTCATATCAGAGAGTTCATGGGGGACTGTCTCCCGTGAGAAGGACCCTGCACTGGAGCAGGGAAAGAATTTGAGCAGTGTCCCCCTGCCCCAAGGTGGAAGAAGTGGCAGGACTGACCTCACCCCTATCCCCTGCCTCTTGCACTGCTGGGGGAGAGGAGGTGGAGAAATCAGGGGTAAAGCTGAGCCCAGGAAGAAGGGAGGGGTGGGGGGAAGGTGTTTTTAAGACGTAATACTTCGCACGGTTCTACTCTGTTTGTTAGGTTTTGTTGGTTTTAGTATCTGAATTAAATTTATGTTCTTTTTTCTTCCCCTTAATGAGTCTGTCTTTTGCCTGTGACCCTAATGGGTGAGTCATCCCTCTCTGTCCGTATCTCATTTCCCAAGCCTTTTGCTTTATTTCCTCCTCCTCATCCCTGAGGAAGGGGGAGTGAGCAGCTGCATGGTACTCAGTTTCCCTCTGAGTTCAAGCCATGACAATCAGCTAGAATAAAAATTATATTGAGCACATTTGTTTAATAAAACCAGGTTTTTTAGGTTTACAAAGATTTCCAGTGGAGTGTTTCTGTCTTCCCTCATGGCTGACTCTGTCTCCTCTCCTTCTTTCCGAGGTCAGTGTGTACCACAATCCAAGGCTGTATTTCTACACATGGCATTACTATATTGGTATGGCACAGTACTGTGCTGGATTGTCTAGCTTTGTGCTGCAGGGCCTTGCGTACATGCGAGTCATTCTAGGATCCTCACATGGGGAACTTTACATAAGTACAAAGCATTTCTGTTTCATTTATCAAAAACCTGCTCAAGGCTGTGGGACAAAACACATCATCTTTTTTATTGCTAAATCAGGGTGTCATTTTTCTCTAGCCTTTCTAAGTGATGCTGCAAGAATGTATAAAAACTAAATAGAATTAAGCAGAGCTGGACCTCTGCAGCAGTATGATAATTTTGTGTGCTATTAGAAGTGCTGTGGCCCTTTGAGCTGCTCTATAAATTTTTTACTGGTAGATATGGAAAGTAGAGAAGTGAGAGAAAAAATAGATAAAAACTATATTTGGCAGTGCGTCTGCTTCTACAAGTAGCTCATCAGGTGCATGCTAACTAGGTCAGCCTTGGCAATCTGAACCAAACTGTTTGTTTGTCTTGCAGTAGTGTCTAGGCAGGGGCCACAACTCTGCATCTACAGTTAATGTAGTAAGGGCAAAAAGGCTTAAAAACCAGATAACCTAATTACACTGATTAGTATTGTTTATGTGCTACTTGTACATTTGTTACTTATGCACAGGTCCAGCCACAATTTTTTTCATCTATATGATTTATTTTTGCTTGTTTTCATCTAGATTCATAGAATAAAGAATTTCAACTTGTTGGGTACTCATTAATGGTGGTGCCTTTTGTCACAGGCATGCTTGAAAATAGATGTTCTTTATATCTTTTCATGTAGGTGGAAAAGAGCTGCTTCAGTAGTAGCACATAATTTTCAATGGAGATACAGCATTATTTTCATCACTGTGTTGCATGTTTCTGCCACAGCTGTGGGAAATAAGCCCTGAAATCAAAACAAGTAACTGAGGATTAAGTTCCTATATATTTTTACTGTTAAAGAAGTAACAAAACATAAATAACAAGTAACTGACGTTAAGTGTATCTTCAGTGAATAACACACAAGACATGGGGCAACATCTGTGAGGTTCTTAGTATACTGTATACTAGTTATATAAAATTTAAAAATGTTTAAGTAATCTGAGTAGGCAGTTGTGTAGTTACTGTGTGAATGTTCAGTGTTAAGGATTTATATACTGCAGTGCATCTGTGCTGGAATGGGTTCACCTGAATGGTCTTTGTCTTGTAATCATGGTCTTCATCCAGTTATGTGGTCAAGGGAGCAAATGGTTAAAGCTAGCTGAAGTTAAAAAAAAGGCCTATAAGTGGTATTTTTGGACGACTTTAATTACAGAAATGCTTGTGCTAGGGTTCCAGCAGAAGATTGCTACATCAGATCTGAAAGCAGCAATACTAAGCTGCTATTAGGTAATGATGATACTATATACTGCAATATTTATATGACTTTTCACTAGCTTATGTGCTGAAAAATAGAACAATACAAAGCAGTTGCATTGTACATTTGCCTTTTTTAAATAATGTGAATGTCATCATCTTTTCTTTTTCTCCCCTCTTTGTTATGGGGAGCAAATTGAATTTTAGTCATGACAACAAAGGCATATTTCATTATGTAATCATTACACTCTCCTGGGATGGGTTTATAGCAGGCTCAAATACACAGGGAGGCAAAGTATAATGGCCTAACATCAGAGAGTGTCGGTGTGCTGAGCCCCATGGGACGCACGCACGAAGGAACATGTTCACAGTCATAGAAGTCGATCCATCTTGTTTCAGCACTGATGTGAAGCAAGCTGGTGGTAAATTTGCATGAAGCGACCTGCACAACCATAAATTGTGTAGTTTTAAACAAAAATGCAGGTCTCCAGCAAGGTGCCTTGTTAGGGTTTGGGGGTTTTTTTCTTTAATTCTGTCAGGATCTAGTATCCATCACTGATTCATGGAGTTAGAGAAGAATGGTGCTGAAGCTGCTAAAGTAGCACAATCATATTCATGGATTTATGTTCTTGTCATTCAGGATTGTGAGTGGGAGGCTATTAGCATTGCTGCATGAAGTTCCACAGAATATATAAAAATGTGAAAAAAAGGTAACCACGAAACTGCTATTGACAGTGGTTACAGTGTTTAAAGAGAAAGTCTTCTAATTGTTCCTTAGATTATAATGATTACTCGAAATTGCCGCTATTCACCGAATATACCATGAATATTTTATTGAAGCAAGAGACAGTGAATATTGTGGTCAGATAGATACCTTGTCTGAGTGATATGGTCTACCAGCAGCATTCAGATGCATAAACTCTGGCTTTTGTACAGCTTTTCTACTAACTATGGAAAGTGTGGATGCGTGTGGGTGTTTTTTTACTTGCTATCAAATTTTTGAAGGAGATGATGCTAACTGTTCAGTCAAGCCACTTTCTGAAAGAGCTGAATGAAAGACCCACGTGACTAATACAATGGTTTTAATGCATTTAAGCTAGTCTAGCTGTGGCCTGAACATGTTTCCACATTGCTGCAGTGACAGCCACTGACAGCTTGTGAAATGAGGCTGTAATATTGATACAGGCTGGATAAGCAGTAGCAGAGAAAGGACATTCTCAAACGAGAAGGGAAGGGAAATGCGGTGAATAGAAAAAATCTGTTCTTGTATAGCAAATCACGTAAGGATCTAATGCAGGTAATTTTCAGATTGTGCATCTTCCTTTTTTGTCCTCATGCTAGGGGACACACACACACACACACATGAATATTGTGCTTATCATTCTAATATGGTTGCAGAGACAGAATAGCTACAGTTTCATTCTGTGTGAAAACCAAAAAGTTGTTTTAATCATCCTCAAAATTTGTCCAGTTTCCACCAGTTTTCCCCCACTTCATGTTTAATGGGTGTCATGGTGTAAGCCCAGAGGGCAACTGAGCACCACACAGCTGCTCTCTCACTCCTTCCCCCTCAGGGATGGGGAGAAGAAAATAAAACAAAAGGCTGGGGAATCAAGATGTGGACAGGGAGGGATGACTCACTCTTTATGGTCACTGGTAAAATACAGACTCGACTGGGAAAGAGAAAGAACGTCAATTTAATTTGAACACCACTACCACCAACAATTTACCAATCAGAGTAAAATGCCACCACATCCAAAAAACACCTTCGCCCCACCCCTCCCTTCTTCCGAGGCTCAGCTTTGCTCCCGATTTCTCTATCGCCTCCCCACCAGCAGTGCAGGGGGACAGGGGATGAGGTTTGCAGTCAGTTCATCACATATTGTTTCTGCTGGTCCTTTCTCCTTGGAAGGAAGACTCCTCTCACTTTTTCCCTACTCCAGTATGGAATCCCTCTCACAGGAGACAGTCCTACATGAACTTTATCTGACATGAGTTCTTCCTATAGCTCTTCATGAACTGCTCCAGCGTGGGTCTCTCTCATGGGCTGCAGTCCTCCTAGTGATGAACTGCTCCGGTGCGGAGAGTCCCAGCCTTCTTCACGTGCAACCAACTTCTCCAGCGTGGGGTTCTCCGTGGTGTACAGGAGGGTCTCTGCTCCACCAGTGACCTCCTTGGGCTGCAAGGGGACAGCCTGACCTCTCACCACGGGCTGCGGGGGAGTCTCTGCTCCAGCACACCTGCCCCCTTCTCTTCCTCCTCCTTTCTTCCACTGACCTCAGTGTTTGCAGAGGTATCTCTCTCACAACTCCTTTTCCTCTCTGGTTCCCCTGTCTTAAATATGTATCACCATCACATCGGCCTTGTCCAGAGGCGGGTCTGACCAGGGGAGCTTCAAGAAGCTTCTGACCAGAGCCACCTTTGTAGCCCCCTCCCCCGCTAAAACCCTGCCACACACAAACCCAACACAAGGTACAAACCTCCCCCAAAAAGCATATGTGAAATGCTTGGTTTGTAGCGTTTAAATTCCTTGTATGTATCTCTGATGCAAAGCCCTCAGTACTGTTAGGAACAGCACTGACATATATATCATGGTAGTTTTTAGGGAGCCCAGTCAGCAGCTCAGACCTCATATAATTGATCCTAGGTTGGTTAGGACTGAACACAGATTCATCAAAAGGTTTGTAATGCATTTTCTAATAACTCTAATCTGATTGTTTGGGTAGCAAAACTCAAACCCAGGCATGGTTTTGGTTCCCAGTTCTTCCCCAAACTCTTGCAATGAAATTCCTTCTTTCTCCTCACACCTCTCAAGACAACCCTTTCTTTTTTTATGATGGTATCTTGTCTTTTATATACATTTTTTCCAGAAACACCATTCTTCAAGCTCTTCTCCTTGTTCCTATCTGAAAAACTTGCCTTTGAACAACCTAGGGCTACTCCCTGCTCTCTATCCCTGGGATACAATCTTTTGCTTTGCTTGGCTCAGTGGGCTTCAAGAGCCAGACATTAACTCCTGTCCCTGCTGACCCAGGGAAAGGCAGTTTGAAGTGTCTCGGTGTCTCTGGAGCAATACTCGCTGGTACAGCACAAACGTGATGCTGCCATGTTGTGATTTTCATTTACACTGTGCTACCACAGAAGAAAGGAAGCCAAATTCCACACTGCCGTGTAAATATTACATTAGATACTGCGTCGAGGCTTTGAAATGTTAATACCCCCTCTAACGCAGCCAGCTGACAGAGTGCTGGTTTTGTTTCGGTGTGACTCAGGCTGTCACAACAGGTCCCGGCAGTATTAAAACAGCCGTGAGCAGCCTGCAAGTTCCTGGGTAGTAAGGGCTTATGCTGTAGTTTATGGCTACCATTTTGGGATCATTTTAACTGGTGTTTTAGAAGGGAGAAATCTACTCGTGGGGTGACTCCGAGGGACGGCAGCTGTCTCAGAGGGCAATGTCAGAACCCTGTACTCTGCTCCTGGATGCCAGCTGGCCTGCCAGCCCCCAGCAGGGAGGTTGTAAAATGGCTGACTTGTGACAGTCTCTCAGCCAGTGTAGGCCCTGTTGTGGAGGTGCAGGAGCGTGCATGATGCTCCTCAGCCTGCAGCAGGGGTGGGTGGGCTCCGGCCATGTCTCGCCACTGCCAGGAGAAGGAAGGAAGGAGCCTGGAGAGGGGTGGTTTTCCACCTCAGGCCAAAGGGCACTTGGTCTCTTGGCAAGGAGACAGGAGCGGGGCAGGAGTGAACAGGAGTAGTCCTGGTCCACCAAGAGGAACTGAGGGCAGTGGGTCAGGGTGAGGGGAGGGGATGCTGGCAATGACCTTCTTTTTTGCCACCTCTTCTTGGGGAAAAGATTTTTTTTCCCCGGCCTTTTGTTCTTTGATGACTCCTTCATGCTAGCCTTTAATTTTAATGATAGCATAGCAGTAAAACAAAGACACAGCAAGGCCTGAAGGTTTCCATCTGTAATGAAATGTAAAGAAACCTGGCAGGGTCTGACATGTTTTCAGTCTCCTGAGAGAGAGACACTTGGGAACTGAGCTCTGGGAATCAAGTGTTCAGAACAACCGTGCTTTCCAAAGCAGTGAATTATTTTGATGAATCTTCTTGGGTTTTTTTCCCTCTTTATTTTCCCATAGAAATTGGGAAGATTGACCAAGACATATATAAATACAACACTCCAGGATTCACTGGCTGCCTATCAAGAGTACAGTTCAACCAGATTGCTCCACTCAAAGCAGCTCTGAGACCTACCAACACCTCATCTCACGTCCACATCCAAGGAGAACTGGTGGAATCCAACTGTGGAGCATCTCCACTCACCATCCCACCAATGTCAGCCGCTACCGATCCGTGGCACTTAGACTCAGGTAAGCTGGGATGCATGCCATGCTAGCTCAGCAGAGCACTTCAGAGAAGAAATATATCCACCCTCTGTAAGGAAAAACAAAACAGAGTGGATGTGATTGATAGATGACTGTAGGTCTATAATCACGGTATGAAATGCAAAGCTGGTATCACAAGAGATTTTCCACCACTTCTAAATGCAGTTACAGGATATTTTCCTTGCCTTTTTTTAATATTCTACTTCATTTTTCTTTTCTGTAACTCTTACACTTTGAATGTTGAGTTTTGACCTAGCTGCTGCGACAGCACTTTCTCCATAGTATTGGGTATGTAGTCAGCAAAAGGTTCTAAGCACAGATAAATAAGGTACAGTAGCATTTCTTATGCAGTATTCCCAATAAGTAAGTAGATTGTAGTCAGCTTCATACAAAAAAAAAGTAAATCTAATTTTAGGCATAAATATATTTAAATAAAGTGCTGATTTGTTTTCTGAAATGTTTGCTTTCCTCAGGCCATGTTTAATGGGAAAGACCATTAGTCATGACTGCATTCATCTCATGCTTTTCATGCTGGAAAGCCAGAACAATTTGCTGATCCCAGCAATCTTATCCTGCTTTGTGTCTGACAGTCTGAAAGTATACATTGTACCTCAATTTTGAGGGTTTCTTTCCATTTTGCTTCTTAGGTGTCAGATAAATACTTTAAAAAAAAAAAAATTTGTTCCCTTTAGACTTATAGGGTCAGGTGTACATTGACCTCTCTCTTGTATTTTGTCCTCATTCTGTTTTCACTTGTAGTGGTGTAAATCAGAACCTGTTCTGGCAAAGTTGATGGGTTTACAAGGGTGTAAAATTAAAATGCTAGAGGAAAAAATTACTTGATAATGGTTTAGATACCAATTAGTCTTTTCCTGTTGTGTTCGAGGATGCATCTATCTGCCAGTTTTTATGTGAGGGTGGACAGATATATGTCTCTTCCTTAGAAGTGTGTGCCAAGATCACACCTTTGGGGTTTGGATATTTTTTTCTTGCAATGTCAAACAACTCCTTGCGGCATTTCCTTTCAGCTCTTCTTCAGTAGAGAAGTAAGACAGAGGTTTCTAAGGAGAGGCAGATATTCTAGGTCTGAGTGTCCCAAACATCTATACAAGTAGTATCATGCTCTAAAACCTGTTATTCCCTTATTGCCATGCCATTGTAAGATTTCAGTATGTCTTTTCCCCTCTTTATAACATGCAATCTCCTACAGGAATTGTTTCATCACAAATTAGTAGTCCCTTTCTTCTCTGAAACTGATAGTTCAGTTTATACCTGAAGGTTATGTTCCATGCTCCTGTCTCCATAAAAGCACATTTACTGAAGGATACCTCACTGACTCATGTCTTTTAAAAGTGTGCCATAAACTTCTTGAGGATGCACTGTTACTGTGAATCTTGTGCAACTAATGGGTTTGGTTGCTTATTTTCATTGGTTTCTTTTTCCTACAGATAATTTGACTGCAAGCTAGTAAAATGCTATGGTGGGATTTAATCAAGATAGTTGAACTGTTCCTAGTAGCTCCTGATGTTAAAAGAGGGAGGTCCTATTTGTCCTTGCCATGTGCTACTACACTTGTGTTGGCTCAGTCTCATCTTTGAAACTTCTGCTGAGTTGATTAAACTTTGTTCACCTGACAGATTAGAAATTTATATATTTTCTTCTGGATTAATTGTAGTACTCGCTTATGGAGCCAGTGTGAAGGGTATCAGGGAATATACAGGATACAATTAGGTTGGCTCAAGCTGTCTGTTAAATTCTGCCCAGCAAAAATAATACCATTGCCATAGCTGGGCTTGACATGACTGTTTCAGTCATGGACAGCCAGAGTGTGAGTGACCCCCTTTCATTTTAATGATGAGAAGCTTTAGTAGGACTGGAAGCTAGGGACACCTCCTCTTGTCCTCTCCAGTGCTCCGCAGCAGTTAAGGGGAAAAAATCATATTGCTTTAAAGACATCTAGTAAGGGACTGCTGTACACTGAAGGCAGCAACATTGTCAGGGTGAGTTACAGTGCAAAGAAATTTCACAGCAAGCAAATGGTATTTCACTGGGGCAGGAGTGAAAGGGCATTCAGGTGTGGGTGAACAATTCCTGACTTTCCATGATACAAAGAGGAGGTATTGCCAGCAACTCATTTTTCGGTATCAGGTAAGAACAACTCAGTCTCTGTAAAAGTATCTGTGGTGGTCTGACACAGCTAGCTCTGTTTCAGTCTCAGGAGAAATACATATTCTGTAGACTGTGCAACCTCACAGACAGATGATCTTGATGGCTGGTAAATGAAAATGTTTGGTTTTAGTGTCACTTTGCATTAGAAAATTGGCAGTTTGCACTGAGGATTTTTTATGTTTTCCAAACACCACTCGAAGACTTTCTAACACAAATTGTGTTGAAAGAGAAGTTGGAAAAATCAGAGGTGGAAGTAATGGTTCCCACTAGCTCCAGAGCAGGAATAGTCTCTGTACACTCAGTGTGAATTTACTCCACTAAGATGGCTGAAGGGGCAAAGACAAAAGGCTCTTTTGAAATTCACAGAAACACTTCTAGTGGTGCTAAAGCAAAAAAAAAAAAAAAAAAAAAAAAAAAAAAAAAGCAGCAGTTGCAAAGAACATGGCTTATAAAGCAGCAGTTACTAGGAACGGGATTTCTCATTTCATACATGTTTTTATCTGTAATTGTTATTGTTCTGTGACGTATTTCGTTTTAAATAGATCTTAACAAAACATGAGAGGACGGATGGTTTGTAGTGAAAAGAGAAAATCAGGAAGAAATTTGTGGCAGGTGTCATATGGTTTAAATCTCATTCAGTGACGTACTCTGCACTCATCTTGATTCACATTTTGAGTTTAAGTGTAGATTTATAGCTTTGCTTCTCAAATACTGTAGAATTGAACTTTGAGGATTGAAAAATGTTGTAGGAGGGGATCAAAGATAAGTGTCTTAAATAGATACAGCAGGAGGCAAATATGTAATGATCCTTTCACCTCTAAACGGCAGTGCTGGATCAGACCTTCTGGATAATTACTAGATGTTAAGCAGGTTCTGCCAGATGGGTGACCTACATGAAATGTTTGCCTTAAACTCTTCTATGTAGTTACTGCGTGGACATCTGCTGCTAGCTGCAAAACACTTTGGATGCCCTAACAGAGGGGCTAAAGGAAAAATCATAAAGACACACATCAGTCACTTGCAGCTGACCCGTAGAAAAAAAAGTTCTGGGATTTATCAATAAGAAAACCTGTTGATTTGCTCCCCAGAAAAATGGACCATACAGCTTCTTGATTCATTGTTTTGCACTTTACATTAGCCTTGAATTCACATATATTTGAAATTTACAACATCAGTTCTTTTAAAATTTCTTTTGTCGTTTCGAAAATGCCACTTCCCTTCCTTCACACCTCCTGGCTGACATTTTGCCATGCTACTGGGACATTATCTTAAACCATTATCTTGTTCAGCTTGTGAGTATTCTTACAATGCATAGTCTTTCCCTGTTGCTATGGTAATCCTTTCTTGGTGGCAATGAAGCACAGGAATTCAGCAAGTCATTCTTTTCTAGAATATGACTTTCTAGTGATCTAAAAAAAAAAAACCGTCAGTAATCAAGCAGATCATCAATATAGTTTCCTTCCTGCGGTTTTCTCCCTTCTGTGTTATATCAGTTCATGTCAGACAATCCAATTTGCTTTGGTTACATCAAAAGGAGTGTAGAAAGGAGGCAAAAAAGAGCTTGATCAATGACCATAAAATTTTAAAATGGCATGTCCTGCCATTACATGTTGTCTAAACCCAGCAGATTGCCCGTCTGGCATACATTTCAAAACAAAAGTTATAATTACATGTCTTTAACTATATTAGCATGCATTTTAATATCTATTACTGTAGCATATGTTAAAGAAAAGCTAATCACCAAGGATTTTTTTAATATCTCTCAGAACACATTAGCTAAGATGTATGTCACTGATAACTGACACCTTGCTCATTGTAGAGAAGCAAACAGAAGCCCAAACAGATGATTATATTTGTAGTAATTAAACTCCCATGCCTAAAATGCCTTGTACTTCAATCAGAAGGTGCATATTATT
>NW_020799096.1:2494994-2551628 GCF_003259725.1 Athene cunicularia
GTCATGACAACAAAGGCATATTTCATTATGTAATCATTACACTCTCCTGGGATGGGTTTATAGCAGGCTCAAATACACAGGGAGGCAAAGTATAATGGCCTAACATCAGAGAGTGTCGGTGTGCTGAGCCCCATGGGACGCACGCACGAAGGAACATGTTCACAGTCATAGAAGTCGATCCATCTTGTTTCAGCACTGATGTGAAGCAAGCTGGTGGTAAATTTGCATGAAGCGACCTGCACAACCATAAATTGTGTAGTTTTAAACAAAAATGCAGGTCTCCAGCAAGGTGCCTTGTTAGGGTTTGGGGGTTTTTTTCTTTAATTCTGTCAGGATCTAGTATCCATCACTGATTCATGGAGTTAGAGAAGAATGGTGCTGAAGCTGCTAAAGTAGCACAATCATATTCATGGATTTATGTTCTTGTCATTCAGGATTGTGAGTGGGAGGCTATTAGCATTGCTGCATGAAGTTCCACAGAATATATAAAAATGTGAAAAAAAGGTAACCACGAAACTGCTATTGACAGTGGTTACAGTGTTTAAAGAGAAAGTCTTCTAATTGTTCCTTAGATTATAATGATTACTCGAAATTGCCGCTATTCACCGAATATACCATGAATATTTTATTGAAGCAAGAGACAGTGAATATTGTGGTCAGATAGATACCTTGTCTGAGTGATATGGTCTACCAGCAGCATTCAGATGCATAAACTCTGGCTTTTGTACAGCTTTTCTACTAACTATGGAAAGTGTGGATGCGTGTGGGTGTTTTTTTCTAAGATAAAGGTTTTGCAATTTACTAATTGAGTTTCACTTCCAAATTTTTCTTATTTACATAAAAAGGATAAAAGAAACCTACTACATGTATGTACCTCTCCATTTTAGGGAAAATGTGCTCCAGCTTGCCAAACTACCTGATCTTGAATTTAGTAAAAGCAAAAGATACCAGAAGAGGCAAGGTACATACAACAGTTGACAAACCATGCTTCAACACTTCTACGCTGCCATGGCAGTGTGTAGCTGCAAGATGCATTTATTCTGAGTTTGAACAGAATGCCATCTAGAATATTTAACACGGAATGTAGCTGAAGCCATATTAGTTTCAAAATATGAAGAATTAAATGGAACAGGGTTAAATGCTACATCCACAGTGTTCTTCCAAGTGATGTGACTTTTTTCTGACTGTACACATTTAAACCCTACAAGCCCTTTATTTTTGTAGAAGGTGAAAGACCTTGCCTTTTAAGAATCAGCAGCTTGCTTTGAAACCTATATTGAGCAGGTCTAGGAAAAACATTGTATGAAGACATGCAATGCTGTAATCAAGGTTAAAACAGCTGACTGCAGGATTAACTCCATTTTTGTTACAAATTCACCCCTCTAACAAGCGGTGGCAGGAGAAGAGAACGGGAGGGCTGAATACTGGCCACATGTTGGTGCTGGTCTCTTCTCACAGGTGATTAGTGACAGAACAAGGGGGGATGGCTTTAAAATCCAACAGGGGAGGTTTAGACTGGACATTAGGAAAAAATTTTTCACGGAAAGAGTGGTCGGACAATGGAATAGGCTGCTCAGGGAGGTGGTGGAGTCACCATCCCTGGAGGTGTTTTAAGAGTCATTTAGATGAGATGTTGGGGGCTATGATGTAGGGGAGACTTTGCAGAGTAGGGCTGAGGGTTGGACTCGATGATCCCAAGGGTCTTTTCCAACATGAATGATTCTATGATTCTATGAGCCATGCTCACCTAACTTGCTGACTAATTATCTTCATCAAACAAAAGATAAAAGTTGATTTCTAGACTAAGACAGAGTGTCACTCCTGTGTTCCTGGTGACAGTGCTGAAGGTCACCTTCCCGATTCAGAAGCCACTATCTGGGTTGCCATCCCACCCTCTGACCACATCTCAGAGGACAGAGCAGCAGCATCTGAAGAGAAGCTGTGTCAGACATCCACGGATACGGATGTGGCTACAGAGATGGGAGATAGCTCTTGCCCTTGTAAAGGGCTTGTTACAAAGGGCACAGTGGGAAGGAAGGATCAAAAGCATTACTTGCTGGAGGGCATTGAAGCAGCCCTCAAAATGGTCTTAGGTTACAAACACATGAACAAAAGGGTCTTCTCTTGGCCACAGACATTGAAAGAGTCCTGTACACATCAGTGAATCCAAAAGAAGGGTTAAAATCAGTGGTAATGTGTGATGCAGTGTTCATTCTCTCCTCTAAGGGACAGCAGGGGAGCAGGGTCACGTCTCCAGGCTTTCTGCAAGGGGCAAGCAAGTCAAGCAGGAGGGACAGAAGAGGTGCACTGCTTTTGTTTATAATTCAGCCTTACACATCTAAACTCGATCTCCTAGGTGTTAGTAATATTACACACAGACGTGAAGGCAGTTTCTAGAATAAAATGACGCTCCTCCTTTTTCAAGGATAGCAAATAGGATTAGTTACCCGTACTGCAACCAGAAAGTGATGTCAGATTCTGTCTTTGAAGTTATTGATCACTCAAACTGTTTGGTTCTTTTTAATTAACATAGCATGTAAACATTGGGAGGCTCTTTGTCTGCCAGTAAGCTAGTTTAATATTTATACTTCCTATACAAGAGACAGAAGATGCACTTTCAGCCTGCCCTGCAGCCCAACAGATTCTTCCACTGCCAGATTTTTGTGCGTTTCTGTGATCAAGTTTCCCCTGCTGAGAGTGACCAGCATTCACCCCCAATTCTCCCAGTATAAATATTGTCACAGAAGTCCATGGCCTTGACCTGAGTTGTTTTCAAAAAGGAAGGTGGCATTTTTTTCAGATAGGGGATTAAGTCTAGCAGAAACTCAAAGCTGGTTCTAAGCACCAAGTGTTTCTTGCAGGCGAGAAGGTAAGTAGTAAACATTGAGATATGACAGTTTCTATTTTCCTCCTCCCTGTTGAGCAGCTAACTAGCAAGAGCAGACGTCTGTCTGAAATTTGACACAATCAGTGCTTCATCCTTAAAGGGTTTAATTATGGTGCTTGAATTACTGTAAATCTCTCTATTGATTGGGAATAAAAATTAGTCCCTCCGTCTCATCTAGTTTCTTCACACAATTATGCATAGCTTTCTCTTATCTTTAAGACTATATAATTTCAGTCTGAAATTTCTGACACTCTTTCTAGTGTATCAGACAACTGACAGACTGCCAAGCTTGTAAATTCTTCTGGCGTTCATTGAGAGACCGGCACTGTAGCTATTTCATAAGCAGTGATTTGAATGTTAATGCTGCTACCTAACATCAAGACAAGGAGGTGGTAATATTAAAAAAAAAAAAAAAAAAAAAAAAAAAACAAATACTGTATTTTTTTCCACAAGTATTAACTTTAACTAGGAACATAGGGATGGCACAAATTAGGAAAAAAATGGATTAGAGAAGGAATATTTAGATGCCTGGGCACTTCACATGACTGCCTTCTTTTTCCTTTCCTTGGGCTGAAAAGCACTTCACTTCCTGTGGAAGAGGTTATTCTAGACTACAGTCAGGTCATTAAAGCTATTAAAGTTTATTGTAGATTTAAATTCTCCAGTCTGACCCATTCCTCATCACCAGCCCAAGCCTTTCTGTTTTCATAAGTGGATGAACGCTGGAAGTGCAGAACCTGATCTTGTCATTCATACCCTGGCTGTGAGAAGCCCTGTCTTTTAATGGCCTCAATTAATAATTATTTTTTTTTTCTCCTTTTTTGTAGCTGTCATAAGTTTACAGGCTTCTTCGGTATTCTTGTTTGTGGATTTATTTTGGGGGTTTTGTTTCTTTCAAGTATTCCCTGTGGGTCTATTATCAGCAATTAGCTATATACATCTAGGCTTTGATCAGCACTTAATTCTACTGTTCCTTTGAGAGCACTGAAGCATTTTATATTTTACATTAATTATGAAAGGAAGTATTTGTTTGTCTTCCTTAACAGGTGAAATGTAAGCGCTGCACATAAAATCTTGATGAAAGTGATCGTTTAGGCCAGCATGACTAATACACTAGCAGGTCTTGTCTGGAGTCAGGGTGAGACCAGTGTCTGACAGATGTTACTACCAGGAATTAAAAGACAGATGAGTTTAGCAGTTTAGTTTGGCAGAGCAAATGTTCAAAATACTACTTCTGAGACAGAAATTGATGAAGTTCAAACTGAAGATGAACACAATCCAAAAGTAATCCTCAATGTCTGCTCTCCTCTTAAAATAAAGAAGAAAATTCTGTACTATGCAGGTACCAGTTACTAACTTTTAAAGGGTCTTGTCTTTCCACTACTTTGTACAACTACTTGTTTGTGTGCAAAAGAAAGTGTAAAACTTACTATTGGGAAATGAGCACACAGAGGGGAAAGCAGGGGAAAGTCACTAAACCTATCCCAACAGACAGTTCAGGAATGTTTTCCCTGTTTCATATTTCATCCAGGACTGACATGGGGGAGTTTAAGCTGCAAGGATGGGTCTCCTAATAAGGCACATGTTTTTCTTCCCCTTTGCTAGGAAGATTGCTTCTTAAGACTGAAAGAAAGAATATTGTTCTGCTCTCTTGGAGCAAGCCATTCATAAAACTCCATTTCCTCCTCTGCCTAAGTGTATGGACAGTGAAGTTTGTCTGCAGAAGGAAATTAAGGAGCTAATAACACAGATGATTCAGAAACAGCTGTCTTGACTGGTTGGGTTTTCGACTCAGGTGTCTAATGTTGAGAATTTGCATTGTCCCAGTTCATTGACCGTGGAACGTTCAGTGAATTTCCCCCCAGTGCTGCCACTGTTTATTGTTGACATTTCCATTGTTCACTCCCAAGATTCATACTTTTTTTAACACAAACATCCAACAACTCTTTTTTCTATAATCCACACTTACTTTCACACACTGTCACAGGCGTTTGCATACAGAAGGGCTGTTCAGACGATGTTTCTACTAAGTCATCATTTCAGAGAATTTTAAAATTTAAACTCGTTTCACATTGGCATAAAAAGACACAACTGGAGAGCCTTCACACCAAAAGTGTAAAAATACTGGGTTTGTGTTTTCCATCACCTCTCTGTGTGTCTCTCAGCAGAACTCACCAGTAGCTGTCAGTAAAACCACTTCAGATTCAGTGAAAAATTCTTAGAGAAAAAAAATTCAACCCTTCAAAATGTTTTGATCTAGCAGAACATACCTGACAAAACTTAGTTTAAATAATTGGTCCAAATAGCACTAATGCGTTGTGTGACTTTTTTGTCATTTGTGAACATTTTGTCTGGTTTTTTTCTTCCCTATCTCTCCCAGCGAAGAAGGTTGCAAAGGATTGAAGTAATTAGTGGATTTTGATCCAACATTAAGACTTTCAAGTTTCAAATAATTTGCATTATTGGTGTTGTGGTTTAAGCCCAGAGGGCAACTGAACACCACACAGATGACAAGGACAGGGAAGGATGACTCATTCATTATGGTCACAGGCTAAAGACAGACTCATTTGGGGAAGAAAAAAAAAAATCAGTTTAATTTGGCTACCTCCACCACTTTATTTACTAGAATAAAATACAACTACATCTTAAAAACACCTTCCCCACAACTCTCCCTTCTTCCCAGGCTCAGCTTTGCTCCCAATTTCTCTATGTCATCCTCCACAGTCCTCCCTCAGGGGGAGGACTCCTCACATTTTTCCCCTGCCCCAGCGTGGGGTCCCTCTCACAGAAGACAGTCAGTCCTACATAAACTTTCTCCAACACGAGTCCCTCCCACAGGCTGCAGCTTTTCATTAACTACTCCAGCATGGATCCTTCCAGCATGTTGCAGTTCTTCAAGCGATTAATTGCTCCAGCGTGGGCTTCCCTCAGAGCCCCAGCCTTCTTCAGGCGCAGTCCCCTGCTCCGGCATGGGGTCCTCCACGGGCTGCAGGTGGCATCTGCTCCACCAGTGACCTCTGTGGGTGCAGGGGCACAGCCCGACCTCTCACCACGGGCTGCAGGGGGGTCTCTGCTGTGGCCCACCAACCCCCTTCATTCTTTTTCCCACTGACCTCGGTGTTTTCATAGGTATTTCCCTCACAACTTGCCCTCCTCCCAGGTTCCCCTTCTTAAATACATTATCCTAGAGGTGCAGCCATAATCACTAATTGTCTCAGCCTTGGCCAGAGGCGGGTCTGACTTGGAGCCAGGGGAGCTTCGAGAAGCCTCTCAGAGGGGGCACTGCTGTAGCCTCCTCCCCTGCTACCAAAACCCCTGCACACACAAACCCAACACAGTTGGCAACAGAAAGAAGATGACATTTTTGAAGTGAAAAGCCCTAATTTTCCTCTGAAGTGCTTATCTGTTCTGGTAGTTTCCAAATTGCTGTGTGGGTGTGCTTTTTCCAATATCCTATAACTCATATCAAAAAAATTAGTAAGTCTGTGACTGTGATGGCTTCTATTTTCATTAAGACAGAAAAATGGTTCATATTAGGGATGTGCTCTAACAAAACCCTCTAACACTACAGTTGAGACATACTAAAGGGAGTAGTGATTAACCCCAACAAAGGACAAAAATTACCTTCTACAAACAATATGGTTAATAATATCTTTTAAATAATTTGTGGTTGGGTAATGATTGGGTATTTTTTAAAAAAAAACTTGTGTTTAATATTAAAAATAACTTTAGCCAAATTCTTAGTTCTATACTTAAGCTGGTGTCAGTGGGACTTTAAGTAAACTCTGCTAACTGTTTAATGTTAGATGGTCCTCCCTCATAATCTGCTCTTAAATGCCTAGAAAAGCAGTAGGGAGAGTTTTCCTCCTTTCTCTGTTTTCAGCTTAGAGAAGTAGGAAAAAAAAATAGATATTTAAAAAAAAAAAAAAAAAAAAAAAAAAAAAAAAGATAGGATATTTCAATATAAAATTTGCCCTGGCATCATAAAAAGACACTCCGTTTTCCATACTGCTTCAGATTTTTTTCTTCTTTTTCTGAATTGCTGTAGTTTACTTGTCATGGGAGCTCTTCACAGAGCCACACTCAGGAGGAGAGCAGTGGGGGGGATGGGCACAGGCAGTGGGATGAGCAAGAAAGGGTGACTGGAGTCTATGGGCTGTGATGTTCACCTTTGATGTGGGACTGTGTAATGGAGTTGTTTACTCCTGCTCCATCATTTCTGTGCATGTGTTTAGAGTTTCTCTTGTAATCTAGTCCCTTCACAAAGGGGAATGTGACTGTGACTGCACATTAGTTCCTACTATCAAGAGTCGAGCAATTAGTTTCTGTACTTACAGTCTGTAATAAGGAGTGCTCTGTAATTTCAAACCATAGCAGTACAGTCTTACCTGACCAGCAGAGTTGACATAATTTGACAAAATGCAGCCAAAGAGCTTGCTTTTGTTTTCCTCTGTGTTATGGTCCTGTGGAGAAATAGATTAGTGAATGCCTGTAGTGTCCAACACTTTCTCTAAATCCTAAGGTGTCAGTGAGTGTTTGTTGAAACCTCAACTCTAGGATACCAGGATACAAAATAAAATTAGGAAAAAGGACTTATAGTTCACATCTTTGCTTTTATTTTGTTCTCTCACTGTTCTACTTTTAATCAATGTCTTGGTTGCCAGGGGTTTTATATACCTTGTGATCACCAGATCCAGTTGTTCTGGTTGCTTCTCTAGTTCGTATTTATGTGAAAACCCAACTGGTCTTAATAATGGGAGAACATGTCTCAAAATTGTGGACATCTGTGAAGCTGAAAGGTCACAGCAGCCTTGCAACACGTGTTAGTTCTAGGCTGAATAAACTCAATTTCCAGCATTTCACAGGTTTGTTTTACAGCTGTGATCACTCCCAGCCTTCCTTTTTTGGAGCAAATCTAAACTATCTTCCTTTGTAGTGTGCTGTATTTTAACTAAGACTTGCCCACTCAGTAAAACAGTCCAGTTAAAAAACTGCTTTCGAAGGTTTATGTGTAATGCTCCTGGTAGTGTATGTCAAAATGAAATTTGCCTTTTACTTTGTACTTCTCAGTACACCTCTCTAGTTGAATAGTCTCCCTGTTTGGTTTTGGGTTTCCCCTTGCCTTTACTGAATAGCTTTTTGATCATTTCTCTACCCACACCCTAATTTTCGACCACTATTCTATTTTAACAGGGTCATTTTTTATTTCAGTTTTGTGAATTTGCAGAAGGCTTTTATGTGGGATCCATGGTAAAAACTGTCTCTGAAAATGACAGATGCAAAATCACACCTACTATAATGAAGCAAAATTATCACTCACTCTGTTAAATCAACCACATCTGTCATCTTTAACATCTAATCCTAATTATAATCTGTTTATCCAGTCCCATCTCCCCTTTCCATTCAGTGAGTGCTGCTGTATTGCAGCTGGCTGTGACAATGACCATGCTGAGTGTGCCAGATGATGGTAGGTCTCCTACTGCATTTTTGTGGTCATCTAAAATTTCAGATGTCATTAAAATGATGTCCAAAACACGGATTTTGCCTGCAGTGTCTTTAATCACCCTTTCAGGTGCTACAAAGTTCCTTTAACCCCATTTACCCTGAGACTAATAGACTCATAACACAAAGTTGAAAAGTGTAAAACATAAGTTCAGACTCCGTAGATTTACTCTGTGATTATTGAAACTATGGCTTCATAAAGAGCAGCCCACAAAAGAAAGAGAAAGCAAAGTATGCAGTGTCCTTTTACATCAGTGAGTTTCAGGATGATGGTGTTTGAAGCAAACCTGATGGCGTGCTGTGGGAAGACAGGGTGCAAAGAACAGCATTGCTCAGCTTGTGTTCTGGAAGGGAACCAGATGAGGTGATGTTTGTAAGCCACAGATGAGTTTAGCATTTCCTGGTACAGTTTAATCCATCCCTACCCCAGCTGTGTGTTTTAGGAAAATGTCTTTGGTGTGTCCTGAGAGCAAACTAATGGCTCTGTGCCACAGCTGCATGAGCAGAGGATTTCAGGGAACTGGCAGCACATCTCTTGGGCCAATATGCAACTGTTTTCCAGGATAGATTAAAAAGCTGTTTGCTCTCTTCTTCATGTTTTGATTCACACAAGTGAGACCCTGGCTGCTCAGAGAAACCTAGGGAAGATTCAGAAAAAGCTCCTAAAGTAAGGAAGCCTTTCCCATACAGTCCCCAAACCAGATGGGAATCAGCTGCTCGAAAGCAACGTTTGTAGACCAGGTAATATAGGAAAACTGAATAGCCCTATTCATGGCCACAGCTAACAGTGAGGAGTATGGTACATAGACCAAAACTCCTGCAGAATCCTCCCCACACCATCTTATTACATTCACAACCCATTTGCTGTTCAGGGTAACAACATAGAGCAACCTCAGCTCCGTGGCACCTATTTGCTGTGGGCAAGTCATGATTTGAAGCTGTGAAAAAGGGCTTGCTGAGACATGTAGTTAGAATTAATGTCACAGTGCTAACAGAAGAATTGAACAGGAAAGAGGTGTCCCCAGCTGCAACAGAGAAATGAAGGCACACACTTGACCATTAGCAACTCACCCTGTACTTAATCTGCATATTATAGCCATGCAAGCTAGTTACTGTACCACTGTGATTTAGATTCCCACAAAAATGACAGTCACTACTAACAGTATTAATTTTATCTGACCAGTCATTTAAAAACATTTTAGGAGTTACTCTTCACAACCTGTGAACAGCACACTGTAGTCTTCTGTGTTTTTACCAGAGCATCAGTATTACTGTTGCCCCTTTGTCAGCCTGCTCTAACATGTGCTTTCCTCAGTTAGTTCCTGAATTTCAGCAGCAATGGAAGAAAGAATCTCATTAGTTGACTTCTTGACAAAGTTGCTTAATATTGCCAAGGAATGTGACCATAGTAAGGTCAGAGACAAATCACTATGTGTTTGAATGACATAGCTGCTACCTGAAATACCTGCACTTGGTACCTGTTGGTGACAGTACTCAGCTGTTAAATTCACCTTGGAGGGTCAAGGAGTGAGCCCTCATACATTCTCTTCTGCCTAATTGCTGTGGCAGGAGATAACCCTTTGCAGTTACTAGACCTGTGGTCTGTAGCTATTTCTGATCTTTTGAGAAGCTACTGCTGCCCAGAAGAATTTCAAGGGAACTTTGACCTAAAAGAGAAAGTAAAGAGTTCTTTTCTTCCTCCTCTACCCATCTATAGTAATACATTCAGTAAAAAACTGGTCTAGACACTCCTGCAGCAGAAATTAGTAACCCCACATTTGGCTGAGATTTTAGATATAATTTTTCAGTCAAAAAGAGCCCCATGATATAAAAGCAGGTCTCCTGCTGACACAAGAGTAATAGAACATGAATTCGTAAATTATAGCGATAATATCTGCCAACACTGCCATAAGTGCTTTTAAAAAAGATTCATTAATGTCTAAGCTCCTTTTTTCACTGCAGCACTCCTGTTTCTCCAGCAGTTGCAGCAGGGCACAACTTATCCAATCTGATGGTGAACTCTTGATGAAATAGGCTGTCCCCTGCCCCCAGACTCATGTTCCTATCTCCTCTTCACAGAATCACAGAATGATCTCGGTTGGAAAGGACCTTGAAGTTCCTCCAGTCCAACCATTAACCTCACACTGACCGTTATCAACTCCACCAGATCCCTCAGCGCTGGGTCAACCCAACTCTTCAACCCCTCCAGGGATGGGGACTCCACCCCTGCCATGGGCAGCCCATTCCAACGCCCAACAACCCCTTCTGCAAAGAAATGCTTCCTAAGAGCCAGTCTAAACCTTCCCTGGTACAATTTTAGGCCATTCCCTCTTGTCCTATCACCTGTTCCTTGCTTCAAGAGACTCATCCCCAGGTCTCTGCACCCTCCTTTCAGGGAGCTGTAGAGGGCGATGAGGTCTCCCCTCAGCCTCCTCCAGACTAAACCCCCCCAGTTCCCTCAGCCGCTCCCCATCAGACCTGTGCTCCAGACCCTGCACCAGCTCCGTTGCCCTTCTCTGGACACGCTCGAGTCATTCAATGTCCTTTTTGTAGTGAGGTGCCCAAAACTGAACACAGTCATCGAGGGGCGGCCTCACCAGTGCCGAGTACAGGGGTCAGATCCGTTCCCTGTGTCTGCTGGCCACGCTATTGCTGACACAAGCCAGGATGCCATTGGCCTTCTTGGCCCCCTGGGCACACTGCTGGCTTCTGTTCAGCTGGCTGTCAATCAACATCCCCCGATCCCTCTCTGACTGGCAGCTCTCCAGCCACTCCTCCCCAAGCCTGTAGCGCTGCTGGGGGTTGTTGTGGCACAAGGGCAGCCCCCGGCATTTGCCCTTATTGAAACTCCTGCAGTTGGCCTCAGCCCATGGCTCCAGCCTGTCAAGACCTCTCTGTAGAGCCTCCCTACCCTTGAGCAGATCAACACACGTTTTTTTGTCAGACATGAGAGTCTCAGAGTGAGTCACATCTGATTGTTGATCCAATGGACATCTCCTCCTGAGTGTGTACAATGACTAGATGCAATGGAAAGCAGCTTTGGATGGAGGTATCAGTCTTAGCACCAGCTCTCAGACAAGATCAAGAATGTAGTGTCATATCATACTTCGTTTTCTTCATTATCCTGTGATGTACTTCAGTGGCTGTTGAACATCGTAACCTGTAGTCTTCCATTTGCCAGGAATCCCTTGGGGCATAGCCATTGTGATGTGGCAGTTCAGAAGGGATCGTGCTGCCAGGAACAGCAGCTTTCCTCTTTCTTTGCACTTCACGAGTGCCGTGGTCCTTGAAACAACCTTTTAAAAGAAGATAAAATATGGTTTTCTGTTGTAAGGGAAGGGAGAACTGTAACCCATCGCTGATTTTAAGATCTCTCATGTAGGACACAACTCCAAGTGGTAAGTGGTAGGACTTGTTAACTGCCTGTGATGCTGCTCCTATGGAAAGGGGCCTCCTTTTGGATTGGAATGGCAGAGAACAACTCCATACAATTTGGCAAATTGATGCTTTTCCAGATAGTGTTATTTGGCTTTAGGATTCCATGTGAGGTGCAGGGGGAGCAGGTTTAAAGTTAGGGTTTATTTTCCAACTGCCAGCCCTTCATTTCAGCACTGCGAGGATAATATTATGGACCCTGTGCCAAAATGTCTCTGTAGAAAACATTTGTGGTCCTGCACAGTAAGGTTCTTCTTCGGACAAAAATCCATTGATACAGGATCAGGTATTTATTTATTTTTTACATTTTTTTTCGCCTGGTTTGTTTCAGAGAGGTGCAGAAATGCTGTTTTCAGAAGCAAGAGCACCGACAAATGTCAAAGGCACGAGTGCTGCTGGCAAAAAACGCTGGCCAGGCCACCTCCACTGAGCCCTGAGAAACGCTCTCTTGTTTGTCCACAGGCAACCAGCCAAAAACTAGTTTTTAACACACAGCTGCTTTGACTTGCCCCCACAGTAGGCACACGGAAGGCTGCTCTACCCCCAGACCTCTTTGCAGGACACGTGGCAAGCTGAAGCCATTCATTCTTTTGTGCAGCTGTTTTGCGATACAAAAGGAACTTTATTATGGATTTTAGTCCATGCTAACAGAAAGCCAGCTGAATTTCCTTAGCCAGTTTTTGGGTATAGCGAATGCATGTAAAGGCAACTGATTAATACAATATCACTTAATTCATCAAGCAAGGAAAATACAGCTGGGTTTTAAATACTGACCTAAGAAGTAATTCCTATCCATGATTATTTTAACTGTCTCAATGCCACAGTCCAATGGCAAAGAAGGGAATGATTGCAACCACTCACCTTGCTCTCTGGGCTTGCTTAGTCACTGCAGTGTCTAGTTGCTATGACTATAAAGAAAATGCTGATGATAGGTTTAATTGATGGAATAAAAAAAATAGAAAATGCTTTGAAAAGCCTCTGTGGTCTTTTCTGGAGGCTAAAACCAAGATTACAATCCAAATTCTACTTTAAACCTATATCGGTTCCTTCATCCATCTCTGGCACAAGTAGTCTCTCCATTTTAGGTCACTGACAGATGGTGATACCAGTGCTGGTACATCTGACCATGTTTCCTCTCCTTATGTGTCTGCTGGAGGCTCTCTTCTCCTGCGGGCTCTCCTGCCTGCTCCTCCAACTCACAGTCTTGCATCTCAGCTCCAAAGCACCTCACGCAGTGGCTAAGCTGACATACTGGTCTTTCTCCTAGGATAGCAAAGGTGCTGGCGTGTGCTCCTTTGGGTGACTGCTCTATGGCTCTATGACCAACAGAAAATGCATCCCCTCACATACCTTGGACTGTACAGCAGCAAAAGGGATGGCACTCTTTCTTTCAAAGAGCTTGCAGTTTTACTCAGTGGTGGTCACAAAGTCCTGGAAACTTCTGAAAAACCTTTCATCGATAGCAGGGACAGAGGCAAAAATCTCTATAATATTATGTATGATCACATGCTTTTGGAAGCAAAGGTTTTGTTTGCTGTTGTGCTAAAGAAACTTACTGAATTTATTCTAGTAGAGTAACAAAATGACCTCCTGTATTAACAGCAGTGCTTACCACGAGTACCTCCTTTAATTTTATTTTTGTTAAGAAGAGGAAGCAAGTTCTGAGGGATTAGATAATAGTGAAAGATTTGTTTTGTTTTGTTTTTTCTTCTTTAGATAAATATCTAGGGATCACAATTTTCTTTAAATTTTATCTGAGGGTGTTGGATGTATTTCTGAACTACTGTGTGAAGTTTCACTGCTATTACAACATGAATCTTTAATTCCCTATTTACAGCCAGTGCTGATTTCCCGTACAATGGTCAAGCTATAGGAGATGGAGTTAACAGAAACTCTGCCATTATTGGAGGTAGGAAAACCATATACTTTTCTAAGATACTTGACAGTATGACTGTGACATCTGAATTGCAGTTGGTAACATATTCAAGCTATTTGCTAAGAGCTGACTGTGTGGGGAAACTACACCTGAACAAAGTTAAATAGAAAGTTGGGTAAGTCTGTTCAGGCACGTTGTCCTAGTGAAATGGTTTGTTCTCACTTAGTTTGTCACCTCAGACTCAGTTTTAACCAAATCAAAATACTGATATTCATAATCCACACATTAAGCATCCATGTGGGGAGCTACTTTGCAGTAGTTACTTATGTTAACAGAATAATCAATTTATATGAAATGGCAAGGACACTTGTCCAGTTACAGGGCATTCAACATGAATCTACGTTGAACACTATTTGCTCCATCCCTGACAAAAATCCCTCATGATCCTGCCTTGATTTTTTAGGGGCAAAGTTCTGCTATAACTTATGTGCCAGATTGTGATAGGTGATGTTAAGTAATACCAGAACTGTAACTTTGAATTAGCATTCCATTGAAGTTGTTCTGGCCAGCTGCCTCCAGAAGTAAGGATCCTGATTAATTTTTTACACACATGCAGTTTTGTCTGCCCTGTCCCTTAGTATAGAATTCTCGCACCATAACTCTCCTGGCAGAACTTTGACACTGCATCAGATTCTGAAGGCGTGTAAAAAACAAATTGTAAAGAGCAGCCTAATAGCTTTCAATGTTAAATGCATATAAAATGACATACTGGTGGTGGGTTTTGTCACACTGAATATAATAGTACATGCAGTCTAATGAAATTTCTTGTTTCTTTTCCCCGGCCCCCTCAAGGGTCTGTGTTTCCATATCCAGGTTTAGATTAGCTGTTATTTTTCCTTTTTAATTTATATTTTATTACTACTTAAACCTTTTCCTTAATACTTTGAAACCTTACAATACTAGAAGGATAGCATTGCATTCCTTAGAAAAATTCAGACCATACCTGAACAGCTGGGCTGTCCAACACATTTGTTAACAAAAGTGGTATAACATAATTCTGGCTGATTACAGGGTTTTTTTAACCTGAGAATTTTATAATGTCTTCATCCTAGAAGATACTCATGCCTGTGGAAAAGGGACAAAAAAGGAACAGTACTGTTTTAGCACATAGCTACCAGTGCCTATGAGGGCAAGATTTATGAGACTTCTCCATAAGAAGGCTGAACCCCAAATAGACCATTGCAGATGAAGCAATTAAGGATAGGTCTGATGATAAAGCAGTTATCTCTGTAATTATGTGGAGCCCATGCCTGGTGGGTGGAATAAGCCAACAGTGAACCAAGCCAATTTTCAAGGATAAGTTGAGGGGTGATGATAAATTTATACAGCCATTGATTGGAAAGTATACATCAGTGACTCCATCCTCAAAGAGCTGGGCCACGACACATCACCATTTCACCCCCATGTTTTGGGAGCACTTGGCACCCTCTGCCTCATGGTCAGCAAAGCTCACCTCTCTATGTAGGTATTAATGTTGAAGTTTACCTACGGGATGAAAGTCACTAGCAGACTCCACTCAGTGACATTTTGTATATAGCAAAACCTATTTTATATATAAATGTTGGAGCAGTGGAAATCAAGCAACTGTGGTGATGTTTAACTGCCCAGGTAGCTTCAGCTCAGCTCGGAGTAGTTGTGGGATCCTGTCTTTGTGTCAAAATCCGTAGATGTTCTCACTAGTGGCATCTTTTCTTTCCTCTCTGTGTAGGTGTCATCGCAGTGGTGATCTTCACCATCCTCTGCACCTTGGTGTTCCTGATCCGCTACATGTTTCGCCACAAGGGAACCTACCACACCAACGAGGCCAAAGGGGCAGAGTCAGCCGAGAGCGCCGATGCCGCCATCATGAACAATGACCCCAACTTCACGGAGACCATCGATGAGAGCAAGAAGGAATGGCTTATCTAAGCCCGTGGGGATGGGGCCTGGGGTGGGATATGAGCTGGGCCAGGGTGGGGCTGGGATGACTCTTGCAGTGGGGAGAGAACACTCTGCATTGGACACTTGAGCACACGTACAGTAAAAAGATCAGCACAACTGGAGGAGCAAGTGACAGGAAAATACGACTGAAACTGAAGGAAAAAAAATAGTATCTCAAGCATTTAAGAAAAAATACTTTTTAATATTTATTTACAGCAAATTTCCCCTTCTGTATCCAAACAACTACAACAAAGAGCAGTTTTGCAGCTTCAGCATTGGTTAAAATTTTCAGTAATACCTGTCTATTTCTCTGTGTGTTTAGAAGTGTTATGGATACCCACGATAAGAAACGGGGCTGATTTTTTACATTTTTTAAAAGCTGTTTGAAACGTGGGTAATTCTGTCCTGCGAACAAGTGGCAGGCCTTTCTTCCTGGCGTTGTATTCCTTCATGTCTGGCTACTTCCCCACAGGCTGCCCTCAGCCCCACACCATTCATTTTGGTGGCATTAAATTGGGGGGTCGGGGCTGGGGGTGGGACAGGGGGGTGATGATTAATGCAAATCTTACTCGACAGTTTTTCAATGTGTCATCAGCCCACGCCAACCCTGCCAGGATCCATCTTCTTAACCCAGGCACTTTGTTGATTGCATCCAATTCTCATCAGCAATGTACAAATACTGTTATGATGACTACTTCTACTACCAGAGAGGACGATCATAAAGCAGAGGAAGCTTTCGGGGGCTTTTTACTGTTATTATTTTGTTGGTCTCTGAGGCAGGATGATGCTGTGTGAGTCTGTAGACCCAGTCTGTTCCTGTGTCTTTGGCTATGGCACCGATGACCTGAGGCACATGCCAGTTTAAACTCAGCTCTGCCCATGACATATTGGCATATACTGTGCTTAGGTGTAAGCATTGTAGTAGGGAATTAGAGCCAGACTTTGCTTCTGTTCCTTTTTTATAGGCTGTCACAGAAATATATAGTACACCTCTAGTCAATGCATTTGACACCACAGGCTTCATATAATACTTTTTTTCCCAACTCTAGCATACCAGTTTATTCCTTAAATCCTTTGTTTCAGTCCCTTTGCAAGGAAAGCCTCTGCTGGCAGTGTTTGCATAGACAGGAAGGTGAGGCAAAGGAGGCTTGGAAACTGCCCAGAGAGCACGTGAGAAACACACAGCACACAGTGGAGAGTTACTTTTCAATACATTTACCTGAACTATTTTGCTGTCTTTGTAAGGCATTTTTAAGAACAGCAAGGCCAATGCCAAGTGCAGTGTTGCATCCCACATCCCCTCTCGGACCAGGGAAGTTGTAGGTGTCACCTCAGAAGTAGGCAGGCAGCTTGTAGGAAGGGCAAAGGCGCAACCTGAAGACCTAATTTCCTTTAATGGCAATGAACCAGTAGTGTGATCTGATAGGAATGTCAGGCCTTAAAGGGCAGTTTTTGCAGTGGAATAGCATGAAGGAATGAATGTATTGCAGGGCATTTGCTGTGTGCTGAAAGAACAGAAATGATACCAAGAATTTCCCTTAAAAAGTATTTACGCTCGTGACAGTCCTAGATTTGCTTTAATATTGCTGGGTTTAGTATGCACAGATATAATCCCTTCTTCTGTACAAGAAAAATTTCTTTTTCACCCAAATCTGCATTCTAATATACTGAGCAGTGCTGGCATCTTCAATTTCTTTGTAATTTTGGTTGTATCTTTCATTATTCTAGTCGATGCTTTCAAATGAAAACAAAACAAACAAACAAACAAAACATGGAGGGGGAAGAAAATATTGGAGTCTTACCAGACAAGAAATTTATAAGCACAATTTGTCAGACTGACAGTTTGGCTTTTAAGGATGGTGGCCTAAAGCCCTCTTCTGGATTCGTTGCACATAGATATCAGAACAAATCAAGCCCATTGATTTCTTCTCTTTATGGATTTGGAATTAGCATACGAAAAAGTTTCCAGTTTTAAAATTAGTTTCTCAGGTAACTATGCAGCAGAGGGGTTCGGGTAGGCATAACAATCACCTCTGTTACTCGTGCTCTGCAGTCTTTTGCCCTGCCTCCAGTATTAACCTCTCCCTCTCATGTGTTTAATTGAGCTGATGAGTTCTTATTCTTGTTTAATCGTGGGTGTAAGGTAAGTCTCTACCCCTTGGAGAGTATCAGCATGGGATGGATCTAGCCTGCAACACTAACTTCAGCAAAATACATAGCAATCACAGATGTCTTTGCAGGACTGAAAATCATTCTCTTTTCTATATTACTTTATGTTTAAATTGATTTTAATGGTATTTTAGTCCAGTCAGAAAAGCATCCTTGACTGCAACTTCAGGTTACCAAGAGCAGTTCATATAGCATCATTTACATGGACTGGGGTTTGGTTTGCAGCAAAAAGTTACTTGCTAATCTGAACTTCACGTGTGGGAGGAGACATGTCTGTCTGTCTCAGACTCCTGAGAGACTAGAGTCCTCTGCTGCTTCACATGGGAGAGACAGACAGCAGCCACAGAGCAAATTTGCCAAATGTCTCAGCATGGCACTAGAGGGGAAGATGGCTCAGACTCTGTTTCTGAGTCCTTGGTGAAGCTAGGGACAGTTGTCTGGTTATGGTAGTGAGGCCTGTGACATCTGTTCACTGATTTTCTAAAAGATTACCAGCTAATTTCCCACAACCCTGTAAGCAAAAATGTCTGGAAAATAACCTTTGAGCATTGCACAAGCAATAGTTGTAAATTAGTGTCTTAAATTTGAAAAAACAAATTTTAAATTTTTTAAATCAAGCTGCAAGCATCTGCATGTCTTCATTCACTGGACACCATGGACCTCTTTATGTGAAGTTCATTAGTGCTGTGTTAAAATGTTGATAATCTTCAATCTTGTCAGTATTTTCATGATACATGATTCATACCTCTAGAAACTCTTAACGATTAACATTCTTGTTTCTTCTTAAACTGGACCTTAGACACGATGTTGTAGACTAGAAGCTGGTCTCTGTATAGGCATTGGGTGACTGTAGGTGAATTCCTGCATGTCTGCTATGTATTTCATTTTTAAGAATGGTGTATGCTTAATTCCAGGCAGTGGTCATTCAGCAGCCTAACAGCGAGGCAGAAGCAGGCTCAGAGAAGTAGCTTGCGTATTTTGCTAGCACTGGATGTTTTCTGAGGTTTTCTTCCTCTGCGAGCCTATTATTGAAAGTGGAAACAACATCCATAGTTTACTTCACTCACTCTTATTTGTGCCAAAACCCCATGTTGTTTAATAAGTACTATCCATACGCCTGTAAGTGGGAAAATCTGTTGGAGGGGAGAGTGGGTCCTGCTTTTATAAAATTCTGTAATTTCTGCAAAGACTATTAAAATAATCGGTCTTTTATCACCTCTTTCTAGCTGCTTCACCTATTTGAACTGTGCAGAAAAATGTAGCTTCTTGTACTGGTTGGGGAACCGAAGTGTTCCAGTTGTGTTTCTAAAAGGCTCATTCCTGATTCCACGGGAATCAATGGCAAAGCTGCTGCCAGCAGTGGGGAGAGCAAGTCTGGGCTGGAGACTAGGGCTCTCAGTGTTAGTGAAATAATGTTAGCAATATTTCAGATCCTCATTCACAACACACACACAGACCACCAGGTAATGAGTCATGGAGCTCCAAAGAGCCAAAATGGTGGAAGACTAATTTTGGTATCAGCCCAGACTCAAGGGGAAATCTGCAATCGAATCTAGCGGATTTGAACCAAGTCTTTCACACAGTGCTTATTCTATATTTACTGATAGAAAATTCAGATGATTAAATAGGAATATATATTTTTAATTGGTACTGGAGCATTTCTGCTTTGTATTTTTCTTGTCTTAAATGTTACCTATACCTTTTAAATCTCTTCTAGCATTTACAACCTCAAAGGTATGGCAGCATTTTAGTATCATGCTCTAGGTAGCATGATGTATGTGAAAGGATGGTCATCATAAATATTTTAGTTAGACTGCCAAAGCAGTGGTGTATATGTACAAGTTTATTGAGTGATAAGAATTCAGTTTAAGAGTCTAGTAAATATATTTTAATTAAAATAGTGCCCTTTAATGGCAGATGCATTTAATCTGTTGAAATGTGAAGCTATCTCAGTTTGACAAGCAATAGCTTTTGATATGATTTCACCCTTGAATGATCTTACATTCCACCAAGCATGGTGATCCTGAAGGGGGTATAATTTTTGAAAAGCAGAACCTGAAGTCTGTTAATCAGGTTTCATTACCCATTCTAGAGGAACAAAAGAGAAACCTTGCCTCTTAAAAGCAATGGCATGTAAGCTAGAATGAAAGAAGGACAATGTGTATGTATGTGTAATATCTTCTGTGAATGTCTTTCAACTAAAGTTCTATTAGAAAGCAGATTGGTAAAATTTAAAAAAAAAAAAAAATCATCAAAACAGTTTTAATTACCCTAACAGCTGTTTTCTCATGATTTGTGTATTCTGACCATTGTCTATATTTTTTCCTTCTGTAGTACTAGGAAATCAATTTGGAAAGGACAGAAGTTGGAATGGCCTCTTAAGAAAAGATCCACAGTACATAAAAAAAGGGACTTCAGAACACAGTTATACATAAAAGAGGCGCTAAAACCAGGGAAGATTTACTGAAGTGCAAGTATGTTCCTCCTGCGTCAGGCGGCCCTGATTACCCGTTACGGAAGAGAATCTCAGGCAGTGTAAATCCGTAGTTGTTGAGGTGGGCTGAGAGTAAGGTTTTGGTACAAATTAAATTACTTCTTTTCTGAGGTTTTTCCCTTTCTGATCACTTTGCAGATAGCACTAAGCAGTCTGCCATCAGTTCTGCTCACGTTTGTTATTCAGGCTCTGTGGCATTGCCAGCTTCACGGGAGTTACACACTACAAATGGCTGAGTGTCAGTTGTTTGCCTTTCTTTCCTGCCATAGCTCTGTCCTTTCCTTTATGGATGCGAGCCTTTCACTGAAGTCATCAAGAAAAATGTATGCCCAGCACAACAGGCTCGTGTCTGTTCCTTTTAATAAACTACCTTATCAGGCTTTTAAAAGTTTTTATGATATGAAGCATTTTATAAAAGAACTATGTTAAGTGCACTTGAGTGGGAGTGTGTGAAATCTAGGCAAAGAAGCAGCAGTGCAACAACCACCCGAGTCAGAGGGACTGTGCTTGTCCCAACATGTTGCTCTGTCTACAGTGTGAATTGCCTTAACCACCAACCCAAAGCCCTGGCCCCATCTGAGACCTTAACTTACTTTGTGGAATGTAGTAGTGGCAAAGTCCTGTTGTGATGCCTTGTGACCGCGTTCTGACTGTTCATTTGTACCTGACTGTTGAAACCCCTAGAAGGAAAGTAATGCTTTCTACAGGAATATTTTTCATTTATATAGGAAAGTTCTACAACAAAGAGGCGGGAGTGCAGGTTCAAGTTTAAAGCCCTTCTGGTACTTGTACACTGTGACACAGAGAAGAGTCTTTGCTTCTAGATGTCACTACACGTGTCTCACTGCAGCCACAAGTGTGTGGTGTGCACGTGCACCTCTGAAATCTAAGGCTAATCGGGATGCGATGTCTACAGCTCTTAGGTAATGACTGCCATAGCGTGGGTGGGTAAGACACTAAACTTGCTTCAAATCCGTGAGTCTGCAGTGCTAGCAAAATCACTCTTGAAATTAAGTGTGATTTTGGAGATAAACTCAGACTTTGCCCTACTGTAGTAGGCACATATGGTGCCTCAAATGAGAGCAGACTTGGTCCTGGTTACCAAGAAGTATTTATTTAACAAGCTGTAACACAGTTCTTCTAACACCCTATTTTACTCTGACTTTCACATATAAGTAGACTTCCTGAAGCGAAGCACTATGCTCAAGACGCTGATTATGCCAACTGCAGAACCAGGAAGAGAAGTGGCTGATTCATGGCTTCTTTACAAGTTGTATTTTTTTTTAAAGTCATTCCATATAAAAAAGAAAGGTTTGGTATCAACAGGTTCTTTCACAGCTAAGTGTTTCTTTTGACTACATTTCTATTTTCAAAACATCATATGAGAAAAGTTAAGCAATTATTCCACATGCTACAAAGCACAGCCAGAACTGCTTTTGTGAAAAGGGGGTAAGACATACTCTGCAAATATACACAGAATCAAGTAACAAATTTAGCACATCCCATTCCTTCTGTGATGCAGCAGCTTCCAATAATGTCTACTTATGCTCCCATTGCTATTTTTTCCTTAATGGAAAAACATCTGGATTAAACAACATAAGAGAAAAGTGCCTACCCTTTGTTTTACCATGGATTAAAGTTCTTGCTTGGTATGTAAGAGGGCAATAGGGGATAGCGAGTGGTTATTTCTTCAGAGTTTCGCATTAATTCTGCTGTCTCCAAGGGTCAGAGATGTACTATCACCATATTAATTATTAGAATATAGAGGTATTTATACTGATAATATTAAACAACTGGCATTCTAGATTCTAGCAAAGGACTGCTCTAAGGAATTCTCATTTATTGAAAACCCATGTCAAGGCAAGCAGATGACATTTTTTGACAAGTAAGAAAATTACCATAATGACACTAGAGCAGGAACAATTTGAGGGAATGTTTAGCATGCTGAACAATAAACTGTATCAGAGTTTCTTCTTATCTTCCAGTTAGGGATTTGGGGTAGGTACAATGCTGTGGCTCGTCATGTATCATAACCATGTGTGCATTGCTTTTTTGGCCAAAATATTTGAGCTTTGAGCTTCTCCCATCTTTCACATGCTTTAAAACAGGCTGTTGCAAGAATACAGCTGAAGATGTGAAACTCAAGCAAGCTACTACTCTAGGCTGCTAGTGAAAGCACAGAATCACAGGTCTCGAGCTCTTCTTCTACCTGATGGTCTGCCCTTGCTTAGAAGAAAATTCTCAGATGTGTTGTCACCTGTTCCTGTCTCTTGTCCCGTTTCCCCCATCTTACAGAACCACTCGGGTTGGAAGGGATCTTGAAAGACCTTCTGTTCCAACCTTTGATGGGAAAGGGAGCCTAGATGAGATTATCTAGCATCCTGTCCAGTTGCATTTTTTCCCCACTGACTCCATTTTCAGAGTGATAGACTATAAACAGTCTCCTGTTCAAGACAGACTGAAAGAGTTACTGGAGCAAGTCGACAAACTCCTGAATCAGCCAGAAAGCAATAACTTCAGATCACTCATGTCAGCTGGAAGTGGCTTCATCTGGAAAATTTGCAGCCTAACAGCTCGCCTACATTTAGTCATGGCTTTGGTTAGCAGTGGAGTAACCAGCCAAGTCTAGGCATTATTTTTCTAAACTCCTGTAGAGGTATGTAAGATAAATAAACTTGGGTGAATAAAGACAAGGTAGCCATCCCCTGTATGCTAATGTTTATTCTCTAAACTCTGCATCCTTATGCTTATGGTTCATGTGTCAGTAAAGGAATCTGACATTGGCACAGTCAATAAATCATTCACAAACTGTCCCAACAGCCCTATACTTCTTTGTCTTAAAAATCTCCATTGGGTAAATGTTTAAAGATAAATTATGGTTTGCCATCATAAAGCACTGGACATAGTATCAGCAGCTAGTTGTAATTTATTTCTGTTATAAAATCAAGGTCTGTCTGCAGAGTTTTGTGGTGTGACTTGAACAAATGAGACCTTTATCCCTGAAACATAAACTACTGCAACAGGATGAAGTAGCAAAGAAGTGCTGCACACCCTGAAACACAACATAAAGTCCCTTCCGTTACACAGTTCCTGGTACGGGAGTACGATCCCTGTACACACCTAACCTCCTTCTTTTCAAACCCCCTACCCTCCACTCCAAGGCCAGCATGGAAAGAAATTGGCTGACAGTTCTGGGGTTTTTTCCCATCTCTTCCTCTACTTCAGAAATGGTTCCTCTCACTGATAAATTCATTCCCTGTCACCTTTAAACTCCTTCCCATCCATGCTTGCTACTTTGACCAGGGTGAAGCTTCTCACCTTCTTAATATGTGACTATTGTAGCGGGAGAGTTGTACACTACTGAATTCCCGTCATTTGTTACATTTGCAGCTGCTTTTTATCTGTTTGTAGTACTCAGTGACTGAAAGTAAAAGTTTGGTTTCTGCCATCTGCAACATTATTTTATAACTCATTTGTTTTTGTTCCAAAATCACAGCACCATCTGGCAAAGAGTCTGAGAACGAGGCAGCTGCACATCCTTCCATTAAGCATACTGACTTTCTCTTGCGTGATTCAGATTTTCCCAAGAGATATCAATACTAAAATAAATGTTTAGCAAAAGCCAGCTTCTATTTTCCTTAGGGCCACAAGATGTCAGAATTAACCCTCAGCCATTCCTTTCCCTTGTGCTTTTGTGGCATGTATACAAGGCCACTGGTAGCTTCCAAAGGAGGACACAAAAATAGTGACCTCCAGTGGTTTTCATCTCTTGGAGTTTTAAAGGTCCATCTCAACAGGGGCAACAGGTCAGCACCCCTACAGATTTGAGTTAGCACATCCAAGAAAATTCTCAAATTGGTTATTAAATAATTTTCTTTTCATTGAATCAGCATCTCAGAGAGGGGGAAAAAAAAATGCTTCTGTATTTGGAGTACCTGAGAGTATACTGACCCTGTTGCAACTCCTGCATTGTGTCTGATCTTTTGAAGCTCCAGCTACTTAAGATATGGGATCAGTCACTTGAATAAAGAAAGCATCACTTGATTCCCATTAACTCTTCGAAGCACAGGGAACTGGCTTTTCCTCAAATCCGCTTTGCGTGGTCGATCTCCGTTATACACTGGTAAGGACAATCGGATCTTTGGCTCTGCTCTTCAGTGGATCAGTGGGCTGGGCAGGTGTCACATAAAATACCCTCAGTCCTAATGAACTCTGAACTATGTGTTGAGCAGCCAGAGTCTAGGAAGTTCCTCTGATACAACAGCATGATTTGGCACATTATTCCTGAAAGGCTTCAGCTCCTCCACAGCCCTGCTACCCCATTTGACTAGTGCTAATTAACAGAAGCCTGCTGGAAATGATCTGTACTGACTTAATCCTACATGTGGATGCCAACCCTAAGAGCGCTTCATTTCATGGGGGTTATATAGATTCCACCTCACTACAGAGTGCTTGGGATGTGCTCAGTCTGAAGCTTCTTACTGTCATATATAAATAGAGATATAGAGATAAATAGATATTTTTATGGAGATGTTTTATAAGTGGCCTTTACTTTGTGCATGGTAATTACTGCCAAACTCTTGTTATTTAGGAGCTACAGAGTGGCTGGTTCTGCAGTTTAGAAAGCAACCAGCTGTCTCTGTCACAAGGGGGACTTGGGGTATGGGCTTAGATTTGATTTTTATTATTCAGCTATAATTTGCATGGTTTGGATTTGGGTTTTGTCTCAGTGTCTTTTTATTACTTTTTTTTCTTTCCTCATTGGTTCTCTGGCAGAGACATATTGGGCTCAAGCAGGAACTTATTCCTCAATCTTTAAGAGATGGATTGAAGCCATCAGTGCCATATAACACTTCAGAAACACCTGCCTTGCACAGCCCATGATGTTGATCAGTGTGAGGGCCTCAAAACATAGTTTCTTTAGCAAGCTATTGGGGCTTTCACAGTTTAGTGAGGTGCTCCTATTTCTCTAGCTTTGCTTGGCAAGATAGCAAGCTAGCAATAGCTGGGCTATGAGTATAGATAGCCTTGTGAGCAGGAAAAAGGGCCAGCAGAGACTAGGACACGAATGAGGATTCAGAAGTAGATTCATAAACATAGTAGTAGCAAAAGACTGTCGAAATTGCTACTGAGGCAGGTCATTTTACTTCCTCTTTTCTTTTACTCCTTTTCTTTAAAAAAAAAAAAAAAATACTCTGTGCCACATCCGAGTAATGCATCTGTACCAGTCAGCCAGCTGTCAATAACCTGGGCTCTTGGTTAGAGGTTGAAATGCGGTTGTGCTTTCTTATCGAACTTGTTCCTGCTACTGTAGAGCAGTCTGTACCCAGGAGAGGACCAGGGCCATCAGCTATTAGGAAAGTAAAACCAGCCTCTCACCCCTTCCCTCCAAACCAGGTTGAAAACCAATCCCAGGGTTATGTGCCTACAAAGCTGGCCCAGTTTCCTGGCGGGTGAACCAAGACCTTGTTTGTTTGCAGTTATTCTAGTCCACAGGTTTCTTTCTTGAGCACAATTTTCCCATGGGAAGCATAACCAGGATATGACGGTTACCCTATTTAAACAAAAATGTGTATATTTAAAAAAATCCTAATCTGAAAGTATAGTGTATCTGAGATTCCTCTGTTATAGACATTTAGTCTACAGATTTATGGCTACATTTGCTATGTTATGCTTGAATAAACATATAATTCATTGAAATACACAAGACTGATAAAAGTAATATGATCTCTTTAAGGAGAATAAACTGTTTGTAAATTTATAAAGAGTATAATCTGTTAGGCCTTATTTGAAGTATGTACTGTGGTTTGGTAAAAGTACAACATTAAAAGAGCCTTGCCAGATGACAACTGGTTTTGTGTGCGTGTGTGCGTGTATGGTTGCCTTTGAATATTTGAAATCTTAATTTAAAAACAGAAAACCCAACTCTACAAGCTGCATGTATAAGGGCCTGAGATGATTTGCAGAGTGCTCTTCAGTTTTCTGTGTACAGTGACTCCAGGGAGGGGACAGGTGAATCTGTTTTTCTGAATAATTTGGGTCCAGTTTTGTTTAGGAAAAAAAAAAAGCGGCTGGTAGTGTCACTGATTGACTGGAGATTTTTAGAAGAGGATGTGATAAAATTAATAGTAAGAATTCAGACTAATACTGCCACTGCACGTCCAACTGGTGTTTATTTAGTGGGGGAAATATCTAGAGAAGCTTTAGGCCCCTTCGGAGCAAGAGCTGGTGTGCCGCAGGCTGCAGTCACGCTGCTCTTTCCCCACACACCCTGTACACATCTGTCCTGTTTGGGTGGAGTGTGTCCATCCCTGCCCAAGGCACACCACGTGCATTTGAACAATGGTTAGTATGGCTCATGAGGTTAATCATGAGGGGAATAGATGTCCTAGAGGCTGCTCTTCCTGCAGGCACCCTTCTTCCTGGTCCCCATTCAGACCAGCAACAGCTTTGTGACACACGATGGACTAGGACTCGTGCTCCTCCTGCCAGCTCTCCCTCTGCATGCAGCCCAGCTGACACCTGTGGCTACTAAAGACACACCAGTGATGCCCACAGGATGGAAAACCACACTCCTGTACTCATGAACTTCTGTGTGCTTGGACTGATGCAATGGCCTGCTGCCTCTTTGTGCAAGGGTTTTCTTTTTCCTAGTGAAAGATCTCAGCAGGCTCCTTATTGCAGGCAACTCTTCCTCCCTCGTGCCAATATGTGAACCCTTCCCTACAACTCAGCAAGAGGAAAGGTCTGCCTGCAGATTGGAGGGGAGAGGGAATCTCATCTCTGACAGCCCTCTGGTTTGTTAATTGAATCTCAGGAGCTGCCTTCAGCCTTTGAGTGATGTAGCCCAGCTCAAAGGTGCAGCTCATGCCATAGCATGGTTTTGTCATGCCCAAAAGCAGATGCCTAGGAACAACAATAACAAGGTAAGTACATAGCGCAGTGTACTTGTGATACTTCCTCAGAAAAGCCTCTTGGTTGCCAACCATGTACAGTTTAAGGACTTTAGAGGACAGAGGTGATTTTATACATCTAATCATCTCTTTCATCCCTACTCGCCATGTGCTGTGCTCCTCACAACTCCAGTCATTTCAAGAGAGCAAATTGTTGTGCTATGTAATTTAAAAAAACAACTAGCAACTGAGCAAGAAGGGGAGCTTTACTCTTTATGTCTGCTTGCTAATGAAACAACCTCACCAGATCTTAAAGCAGAGATGCAAAAGAATTTTTTCAGATCTAATCTCTGCTCTGCACAGTTCAATTACATCACAAAGTAAAGACTCCTGCAACTAACGCTGGCCTCTGATGAAAAATAAGGCCTTTTCATGCACAGACAGTGGTTTGAGAAGGGAACGTACTGAGCTGTGGTGAAAGCTTGGAGAGTTGATGGCTGGGAATCTCGAAATGGAAACACAAATGGCATCAGTTCAGGTACAGCTCTATACCCCCAGACACTGGCATCAAGGTACAGGCATGCTTCCTCCTCTTACACTTCTTTACAGTAAAACTGATTTTTATGGTGCTTTCATCTGGGAGAAAATGTGGAAGCAACTCAGTCTTAGGAACTTGGGGAGGAGTGGCTGGAGAGCTGTCAGTCAGAGAGGGACCTGGGGGTGTTGATTGACAGCTGGCTGAACATGAGCCAGCAGTGTGCCCAGGTGGCCAAGAAGGCCAATGGCATCCTGATTTGTGTCAGCAATAGCGTGGCCAGCAGGGACAGGGAAGGGATCTGACCCCTGTACTCAGCACTGGTGAGGCCGCCCCTCGATGACTGGGTTCAGTTTTGGGCCCCTCACTACGAAAAGGACATTGAATGACTCGAGCGTGTCCAGAGAAGGGCAACGGAGCTGGTGCAGGGTCTGGAGCACAGGTCTGATGGGGAGCGGCTGAGGGAACTGGGGGGGTTTAGTCTGGAGAAGAGGAGGCTGAGGGGAGACCTCATCGCCCTCTACAGCTCCCTGAAAGGAGGGTGCAGAGAGGGGGGATGAGTCTCTTGAACCAAGGAACAAGCAACATGACAAGAGGGAACGGCCTCAGGGTGAGCCAGGGAAGGTTTAGACTGGCTCTTAGGAAGTATTTCTTTGCAGAAGGGGTTGTTGGGCGTTGGAATGGGCTGCCCAGGGCAGGGGTGGAGTCCCCATCCCTGGAGGGGTTGAAGAGTTGGGTTGACCCAGCGCTGAGGGATCTGGTGGAGTTGGGAACGGTCAGTGTGAGGTTAATGGTTGGACTGGATGATCTCCAAGGTCTTTTCCAACCGAGATCATTCTGTGATTCTGTGAATTACAGAGATGAAAGGCTGCTTGGTGTCCTACCCATGCCACCTCTGGAGCCAGGAATTACATCTCTGCACACACCCATGAAGATCACTGCATTTTACAATGATGCACTGAGGACAAACTGCATAGTCCCGATACCCAGATGAATCTGCAGCCCCATATGAATTGACTTCTGACCAATACTTCCCATCACCACTTAACAGGATCTGTAGCTTGATCCCATGTTACATGTATACTACAGAATTGCTTTTTATCTGTGACCTCCTCATCTCTCAGTGTCTATGGACAGTCATATTTCTTGTGTGAGAGACAAGCAGGTGCTTTGCTTTTGGAGCTGACCGCAGTTATCCCCCTGTTTAAAGGCAGGCCCCCAGAAGCATGGCTGCAGGCCACCTTACCCTGCCAGCTTCCATCCAAACCACCACAGCTTTTGGGGGAGAGGGGCAGATCCCCCCTGCCCTGACAGCCATGCAGTGTGAGCTGCCCGGGAGGACCTGCTGGGGTGCAGGGTGGGTGCAAAGTAAGGAGAGGCAGCACAGATAAGGACCAGGAGGCTTCCTGGAGGAAAAGCAATACAACAGGCTTCAGGGATGACAAAAATATTTTTGCTAAGGTCCTGAAAGAGGCTTTGTTAAGGTACCCAGGAGGGCCTGGTAAGTTGTTGAACTGAGAGCAAGGATGAAAGAAAGGGGCTGTTCTGGGAAGGCAATGCAGGCAAGGGAAAGATCTTATGTGTTTCTGTTCTGAATCACCCCTCAAAGCTGAGAGGTTGTTTTGCTTTGCTTTGCTTTGCCTTCAGAAGTTCCCTTCTGCTAGTTTGGTTTGAAATGAAATCTAACTGTGTGGCTGAAAAGCACCTTTGGCATATAAATGGAAGAACTACAGACAGTGCTACCTCAAAATCCTGGCCAACTATGGGTCCTGATGACATGCAAACCTAGAAAAATCAGAGGTGCCTGACCTCTCCAAACCTCTCCATTCCTGTTTACTTTGAATTATTGCTGTGGTGTTTCATGATGTATTCCTGCAGCAATCTCTTCCCAGGGAAGGGTTTTACCTCACCTTGATGTCCAGTCTTGTCTGAATCCCGCAAGTGTGGCAGCATCCTATGTGGGTTCACAGCTGGCAGAGCTCCTGGCAGAGCAGTTCTCCCCATAAAAGCCACCAGAGGAGAGAAAAAAATGAGCAACTGTTATGGCTTCGGTTCTCCCACCAGGCTTTGTGCTACTCCCTCATGTCATACGTGGCATTTTGTATGTCTCCCTGTTGTTAGTATCCTTAAGCACATAGCAGATTGACACTGGTTGTCCCCTAACTGTGGCCAAACACACCTCAGCTTCCATCTTCTGAGGACAGAGTTGAAAACCCTGAAGGTCCTGAAGGTCCTCTCTCTTCCAACAGGTGTGAAGTTCCTCAGTGCTGAAAATGCATCACTGTGGTGCCTGCTCATCTAGGGAAGTCTGGTCTTTCTGGCACTTTTTTCTCAGAAGTGAGGGGAACCTTCACTAGCTGGAAGAAGGGTTCCTGCACCCTCTCATTACTGATGACTTAGTCACTAAGACAAGGCAAAGAACTACATAGATACAGCAGTTTCAAATGGCTAAGTATCTTAGCAGGATATGGTGAAGGGAAGGCTAGAAGTGAGGGGTTTAGCTGCTTGACTTGATTTACAGGGACTATGGTAAAGATGCATTTTAAATCCTATCAAACACTAAGCCTCAGAAGTCAATGAGACAGGATTTCCCTTTGCAGAGCTGTGCTGGGTAAGCCTGTTAATCTCCCAATCCTTTAGTTGTTTCATGATGGGATGAGGTAGGCAGGATAGCATTACTGGCTTTTCTCCATTTCCAGATGCCTGTACATGTTTATTGATCTGGTTAAGATATGAAGTGAAAGTGCTACTTTTGTGTGTAAGGGATTCATGGGGGAATACTTTCTACTATTTTGAAAGAAGGCTTAAAGGACAGAGATTCAAACTGTAATGCTTATTTATTAAGTTAGATTTTTTTCTTTTTAAATAGAGCAGTCCCTTAGATGGTCAAGGGAGGAAGGATCGGGAGAGAGCATGGCTTCTTGAAGCCTCCTCATGTGCCCTAGTCTGGCTGCCAGCTTCTTTCCCTAGGCAAGCATTTATCTGGTTAAGGCACACTTGTGGTTTGTTGCCGATTATTCTGGTGGTCCACAAAGCTCAGCTATAAGAAATTTCCTGCAGGTGCTTGCAGTGCTGTGGTCAGCCATCTACCCTGTCCCAGCCATCAGTCTTCATGCCAAACAATGTGTTGTGTGAGAGCTGCTCTGTGGCAGTCCTCTGTGTTCAGGGAGCTATGAAAAATGTGAGCCAGGGTGTAATGATGTAGAAACCTAGCCATGAGGAGTAAGATGCTGAAACAAAGAAATTGAGTCAACAGTAAATTTTTACTGTTAAGTCGGTATTCTTTTTTAGCAGCGCTGGGGTCACCCTGGGGATTCTCCACCATAAGGGCTCCCAAGAACTAGCAAAAATCATACATATTCATTAGATTACCTGGAAAGGGGTGAGTTCCCAGAATTCATTTACACAGTCTGAGCATACATAGTAAAGCTAGAGTGAGGGTCTTCAGTGGTTGTGAGAAGAAGTAAATAGTCTTCTTCACAGTGTTTGCAGTTGACCTTCTTTCCAGAGAATGTGCTGGGAAGTGAAGTCCAGGTGCCTCCTTCCTAAATCAGCATAATCACCCTCCCTATAATGGGATCTCTGTATCTCTTTTTTTGAGACCCCCCCCCCTTATCTTAGTTTTCCCATTCTAGGAGTTGCCCAAGTGCCTGTTGAAAGCCTTGAGTCTGCTGTCAGTGATTTACTTAGGGAGCTTAATGAGCATTTTAATCTTACCTAAACAGACAAAGAGACCTAAGAAAACAGTTGAGGAGTCAGGAATCCTTGAGAAACAAATCAGAGTCACAGAATGATCTACATTGGAAAAGACCTTGAAGATCATCTAGTCCAACCATTAACCTAACACTGACCGTTCTAAATGAAGCAAAACACAAGCAAAGCTTTCATACATCACAGTTTACTCTTAATAATTGTCAGAAATTCATTACTTTGAGCCCTTCCAGTGCCGTTAGAGTTACCATCAGGCATGAACTCACAGTTCCCACCACAGCAGGAGCACCACAGCAACTTTAAGTGGGGCTGTCCCTGCAAGGTAGGCAACCAAATGGAAGCAAATAGGCTAAAGCCTTGATGACACCTTCTGCCACCCAGGAGGGTTTGCAGGTGTCATGAGCAAACAGAGCATGAGTGGGCACACTTAGGATCTGCAAGGCGTGCCAAGCTTGCCGTCACACTCCCTCTTTCAGTTGATGCTGATTTTAACTCAGCCCTGGTGAGGGCTGCCAGCTCTCTAGGTCTGCTCTTCCACACAGCAGGTATGCCATGGAGAACTGGACTGAGTTTTAGCTGCTGCCTTCCCACAGCCCATTTGGCAGTGGATGAACTACAGTGGCTGCAAACACACCTCTGTGCAGCTGAGGGTGCAATTGGTTTCCCTCCCGGAGGGAGCCATTTTAGCACTGGTTAATCAGGCATCAGCCCAGGCCACTGCACCCTGTCTGCAGAAGGGCAGGGGGTTTCACAAGCCCGCAGCAAAGCAAATTCTTTGACTGGTGTTAGGGCTCTCAGACCTAACAAGGTGCTTTGTTACAGCCCAGAACAAATTTCTAGACTGCTCTCATTCCACTTTCCCAGGTTTTGCCATTTGTAAAGTCCACAAGGACTCTTCCAAGCTGGCAGAAAGAAGAATTACTCTGATGCATCGCACTAAGTTGCAACGAATTGCATTGAATTTTTTTTTCTCTTTTTTCCCCTCTTCTGCCTCCCATAAAATTGATTTTGGGACCAAGAATGCAATCACAGTTCACTCACAGTGTCACAGCAGGGACTGAATTACCTAAGAGAAAAGAGTCGGGTAAAAAATTATGAACAATTTGATTGTACACCAGGAGCACCCATCATTTTTCTGCCATCAGGACTGCATCAGGCAAGAGTGAGTCTCACCTGAGAACCATAAATCAGGTAATGCCATTTGGCTGCAGTCATGGGGGCATTCAAACCCTAGCTTATTTCACACTTTCAGTCTACTCTTCTGAAATTATTAAGTTCTTGCATTTGCCCATAATTTTGTATGGTTTTGCCTTCACCCTAAGAGAGGATTCTGTGCAGGTCCATTACAGCTTTTGTCTTTCTATGGACCTGAACTGTTTTTAGCACCCTTCAATCCTGAGTGCAACAAGCAGACACAGGCAAGAATTTGAGCTAAAAGAATGAGGAACAGCGTCATGATGTTATTGTGGCCTGTCGCAAGTGTGATTAGCAATGGTGGGCAGGCAGAGTAAGGGGAGAGGAAGGAAGACAGTGCAGAAGATGGAAGAGTGGCGTTCATCGCGGGCAGCACAGTCGGCAGCTCATGGTCAGAGGTGAGACAGGGATGGAGGGCTGTGTGAGCCCATGTACCACTGGAGATGCGAGCATCATTTCATTTTTAAGGGCAGCGAGGATGAGGACATAATAGCAACCATTAAGTTCCTGTGGATGGCAGTGTAAGGTAATACCCAGTTTCAGGAGGAGCACTCAGTGTTATACAAAAAAGACCTAAAAAAAAAAAAAAAAAAAAAAAAAAAAAAAAAAAAAAAAAGAAACGCCAGAATTTCTGGAGTGGGTTTAGGAGCTTTTGGGTGCCATTTGACACCACGTACCCTCCAAATGGTTACATTTTTAGTGCTAATGATAGATATGGTCACTAGGGACTCAGTCTCAATAAACGTCAGCTTGCTCTCTCCATCTCACTTCTTCCATAATACTTCCATTTGCTGCAGAAGCTGTCCTGGAGATTTATTGCTGCACAACAATGGCATTTTGGACTTCTGTCAGGAATTGCATTTCATTACTGTAAGCTGAAGATAAACTTGGGGATAAAAATAACTAATTAAAGCTGGGGTTTTAAATAAAATAAAATAAAATAAAATAAAATAAAATAATTTTAAATGCTCCCAGTAACCAAATAACCATCAGAAATTAATATGCCAGCAGCAACAGCTTTTGTGCACTGACTGATTACAATCTGGGGCAAATTCCTTTTCCCTCCCACCTTCTGCAAGAGTTGGTAAGGGGAAAAGAGGGAAATCATGGTGTATAAAACATACTGGCCAACTTCTGTTTCCAGTTGTTTTACCTCTCTGTAAATCCACACTGCAGAATTAAAAGCAGGGGTTCAAACTTCCAGCAGAGCCTTGAAGCATAATCTTTGTTTCTAAACAAACACCATGAATGATGCTCTTCCAGAATATTTCCTGCTATACAACAGAGCACCTGATTCTAAGAGTTTGTGACTGTAAGTCCCCAGTGCAGGTGTGAGTGAAATGAGATGCAGAGTTAGTTATTTTATGAACTCAATATGACAATCTTTGCCTCCCCAGCAAAGGCACCGTGGGGCTGGCATCCTGGTATCACCAACGTGATCTGATGTGCATCAAAGATTTGCTGTAGTGTCAGATTATGGGATCAACAAGCTGTTGGTTTTCCCTAACCCTGTCACACAAACATTCAATCACTGTATTACTGTGCAGCAGTTCATAGAGAAGTTCCACAGCTTCAACTACAGAAGAAAATTAATTGGGCTGGCCATCTGCTTTCTGGATTTATTAGTAGCTGCCACAGCTCATCGGCTAAGCATCTCAGCATGGCAAGGACCTCAGAAGAGTGAAAAGGCAGGAGGTCCCACAGGAGAATCCAGAAAAGCTCCTTGAAAGAGAATTTCACAAACGAAAATTTTAAAAAAATTAAAACAAACAAACAAACAAAAAACAAAAGCCAAACCAAACCCAAACAAGCAACACAACAAAATCCCGTAAAGCCAGGCAAAAGCAGCACATGGTTTACTTTTCCCAGCTGTGATATGAATACTAACAAATGCAGAGCTCTAACAAGTGCCAAGAGCAAGGACTGAATTTTGGAGTTCCCTGGACATGAGCAAAAGAAAGCACACCAGCAGGGCCTCTACGGAGCTCACTGGAGAGGCTAGAGAAGGAAGATAAAACAGGAGACGGGAAAGCAGAGACCAAACAGGACAGGCTTGGTGCAGACAGTCCTTGTGTGAGTTTACTCTTTCCCACTTTAAAAAAGGATAGGAGAAAATTTGTCATCCTGTTGTGGAATATGGTGCAGGGGACAACTTTATGTAGAGTAGGGCTGATGGTTGGACTTGATGATCCCAAGGGTCTTTTCCAACCTGAATGATTCTGTGATTCTGTGATTATTATACCAGGAACATGTTGGGGAGAAGCTGTGAGAAGGGCTAGTTCTTGCCTCGGAACTGGATGTTCATCTTTGTATGTCATTTAGCAATCTTGAAAGGCACTGTTGGAGGGCAAGATGGAGAGAGCAGGCATCTATTCCCACTAGAATTAAAAAGAGGGATGGGAACATTGGAAATAGCACAGTGCAATCACAAAATCCCGGAAACTCTAGATTAGGCTTTGTCCTCACTCTGTTTCTTAGCAGTTTGGGAGGTTTTTTTATGGTGCCTAAGGTAAAATTTCAGATAAACAGATTTGTCTGGTTTATATGTTTTGCTGAGAAGCAAATATTTGTGTGTGTGTGTGTGTGTGTGTGTGTACATGTGCCTGTTTCTTTTAATATAAAAATTACTTAGAGCAAATTAATCTAAAGAGTGCCATCTACTGCTCATGAGAACAAGTCGCACAGCAAAGTTATGTGCTGAATGTGGCTTCCTGCATGAAACTAGTTTTATGATATGAGGACTTCAGGTATCTCAGACCATTTTAGCTCCTTCTTGGGACTCACCCAAAGCTGGGAGACTGGCTGCAGGGGCCAGCAGTCCCAGCAGCACCACAGCTCACATCTCAATAATATTGAAAAGGCTTGTCTTTTTTTGTTCCCGTTTTAGTTCTGAGTTTATCATCTCAAGGCAAACTTAAACTGGCACTGATGCATCTTGTATGACTGTACGCCTACACCATCCAACAGCTTGGCGATCTGAAAGCATGAATGTGAGAGGGAAGGTTTCAGCATTGCTGTTTGGTATGCTGCTTGAATAGCAGACTGTAGTCAAGCAAAAAGACCATGAATTGCCTCTATGTCCCTGTCATTCTTCCTTGGTCACTCACAGCTCTGAAGTTTGTCACAGTACCATTACACCTCTTGTCAAATTCTCTTGATTGGGAAAACAGTTACTGGGGTTTCCAGGTGCTCCCTGTATGCAAAAAACAAATTGAAAAAATGTATATATATATATATTATATAATATCAGTCTATATGTTAAAGCACGTCAGTCTGAGAGGCTTTCTGTGGGCTGGACTTTTCACAGAATAGTTAAAGCTGGACACTGAGTGATGTTAGCTGGCCCTAGCGTACTTTAAGTAGTTGTTAGACACCTACTGTTGCAGCTGTGATGGTACAAGATCATGAGCTACACGTGTGACATACTCTACATCCACGTATAAGTAGGGGCTTGCTGTAATACACCTCCAGTAAAGAGAAAGAAATATTTGTATGCTGCCTGAGGAAAATACCCCAAAGTGGAATCTTAAAATGTTCAATATTTCCCTAAATGGAAAGCTTGGATCATTGTGTATTAAATCAGCACACGTCCTCTGTCTGATGAAATGGCTTCTTCTGTGGGCAAAACACATTTCATATAATTGCTCTTAGATTAACAGTTGTTGAAAACTAAACTAAATGCCAGTCATATTGGAAATGTCATGTCGCGTTACTGAATTGTTATGACTCCAGCTTACGGTTGATGAAATATCATTGTTGAAACACTGATACTTCGACATTGTCTTTCTTTTCATGATTTTGTAGAACAAAAATAACCTCTTGCCTCTCAGTCCTGCCAGCCCAAAGAACATGGTACTGTAACACAGCCAATACATTCATTCATGGTTCATTCAAACCCACATACATTGTGTGTGCAGTAGAACTTCTCCATTTTGGAAACACATCAGCCTCTTTGCTACTCTCACACATATCAACCCCTAGAAAACCTAGTTGGTTTCCAGATCAAAGTTTATTAACTTGAGGAATAAACAAGATATTGCATGTGGCCCAGAGCCTCTTGTATGTGGCAACTGTCTCTAAAGCTGCTTTTCTCTGCAAAGAGTATTTGTTTGGGGAGCTAGAGCCAGCCTGATTTTTTCACAGATCTTGAAAAATCAGATGAGATGTGTAAACTGTCCCATCCACCTCAGTAGATGTTAACTCAGGTAACTACATTCCTTATCAAAGAATGGCAGAAAATAAACCTTTTTAGAGTTAGACAGCATTTGGCATTCAAAATGTTTTTGAGCAAACAGGCTTCACTCAAAACATCATCTCATTGAGAAGGGTCCATTTCCAATAAACGATTTGAGCTTTTGTCACTAAAAGTCCCTGGAGGAAAAATGTAATAAAAGTCTTCAGTCATCTGTACAGGAATACAAAACCCCACCAGCTTCAGTGTCATGTTAATGAAAACTTCTACAGGTGCTCAGCAGGGCATGTAACAACCAAGGCTGCATCTCCACTGGGAAGTGGAGCTTCTGCAACCCTAGGGACTCCAACAGAGCAGCAGGGTGATGTGGGGAAGGCCCTGAGATGTGCACAGAGACCACACGGGAAACACGAGAATCTGCTGAGTGGCAGGCTCTCCTAGCTACTGGAGGAAGGCACAGGAGGGGTGGCAGCAGGTTGCAAGACCTTCCTTTTCCTTCCTTCTTGGTTTCTTGCTTCAAGCACAAATGTTCGGCTCCATGCCACAACAAGGTCACAGGCCATCACCCTTGATGATTGTCTGATGTACGCCGAGAAGACATGGACTTCAAGTTGTTTGTTATTACAGCTGCTGGCAAGCCAGCCACTGAGGCATGCCAAGTTATCCTTTGGAGTAAATCAGTAACAGGCCCAGGAGAAGGATAAAGAGGAGCAAAGTCAGGTAGGAAAACACATCCAAGCGAGTGAAATTGTTGGTTTTAGTCAAATGGTTGGCACTAACTGAAGTGACATGCCAGCTGAAGAGATAAAAGACCTTTACTACTATGCAAGTAGCCACCTGCAAGAAGTAGCAGTCAAGCCAACAGATGATGGGATGTAGATGAGGTAAGGACAGGAGGAAAGTTCCGCGAGGCTTGAACACTCGCCTAAACAGAAGCTGTTCCTGCAGTTTTTCTTGTAAAATAAAACACCAGCATTTCAGGTACACTAAAAATCCCTCTCTAGCCTGTTTGGTCAGGGACTAGGTGGCACTGTGTACCCAAAAAATGAGATGTTAGTCGGCTGTTTCTGTGCAGTTACAGGCTGAAGCGTCTGGTAGTGAGAAGCTTGACAAAACAGGAGCAGTACTGGGAGAACAGGACGTCTGATGGTGTAGTTGTATGTACAAAAGCCTTGTTTATGGGAAAAGAAGATGAAGGACCCGCTTTCTGAGTCAAAAGTTCCCATCCAGTTTTCCAGACACACTTGCAGTCCCTTGCTGCCGTGCTTGCCTGGAATGTCAGGCCAGTTGTTGGTGCAAGAGGAAAGACGCTTGCCTGCAGGGCCTTCCTACTGATCCTGCCCATAAACTCCTTTACTGCTAGAAGCACGTGGAAGCACCAACACGGCTTGTCCCCACCAACCAGCCGCCCTCCTCCTGCAACACCTGCCCGGCTGCTGGGATAAATCCTGGGGCTGGCAAGCAGCAGACTGGTGCTTTTTATCATGCCTTATCGCGTGCTTTGGTGAAAGATTTTCTTTCCCCACAGAGGCACGGCAAACCACACTCAAGTCTAAATTCCAGGGGAATTTAAGACTTTTATAGCAGGGTGAAGGTCTTTTTTTCACTCCCTCATTAAAGCCACCTGAGGAGGTCCCCCGAAGACAGGCAAATGAGTTTGTCATAGAGCTACAAGAGTTTTTTGGCAAGTTGAGAGTTTACAAAAACCTGACATTAGCACATGCAGAAGTATGTGGAAGCTTGTGATGGTGGGTTCTTTGGGTTTGGTCTTTTTTTCTGCTTGTACCCACAACACCCACAATTTGAAAAGGTGATAACAGTTCCTCATAATGATTCATTCTAGCAATTATTCCCTGCAGCACCAAGCATTGCTTTAGTGTTTATGGTACACTGGCACACAGTGGTGGGAAAACGTGGCAGTTTAAGTGGTGAATTCTCTAGTGCCTTGACTGAAGTCCTACAGCTGGTGGGAGCTGGCTTCAACAGGAACAAAAATAGCATGTATGGGGAGAGAAATCCTGTTCCCCTTAGATAATATCTTCTGAGGGGATCATTTGGCATTTTGTATGCACCATTTCCAGAAGCAGAGCAGGTCAAACGCCACCAGTGTTTATGGGTTAAGTTGTTGCCACCATGTTATCGCCTAGTCCTAAAGGTGTTCGCTGTCTGAGTCACAGAAGGAAGCCTGCAAAGATGGGGAAGCAGAGAAGGGACTTCACAAGGAAGCGACCATTCTCTGAACCATCTACAAATGGCAGATGAACCCTCAACCGCTGTCCGGCACACACGATTGAGCTGTGGGATGCTTATGAAACATGCACCTTTTGATTACTTTCAGCTATCCTGAGGGAATCAAAGCTTTACTTGCTTGTTTTGGCTCTAAAAGACATCCTTCCTCGGTGCAAGGGCTGTTGTCTACGACTTCGTCAGACCAATATTCCCAAGCAAATTGATAGTATAGCTGACTCTCTTAACGTGCCCTAATGGGTCACGGAAAGGAATACACAGATCAAGTGTCTTTAGAAATACTCTGATCCACTGAAGATAGCATCACGGATCTAAAACTTTCACTTGCTATCTTACAAATACACAGAAATCATCACTATCACTGCTTGACCTGGATCCACCAGACTGGTTTTCTTTCCCTGACCCACCTGAGAGCAGACTACTGCAAGGTGACCAGCACGCTGGTCAGCTATAGGAGAGTCCTAGTCTTTACCTCTGCCAATGTTGCTCTGCCAGACCACAACAAAAAATCATGTTGTGCTCAAAACTAGCAAGCAGGGGAGGCATTAGGATGAAAAAGAAGGCCTGGATACAAGACAGATGGAAGGCACGAGGGGTAGTAACCTTCAGGGGAGCAATATGGACCGGCAAGAAAGCAACGTTTGTCACAAGGCAAGTCAGATAGTCAAGATAGGTACTCTGGGATGGAAACTACAAGATGGTCACAACATACATATGACTTTTAGGAAAGGCTAGTTGACTTTCTTTTATGGTATTATTAAGGTTTAACATCATTTAATTTCCTGTAAGACTAGATTATTTGTATTTATAAAGAATGTATAACCACCTTAATTTTTTTCATCAAGCCAAAAGGCTCTTTTCAGTCGTAAAATACTTCTGTTAAATAGTATACCCATCAGCTGGAACTTCTTTCGTTAGCTAAAACATAAACAGGATCATAACCCAATCTGAGTTCCTTTTATATAATGCTTTCCTGCCAATTGTCATTTTAGATTTTTCTGAGAGAGCAGGGAGTTACGTTAAGCTTTAAGGGGATGAGTTGTGTTGTTCTAGAAAGCTAAATGAAAAGTAAAGTACATGAACAGTAAAAATGACCAAGGCAGTTGATATAAATTAGTGCAAGCAGAATATGAAGACTCGAGCCTTTTGAGTGCCTATGGGAAACAAAACCGCTCCTAGCAAATGAGCAGAAGCAAACAGCAACAGCACGATGGGAGATAATTCTCTCACATTCCAATGAAGGTTTCTGAAAAAATAAATCCACAAAACCCACCTCTTCTCTGCTGATATTCTGCTACTTCCAGCTCCCCTCTTCCTCTTCCTCCCTTTATCCCTCCTATTCTCCTTTTTATACTCAGGGCAGTACATGCAGACATACCTAAGCCAGCTATTAACACAGATAAACTGGTTAACAGTGGCAGTCGAGTCATAGGACATGTCTGCGTGATATTTTGCAGTGTTATGAAATCGCTCGCCCTAATCTCCCGTCCTGCCTTGACACGAGCCGTCCCCAGCCTGAGTGATATCCCCAGTATGACACGAAATATTTTCAGTCTTGAATGTGCTTGTACAAACCATTGATGCCTGTGCTGCTGAGTCTTCATGTTCAAAGCATCAGCCACAGCCAGGTCCAGCATATGCCCAAGCTCCTTTTCTTTGCTTTCTTTCTTTTTTTTTTTTTTTCCCTTGTATTCATCCCTACACCTTTTAAAACACTGCTATATTAGAAAGTTTTAAAGAAATAGCAAGTTCAGCTTAGCCTCCCCAGCCATCACCTTCTGTTGCAGAAAGGAATGATCTCAAGTACTTGCAGTGCTGTCCCAGCCCCCACCCCACCCTGCTCCCACCTCCAGCATAGGAACTTTGAGTTTTAAACCCATCTCACTGAGCAGGTCACTAAAATATGCTTATTATCTTTGTTCTCCAGTAATCAGAGAAACTTGGGCAAAAGGAAACAGCAAGCAAGCAAATCTCCAAATACTCTGATTACTACAGAAAGGAGAGATTATGTTTTACATGCTTGGCTTGCATAGTACTGCCGAGCTGCAGTCTCGGTTCAACTGTAAATGAACTGCCTTAGCAAGGTTGCAGAGCCAAGCAGCCATGGTAGGTGACAGCCACGGCAGGTGACTTCTAAGACCGACCAGAGCATTATTTAATTAAAAGTGATGTGGAAATGCACCGACAGCTCCTCACTTCCATATGGAATGAGATTTCTCAAGGAACTGGTTGAACTGGTTGCAATAGCTGCTTTACATATGCAGTGTGGTGAGAACCGATTATGATAATGCCAAAAATTTGTCCAAAAGTGTGGATTTATCCTGTGTTTGACCATGTAAAATGAACCCATTTTCAGTAATTGTTCTGCTCCTAGAGCATGTTCAAGCACATCTACTGCTTTTAATGGCAAAGTTAAGATAGACAGTAACTTTCTCCTGTAGCTTCTCAGAAAAATTGCAAGCAATTGCCCAAGTGCAGGTTCAGCCAGGGTGTGTGCAAACTTAACACAGAGAGCAAAGGTGTTTGGGCATAGCTGAGGGCTTATTTCGGTCCAGAGCATGACTATTAACAATAAAAAGCATGATAAGAATGCAGACAGAGTTCAGGATCCTTGGGTAAGTGTACAGGACTGAAAGGTAATAAAAAACACATCCTTACACATGGCGAAAGGTAAATACACATCAACCTCCATAAAAGCATTGTAATCATTTAATAACAATGATAATTTAATAATTTTACAGTGTATCAAAGCTTTACAGTCATCCCAAACTTACAGGTTGCATTACAGATAACATCAGCACTGGTTACTTGACCTGGGACTCAGGGGAACATGCATAGAAGTGGGAGGGATTCAAGATTAAACTCAAAGCCTGCATCTGTACAGATACATTTTTTTTCTTCAGTCTGTAATGTAGTTATTCTACAATATCAAATTTCCAAACTCTGTAAATTATTTCAAATTATACAAGTTTAGACTGTATTTGTGCAAAACTCATGAGATATTGTTACCATCTTACGAACTAAGTATTTTGCTGTGCTGTGTGGATGTAGTCAAAGAATGAATTATTGAGCGGTTATCATGGGTGAATGACCTTTTAGTGATTTATCACACAATAATTTAGAAACTGTAGCTCCTGTTAAATTCAATTATTTCCCCTGCAGCTTTTGACTAAGAATGGCTTTTAAAGGTGCCATGCTTCTCTTACATTAAAATGACTTTCCCTCTGCCCTGAAAGAATTAATACAGGATGGAAGTTAAGTGCTTGTTGGGGATTAAAAAAAAAAGCATTCAAAACATGAAAAACAAGCAGCATAAACTACAGATGGACAAAAAATAAGCTGAAGAAAAAATACTTAGTTTGGCATTAACATATGCACCTGATCATCCCCAAACACTTTTAACTGCCTTTGCTTTGGGGTAGGTTTTCTTCTTTCAGTTATACCATTAATACAGATGTGTGAGATTAGCATTCAAGTTTAATTAGAAGCATTTTTAAACTATTACTGAAAATATTAGCAACAGAAATTGTCCTGCTGTTGTTCATTACAAATGCACAGCTGAATTGCTGTTTACGGTGCCAAAAGATTTGAGCAGTCATTATGGAAACTTAGAAGCATTGCTAGGAAAATACAAACTTGGACAGGGGTGATATGTCCACTGGGTAAATCAGGACCAATTCTATTATTAAAAATATTTCTTAATGTAAATAGTATATGATATATAATATCATCTCTCATAAGTCCCCCCCCACCCTGCAGTGCTGTGTCCAGCTCTGGGGGCCCCAACATCAGAAGGACACGGACCTGCTGGAGTGGGTCCAGAGGAGGCCACAAAGATGATCAGGGGGCTGGAGCACCCCCCTGTGAGGACAGGCTGAGAGAGTTGGGGGTGTTCAGCCTGGAGAAGAGAAGGCTCTGGGGAGACCTTAGAGCGGCTTCCCACTAATTAAAGGGGCTACAGGAAAGATGGGGAGGGACTCCTGATCAGGGGGTGTAGGGATAGGATGCAAGGTAATGGTTCTAAACTGAAAGAGGGGAAATTTAGATTAGAGATAAGTAGGAAATTCTTTCCTGTGAGGGTGGTGAGGCCCTGGCATAGGTTGCCCAGAGAGGTTGCAGCTGCCCCCTCCCTGACAGGGTTCAGGCCAGGTTGGACGGGGCTTTGGACAACCTGGGCTAGTGGAAGGTGTCCCTGCCCATGGCAGGGGGGTTGGACTAGATGGTCTTTAAGGTCCCTTTCAACACAAACCATTCTATGATTCTATGATATATATAACATATATAGCACTATATTGGATACTATATATTACATCTTTTATATATTATACATATTATATATAATATGTATATATCACATACAATATGCTATGTTATGTTATGTTATACTGTATTGTATTATATGATATTATATTAATAATATTTATTATATCTCTTTTAATATTTCCTTAAGAGTTGTCTATATTGAAAATGTTCAGAAATGTATAGAATCTACTTTTCTCATTGTGCTTCCTGCTAAACGCACCTACTTTTACTGGGCCAGTCTTTCTGAGAATTCAAGTACTTTTCTGTTCTGGCTGAATTGATATCAGGAAAGATACAGGAACCACATGTACTGTCACCATAGACACATTGGGACCCTTTGCACAAACGCTTTACTGTGGGAATGGGTTGTGAGTGAAAGAGAAATAAAAGATTTTGAAGACAAGATCTAAAGCACAAAAGTAACTTGCTTTCTGCCTTTTAGGAATTGCAAGGATATTGTGTACTGATTGTATCGACTGACAGGGAGTGCTTCTTCTCTAGTCTATTCTGTAAAGATAACTTCCACATAAATCATTCCTTTTAGGACCGAAAAGATCAGCTGGTGTAGAAGGAATCGGGCTGTTGTTGCCATCCAAACAATTCAAAGAAATTTCAGAAAAGGTTGTAAATGATGTTCAGCCTCTCTGTGACAGTTATTTAAACTTCATATATGATGCATGAGAGAACCCCCTGGGCAAATACCATGGTATTTAAACCACAATCTGATGGCTATTTTTCTCATGTGTGGTAGGCTTAGTAAGTCATGGTTGTATGATAAAGAGCTACTGAAAGCAAGCAAGAAGTAGTTTTACAGAAGGGTTGTTAGTTTATACAGGAGACACTCCTGGCACTTGGATGACTTTGAGCTATCCACAGTGTGCCTAATCTCCATCAGTGCCCAAACTGCGACCCATGAGGTACTCTCATCAGTTTAGCTTCTGCTCCTAAATTGTACAGCCACTTACACTGTAACAACACGGAGTTGCTCGGCAGCATATTTGGGCCAAAATCCCATCAGAAGTCAAAGGGCTGTATATGCCGCTCACAGGACTAGATACGCCAGGCTTGCCTAGATATATCAAATCCTGCCAGCACAGTAAAACTGAGAGAGGCATTGCACCATACATATATTCCCTAGTTAATCTGTTAAACTGGGAAGTCAGGTAAGATGCTTTCTTGCTAGTTGATGTCCTAACTACAGAAGTTGGAGAGCACAGGGTGTGTAGTGGGTGGAGATTACACTAGAGATCTCAAAGAAAAAGTCACCATAACTTTGAGATATGATCAAAATAGAGGGTTTATCTCTATTTTCATTCTGTAAAATGGCTTAAATATTTTGGCTAAAATTAAAATTACCTCTCTCTGTAAATGCTTATGTATGTGTATACATTGTGTGCTTGTGTGTGTCCGCACATATACATAGAACACACACATAGGTGTGTACACCCGTGTGAACATGTGTGCACATGCATATATTAAAAAAAATTTGGACAAAGAATGGACAGTTTCAGCCAACTACTTAAAAGTAGCTGAGCCCCTAACCAAAAGCAATACACAACCTTCACACGCAATGAAAAAACCACTTTGGGGGACACTGTTCCAGAGACTGCAACATTCCCATTACAGACCATCAAAACCAGCTTTTGCCCTGACAGAAGTTACAATGCAGTCAAGTATTGCCCAGTGTAAAAAGATTACCCATGGACTTTCAATTTTCTCAGAACTGTTGAGTTTTATTTGTAAAGTTATTGGGAATATTTTAAGTACTTTGCCTCAGTCCTATTGCCTCATTTAATCCAGACTACATTTAAAAATGCTGCTGATCCAACCTGTTTCTTATTATAAAGCCAGCCATGTACTTAGCATGGTCCTGTGCTAAGGTAGTTGTAGGGATCGTTGCTCTGTATGCTTATATAAACTATGGTTAACATAGTGTGGTGTGAAGAAGTGACAATGAGCTGACAATACAAGCAAGAGACATGGGCAAAATGCTGTGATGTCTCACCCAGCCCTGGATTCCTCCCAGAGAAGCTTCCTGTGGATTTGGGAAAACGTTTATTTCTTCCAAATGACTGTAACCAAAAAGACATCATCACATATTTTGCAGAGAAGGTGTACTGGAAAGCCTCTAGCTTGTGTTAGGGAAAGTTGGGAAGGTGGAAGAGGGTTTAGAATGGCCTGTGGGTTGCATTTTCTGCTTGTCCCCTCCAGCACATGATGAGCTGGAAACACCTGGCGCTGATGCTGCTTAATTCTGAAGGCGAATCCTTGCTGTGAAGAGTACTTGCTGGGGGAGCAGAAGCTCCAGCTACCTGTTGCCAGACCAATGACTTAACCCAAGGAGAGAAAATACTTCATTATTCCTTTTATCACAGAAGAAAAAATTTAATAACATCTTTCCAGGTTATCCCCATAAAATAAAATAAAATAAAATAAAATAAAATAAAATAAAATAAAATAAAATAAAATAATTTTACTCTGTACTTACCTAAAGTGGATTTAGGCACACTGAGCAGATCTACACAGAGATTATGCTCTGAGGGAATTAAACCACAGACTCCTACTTTCCTCTGTGGAAGTGCATATTGCAAAATACAGATACATTATTTGCATCTGATTGACAGCTTGCTATTAGAAGAAAGAGCTGGAAGTAAGTGCATGTTTGTCTTTCAATGCCAGTTGTCTTTCTAGTCATCTTTTATTCTTTCATGACATACAGACTGAAAAATACTTTGAAAAAATGCGTAACAGATAAACACACACATGCGCACACCCATGTCTTTGTGTGAAAAATACCATAATTGTGCCCTGCATCTAGAATGGAAAATAATTGTCCTATATGTAACTTCTAAATTTATTTTTAAATAGTACTGATAATTTGTTTTTATTTTAAAAAGCATCCTAAGAAGCAATTCTCATGGCAGGAGAGCTACTGAAAGTTGCCTTCTTTTTTTTTTTCTCAATTTTACTCAAGCCTATTGTTGAGAATTCATCATTCTGGATAATCAGGGAAAAAAGCCCACATCTTAGTTTGTATAAAATCAAAGGCAGGTTTTTCCAGATAGGAAGGAACATGAACTCGTGGGGGGAAAAATAACAGTTGTAGGGGACAGGTCTCCAAACAGAAGTGACTTGAGGAAGAGACAGTGAAGGGATATATGTGGAGCTGGCACTCCCCACAACTGCAACTTCCACAACAGAATATTCCCACTGAAACAGCCGGTACCTTCTTTGTCCAGCAGCTGGCTGGACACATACCCAAACTAACTGCTTCCATTTCCTAGTGTCTGTATTTTAAATTATGACTGAAATGACATGCAAACATAAAGTATGGAGACTGGAAATTATTTGTCCCCAAACTGTGCTGCTTTAATGGAGCACCGGCTCGTGATTTTTTAACAAGGTGCACTTTTTGACCACATTTTAAATGTAGTGACTTTGATTAACTCCTATCTTCATGCCCCCATGAAGACTTTTAGTGTATTACTTTCACCAGAGCATTTCCAGTTGCTTCCCTTCCTGTGTCAGTGTCTGGAATGCGAGACAAAGAAAGAAGATTGTTGGGACCCAGTCATGCATCACAGGGGATCTCCACCTGGTTTAAGGTGTTGAAGTCAACAGATAATGATCTTCAAGTTAAATGAACACATTATCTCTAAAATAATGATAATGAGGAGGACAGGTTTGTTTTTGTTTTAAAAGATGTCAAGAATTTATGTTCCAAAATATTTCTCTAACAATAAAATCAATATATAAAAAGTTTTTGCATAGTTTCTTTTTTCATTAATAACAATGCAGGCACTCATGTTATATACACTTAAGGAGTAGTAATTCTGGAACAAATTAACTGCAAAAATTAGAACTAATAGCTTTGTTTTCTGTTCCCAAATGCAACTAAAATATGAACATAGCAATTTCTGGAGCACCTAGAAAGGAACAAGGAATTGAAGGCTCTATGGTACACAATGTGACCAGCAAGAGCTTTCACTGCACTCAAATCAGGGCATGTTCATTTCTCTTAGCACCTTCTGGTGTGCTCAGCATATCAAGGACTGGACTTACCTGACTTGTGTAATAGACTGGATGAATAAGCTGTATTATTTGCTAGGCAAATGTATTTCAAAGTCTTTGTGTGGTAAAGATAAAAATTTCTGTCTTCATTGGTGAGCCTGGGTGTTGTGTAGGGTGCGGGTTTTTTTTCTCTTTGTGGTTTTGGTGGGTTTTTTTAGAAGCATGGCGAGTCGTGCTTACATCCAAAAGATTTTCCATACAGAGAAGGACCAAACTCAATCATTACTTGGTGAGATAACATGACAGTTTCACTGAGTTCTTTAAAAACATTTCCATGAAAATGATAGGTGCAATTCTATATTTAACCTGGAATTTATTTAAATTGTTTAAGAATTTTTTTTTTCTCTGCTCTGTGAGTGTGTTTTCTTTTCTTTTTTCTTTAGGAACAGCTTCATAGCTAGCTATAACATATGCTATTAGAATTAGGGAATTGGAAAGGCCAGTATTACATCTAGCGACACCTCAAGAATGAAAATCATTTTGCCAAAAATCTGGAATACCACCCCTCTCCCTGAGCTCTTTCACTTGAGGAGCTTCCTAGATGCGTGTACCAGGTTGTTGCCACTAATAGATTGCCACTCCCCATGGATGACAGCGCACTCTCTTCTGCTTAGCCAGACTTGAATGGGAAACACTCCACCTCTGAAAAAGCTGACACACAGCCAGACCTAAGACACTGCTACTGTCTCAAGTATTGCTGTGAGGCACAGAAGTTGGGAGACAGTTTAGGTTAACGCCTGTGGGTTGTTCTACCTCATTAAAAATGGTCATTTGACTTCCCATTAGCAACCATGCCTGTTGTGAGACGAAAGCAGCAGCTGGGCAGGGGAGGGCAGGGCAGGGGAGGGAAAGGAAGGGAAAAGGGTTTTTTCCAAACCTTTAAAACATGAGCTCATTGAAATGTTAACATCAATGTGGAAACAGCCAAGAAAAGATCAATCTGGGCTTGTGTCTTGAAGAAGCCACCTGTGGCCTTCCCAGTAAGCTGCAGTGTGTCTTCTTGGGGACAAAAAAGCTAATGAAAAATTGTATGAGACGTACATATATATATAATCTTTAGGATCTTGGCATTTCTGTGTTAATTTTTATTTGTATTTGTAACACTACTTTTATTTCTATTTGTAACATTCCAAAGAGAGGGAGCAAAACCAAACCCACCACATCTAACACAGACTAAATTAAATCCTTCCAAGGCTTAGGGCAACAATCACTCCTCCCTGAGCTGGTCCTGCTGTCATGTACTTCACTGGAGCTGAGTGCCGGCTGGAGGAGTTCACATCTGATTTATCCCTTGCCAGAACAGTATTTGTCACTGCAGTGCAAGGCCAGCAATCACAACCCGCCCCACGTTGCCTAGGCATGATAGCCTCCCTGGCATCTGCCCTGCTTGGGATACTTGGGTCATTACAAAATATTCCTGCCAGAAAAAACAGGCAGACCAGAAGAAGTATCGGGTTTATCCTCATAGCTGATGAATCACATATAGCTTATTCTAATAATTTTCCATTACTAAATCACAGCAAATGCAGCAAGAAAAAGATAAAACCAGCCCAGTATCTTGAAGGTGAGTAATTCTGTTTCTATGATAATCTTTTGCAGTATTTTCTAAGCATTACCTGAACTGATTTAAAGTAATTTGAAGCAGTAAATTTATTGTTCCTGTTCTACAGTGAGTCTGATTACAAAGCCAGTTCAAATTAAGAAGGTGCTATTCTGACATGTTAGTCTTTTTTTTTTACTCTCACCTCTTGCAATCCCAACACTCTGGAATAGTTTAATCAATTCAGGTTGTACCTACTTCTGCTGTCTGCTCCTAACGAACATGTCATTGCTGAGCAGCAAAATGAACTCCCCTGCCTCTCACCCTCATCCTCCTCCTCCTCCTCCTCTTCAGGTAGGCTTCACACAGGTCCCTGCTGAACCCTGGAATGGCAATGCCTCTTCTCCTGAGGCTGCAACATCAGAGGTAGGTGAGTTCTCAGTGACCCTTCCTGCTTCCATCCTGATCTCTTTTGCACTGCTGCCACTCACTCTCCTCTCAGTAGCTGTCCTGCTGACATCAGGCACCACTGCCCAAAGAGCTCCCCAGCAGCAGGAGTGAGAGAAGATTCAGCATCTGCTTTTGGCTACAGCCCAAGGCAACCACCCCACTTCTCTGGACCTCGCTTCTACCATTCATAAATAGACATAGTCTTGTTATCGTATTTTTGAGACCTGGGAATGAATTTGAAGGAGTTATTGGTGCCAGTTACAGGCAATGCCATTGCATATGCATAGATTGAATCTAGCTTTCAGATGATATGGAGCCAAACTGAAAACAGGCCCAGCCACATCCTTACTGGCCTCTGCCATGTTACTGTAGCTCATGTAATGACACCTCTGCAGGAATGCAAACTGAAATAGAGCTTACAATGGAGACACCCTATGAAAACTTGGGCTTGCTGCATTCAAAATCACTTGCCTGTTTGTATTTTGTAAAGCTATCCATAGGGCCGCTGCACTAGAGGGAATTAAAAATCCCAAGACTGACCCATGCTTAATGAACAGAGTCCCAGATTTGAATGACTGCTCTCCCAGGTCTTCTATGCAACTTGTAGCAAGCTCTTGCGGATGAGCATTTTAAAACTGATTGCCTAACTTTAGCTACGCCAATAAAATTGGTCTGTTTGTCAGAGCCACTGAGTTTGGTTGCTGTATTTAAGCTGTGTAATGACCATGGTTTCTCAGTATCACTGAAAAATCAGCCTGCTGATTTCCTTTTATGTTACTAAATTGATATAGCTGAGTATAATTAGAAATTCAGTAAACCTTGCTCTCTTTTTGTTCCACTGAAATTTGCTGTGAGAAATATTATACAAGCCTACAGAGCCTAAATGAATATCAAGTCTAAGTCCAGGAATAGGATTTTTTGTGTGTGTTTAACTGTAAAACGCAGCTATGGGTATTAACCTGATTCACCAAAGGCATCAATACGCACATCCATTACATTTTGTATAACGCTTATCTTCCGTTTGAGGTTCTCCAAGATCAAAGAGTTTTTGATCAATTGAAACTATCCCCTGAGCCTTGCCTTCACACCAATATTTTCTCTTTTTCCAAGAATTGTCTTTCAGTCTTTGAAGTTAACCTGAACATTTTCTGTCATGTTCCGAGTGGTATCATTCGTGATTCTCAAAGGTAAAGCTCATGGGATAAAACAGACAGAAGACAGAGATAAAGGAGGTATGGGAGGATAAGAGGGAGTAAAAAGAAAGACACTGATAACTGGAATAGAGAAATAAGAGTGAACAAAAGTGCAAAAGTCTACTACCAAATTCCATAAGAGAAAGAAAATATCAGAGGGGAAATGTTTGGGAATGAAAAATAACCAGAAAATCAATGCAAAATGTTCAGCAACAGTTTTGCTGGTTTGTTTGTTTGGGTTTGTGTTTTTTAATAGGAAATCTTATTTGGCCTTTAAAAAAGTTTAGGATTAAAAAATGAAAAAAAAAAACCCTAACACTGGATGACATGAAAAAGAAAGATTATTAAAGAAAAAGATAATAGATAAAAGGGAAAAAGAGAATGTATATGGTGACTTTCGTTGCTTTTTAGTGATAGAAATGAAAGGGCTGAGGAAGTAAAAATGAGAGACATCTGCCTTTATTTATAAAAGGCATGATTACTACACAGCTTAGCTCTAACAGCTTTTGGACTCTTCAGGTTTTCATACCTAAACACCTCACTACTCAATACTTATGCAGATTGCAATATCATAAAGTAATTGCAGCAGAATCTGTGATTGCTGTGTAACAATAATCGAGCAACTTTTTTACGTATCATTTAAAATGCAAAACCATAATATTAATATTTATTAACATTAACGTGCTATTAGTATGTATAATATTAATATTTAACATAATGCAGAAACTTAATACTTTTCTGAGGTAAGTTTATAATTTTTCAGCTTCTGTTTCAAACAAAATTCCTTCCCTGGGCATATTTAACAGCTGTGCAGATGTCACTGTTTTCTTGTCTGACTGTGCTAGACCCAGCACTAGAGACAGAGTTCAGAACCAAGTGGAGAAAGCTTCAAGCTGCTCATGAAAAGGAAAAGTAGGAATAGCTTCACAGACCAACAGCATCTATCCTGTTCTGCAGAGGAACTGCTTTAGCCATTCCTGGCTTTGATCCCATTTCCCAGAGCTGGAATGGGGTTGGAGAGCTGCAGGCTCATTGCTGGGCAGGGTGGGTGGGACAAGGTGCCTTGTCCAAGCTATTTCTCTATACTCAGTCTACATTAAACTTTTGCTGGCAGTTGTTTACCTTATCTCCCAGTAACTGCTGGCAAAATGGGGGTCAGAAAATATGGCCAGCTCACTGACAGCTGCAGGATGGAGAACAACCTCAGTTCATAAAGGAGCTGAGTCTCCCCTGAAACACCTTTCTTTAATCTCTGCACAGCCTGTGGTGTTTAAGTTCATAAATATTTGCTTTGCATCAGCATTTAAACATAGGAGGTAGTGAGCAGATCCTGCTGCTATATTCGGTATTAAAAGGTCTGTGAATTTAAATACCAGCTCCCTGCTTGTCTCTGTCGGGCTGGGAGCATGCTACGGTTCAGGCGAGGAGACAATTATGTGTTACTTCAACATGTACCGTACTCTGCGCTGCCTCCATCTACCAGTACATTGCTTGCTAATGAATATAATACGTTTCTCCTCTGACTCACTGTATTTTTCCAAATGATTTCAGTACTGAGGGTTTCTCTATTTTTTATATTTTTTTCCTCAGAGAAAATCCTGTAGACCTAGTAAGGCAACAAGCGAGAGGGGAGGAATTAGCTCATGCAGGCTTTGAAAAGGAATTTATCTATTTCAACTTCTGGTAGTATTTTTAACAGCACATCCATACCTAACTTCTGTTTAAAACAAGAGGGGCCAGAAACCTATGTGCTTTTGGAAATCTCGCTTGCATTCACCTTTAGATATCAAATATACTTTTATAACTTTAGATATAAAAAATATGATACTTAAGACTTTCAGGGCATCTTGTAGTTTCACTTACAAAAATAGTACCTCCTCACATGATGCAGGGTTTGTACCCTAAAAGTGAGGGTTTGGAGCCTAAAAGAGGAGGGTTGAGAGCATAAAAAGGGAGGTTTGTACCCTAAAAATGACAGTTTAGAGCATAAAAAGGAGGCTTTCAAGCTTAGAACCAAAGTTTTGGCCCTTAAAATTAATAGGTTGGTACCTAAAAATGGGCATGCAGAGCATAGAAATGAGGCTTTCAAGCCTAGCATCAAAGTATTGGCACCTAGAAGTGAGGGTTTGTACCCTAAAAATGGGGGGTTAGAGCATAAAAAGAGGCTTTCAAGCCTTGAATCAAAGTTTTGGCTCCTGAAGTGAGGGGGTTTACCCTAAAAAATGCATAAAAAGGAGGTTTTCTGGTTTAGAGGCTCTCAAATAAACAAACAAACAGCAACCAAAAATAAAAAAACTTATTATAAACACAATTAAGTAGCCTTCTACTACCATTCAACAGCAGGTTCAAATGCCCATGAGAGAACACCACTTCCTAGGGTTTAGCAGCAACCCAAACACTCTGTCCCTCATCTAAGAGGTGAGGACTATCAACCTCGAGAACTTCTGAGGGCAGCATCCCAACCCAACTAACCTCAAGGGGTTTCCTTGGGCAACATCCCGAACCCAGGTGAAAGTCTTCAAACAGCAACATGGTCCAAGAGAAACTAACTCAAAATGGTTCCCCCAAGGGACTCGACTTAAACCCGAGCCGAATCTGATCTGTGGTCAATAGCGGCTCCCATTGGCCAAAGACCCCAATTACCGTGAAGCCCTGAGAACAAAGGCACCAAAAGGAAATCAATCAGCAGCCAAGAAGCCCTGTTCTCATTGGGCAGGTGCACTTGCCACACTTTCAAGCCTAGAATCAAATTTTAGGGTACAAACCTTAAAAGTGAGGGTTTGTACCCTAGAAGTGAAGATTTGGAGCACAAAAAGGAGGCTTTCAAGCCCAGAATCAAAGTTTTGGCCCCTAAAAGTGAGGGGTTGGTACCTAATAATGGGAATTCAGAACATAAAAAGGAGGTTTTCCATCCTAGAATCACAAGTTTTCGCCCCTAAAATTGAAAGGTTTTACCCTGAAGGTGAGGGTTTGGTACCTAAAAATTGCATTTTGTACCTAAAAATAAGGATTTGTACCCCAAAAATGAAGTTCTAGGACCTAAAAATGAGGGCTTAGAGCATAAAAAGGAGGCTTTCAGGCCTAGAATCAATGCTCAGGACTCTAAAATTGAGGATTTGTACCCTAGAAGTCAGAATTGCTCAAAATTATCTCTGAAAGATTTTGAGCTTCTGTCTTGTGAGAGTCTTACAAAATAAACCGAAGTGTTAACATGCCTAGTTAGTTGTAACTGATGTGGTGTTCCAGCTGTTTGTCTATTTTGGTACATTGGTGGCTTCGACCTGACCAGCTGATTGCTTTCTGTTAGACATTCTTTTTTAAAGGACTTTTGCTATTTTATACTTCATAGAAATACCGACTGCACGTGCTACAGGCACTATGCATTTGACTCCTTCACCGATCGTTTTTTTTCTCTGCCACACACCCTTAAGAGAAGTAAAGTCTTCTCAATCCATCATGAGCTGCTGTGAAAATTTGCGTCACAGAACTTTGCACTTCCACTAGCAACACTCGGAGCTGAAAAGGCAACAGCTGTAAGGAGCACACTGCAACCAAAGGCTGCACCCACCATAAAGTCACAGAAGAATACTCTTACAAAGTTTCCGTGCTTTTTATTAAAAGGATCGTGTTTTCAAACTTGGAGCCTTAAACATTAGGCACTTCAATTAAGCATCTTCAGGGGTGAATACCTACAGCACGCATAGAAACTTCTATTTTCTCAGCACCTCTAAAATTCACCTGTAATTTGGCTGCACAAATACACAGCGATACTCATAACCCAGGTTAAAAGCAGGACATTTCAAAACCCTCCAGCTATACTGGAATAGAAGGTGTGCTTGCTAAGATGCCATTATGGATCCCATTATTATCCCTTTACTCTTCCTCCCCCTCAACCAATCCACCATCTTTGGAACCACAGATGACATCCATTCTGGGCACCACTGACTACCACTGCCACATTCACAGCACAGATTTTACTTACCAAGAATTTAATGACACTCATTTTTGGTGCCTGGAATTTTGGAGGGTGGAAATGTCAAGGAAGGCAAACAAAACCAACAGCTACCACGTGTCCTTCTGACCACCTCCCCAGTGTGAAGCAGCTGCGGCACTAGTGTCTCCAGTTAATATGTAATGGTTTGTAAAAATCGCTGTCAAAACCTAACAGGAAAAAATCTTTAGGGGTCTTTAACGCCTACTTTTATTTAAATTCTCAGAGTCTTAAGAAGGAATGAACCTAAGATGGGATAGTTACAGTAATAACTATATTCACATAAAAAATTGAGAAGTCATTACAAAACAGGAATCACTTGACTTTACATGACCTTTATAAGGGAGGTATTGCTTTGAAAAAAATTTAAAAACTGATATATGAATCACTCTGTTAGAGGTTAGGATATTTTTACTGTTTATTTAATCAGAAGTAAACTGAGAACAGATCCAAGTTCTGAACTAATGGAGACAAATGATGGCAATTGAGTCACTTAAAGAGCAAGTGAAAATTTCTGGATCATTAGAGACCAGTTTAAGAAATATTGACTTGTAGTTCCTCCTCACCGTGTTAGTTTCTGACTAAAAATGGTTTCATTTTGAAACTCAGAGTAATGCATAACTCCACAACAAAAATAAAGTGCAAGAACATAAAATATCTCTATTTCTACTTTCTTCATTTGGACAACAGCTTTTCTGGAAATTTCTGGAGTAGTGTGTACTCTACTGGCAAGCAAAAAACAGTAGTCATGTGCTACTGAAAATAAATCCCAGATGCATTTCCAATATTAAATGATGTTATTTGGGGTATTTTAAATCAAATAGGAAGTTTTTCAAGTTTATGTCATAAAGCAGCAGTATTTAGCATCTCAAGCAAGCCTGTTTGCACCAGCTGACCAGCTTGTGTATATAGAACCTCTTTTGTGGTGGAGCTTGGCTACATGGATTCATGACTTATTGTCAGACATTGACCAACAAGGTTGATGTTAAGTATTAAGCAAAACCAAGACTGTCCATGTGGAAAACTAAGTTCCACTTAGCATTATATTCACTTACATGTTCTGAAGTTTGGTAAATCTTCCAGTTTAGGCAACCCATGAACTTGACAATTAAAAAAAAAAAAAAAAAAAAAATCTTGGTAACTATTAGTCCCAGTTTTATCATGTCATCTTACACAGCATGGAAACAAAAGCAGCAATCAGCATCATATTCTCCAGTCTAGCACCTGTGTGTGTTCAACCTACAACTTTATAGGTTGTGAATCAACCATTCACAGTGTGTACCATGAGGTTGTACAATGCATCTGTGTGATTTACTGATGTTAATGTTATTAGAATTATTTTCAAATGTTTTAATATGTTGTTCCTCAGGTATTAGTTGCCTTGGGAATCACTTGTATTATTTACCATTATTTTCCCTATTGGCATAGCATAGGTGGGGCTAGTGTTCTTTTTGACCATCAGTTTGATACTCTGATTTAACAAAATTGCCATGATATTAAACATAAGTAATCCTTCCCAAGCACACAGCCAAACCTGTGTTAAAGGATCAAAGTTTATGCTATTTTGTGTCTTCAGAAGAAAAAAAAATAAAGCTAGCAGGAACTAAAAATTGATCTACATGGTGACAAGCTATGTCATTATGCAAATTACTAAACCCTATCATATAAGAATCTCTTCTCGGAGCTCATTTTGCAAATTACTAAATCCTATCTCATACTGGAAGCTCCTCTTCTGTTCTCTTGTCTGCTCTATCTATCTATCTATCTGATATCATAAACTATAAACTATCTATCTGATATCATAAACATTCCTGTCCTCTTCTCGCCTTCCCTCCCCTCATCTCCTATTTACTTTTCCCTTCCATCTACCCTCTTCTCTTATTTTTCAGCTATGTCATTATACACATTACTAAACCCTATCATATATGAATGTCTCTTCTCTTCTCTTCTCTTCTCTTCTCTTCTCTTCTCT
>NW_020799096.1:2551678-2663929 GCF_003259725.1 Athene cunicularia
AGCCCCCTTTGGAGAAAGCCTTTGGGGTGCTGGCCCCGAGGCAGTCGCTGTGCCCAGGAGGCCCAGGGGCTGTCCCTGCCCTTGGTAGCCATGCACTAGGCACAGCTGCTGGACATCCCTGCATATTCATCTGGATGTCTGGACTATGTAAATAAAGGCATTTATAGCACAGACATTTGTTTGGTTGTGGGGATGCCAGAGGTGAAAGAAAGGGGTTTGGTTCCTTCTGCATGAACCCTACAGAGATGTGGAGAGCATGCTGGATTTCCAACTCCTCACCAATGCACCAACAGGCATTTCCTACTACCTTGCTTACGGTGAGGTCATCCTCTTGGAAAGTAGTCCAAATTGTTTTGTGTGCTTGACTTTTTCCTTCTGCTTCAAGAGCTCTTTTCCTCCTTTAGCCCTCATTCTTGATACCTTTCTTGAAAGTGATAGCAGCCCTGTCAGCCTCTTCTCCTTCTAGTCATCTTCTTCTGTAAGCCCTCCATGCCCCTAATCAACAGGTTAGTCTTTGTTTGCTTTCACCCTAGATGGACTTGATCTTTCTTAAACCTGAGGAATGTGAACGGTCTCTAGTGTTACAGGTGAATTCACACCAGGGCTTTGCACAATGCTTGCCTTTCCTATGCAAAGGCTTGTAGCACTTCAGTTTGCATTTGTTAATGTTTAGAAATTTGCTGGTGTCTAGTTTGGGTGTTTATCTGTTGTATTACTACTTTTGGTCTTGAATGAAACACTTCACTGATTGCTGCTTAATTTCATGTTGCTGACAGATCAATAAAGCACTTGAATCCCAATTTGCTTGAAGCCACATGGACTGAACAGGTTTTCCCTGGAGCACTCAGGAAAAACAAGTAACTAACTAATGTGGTTGTGTAGATCAGTTTAAATAAATCTCAGCTCAATATCCCTAAAGGAAAGTTTGCTGTACAGAGGGTAGAGGGCTTGACAACAAAACACCCCAGCAAGTTTGTTCACATCCTTGAAATGCAGGACTGTTGGTCTCTCTCTCATAAGGCTGATTTCTTGAGTGGTCTATCAGGGGGAAAGGGAAAGCCACTGAGATTTTTATTGGAGATGTTGCTGTAGGCTGCAGAAGACAGCCCCAGCTGGGTTCCCATCTGAAATGAGGAAATCTTTGTCTGAGCAAACTGTCCTTTTACGCAAAACCCACCATTATTCACACTAAAAACAACAGCCAAAAACGCTACTGCCTCTGCTTACTTCTGGTACAAAACAAGCACAATCATCTCTTAGAAACAACCAGGAAAAAAAATAACACACACACAAGCACATACATATCTGCATCTATACCTGTATCTCTATACCTATCTCCTGGGTTAGTGCAAACAAACCCTCACATCACATCAGTGATGGTCGTTCCAATGGAGGGCATGAGCTGAGGGCGATTGTTAGAAACAACAGAGCTGCAGCCTGGGCAAAGGGAGACAAGGGAACTGCAGCAGCTATGCTCTTGCAAGAGCTGTTCATAATCAAAGGCAGGAAACGGGAGAAGCTGTGAAGGGACAGCTTGTTGCCTATTCATGTGATGTCCTCAGTACTGAAAGGGAAGGGTGGGCTCTAGAAGTAAAGGCTCAAGAAATAATGACCTCCCTAGCCAGGAGAAGAGCCAGGCCGTAGGGTAAAGGAGGTGTTGGGTTGCAATCTCTATGGTAGAAAAACACATGGCATGCGGCATAGGCTATATTTCAGAGAGCTTTTCAGGTATCATGTTTTCCTGACCGTGCAAACTACCTCTCCTCTTACAATTCCTGCCAAGATATGTGTTGTATTGATGCTATGCACTGATATATGCAGATAATGCATTAAATTACTACAAACCATCCCCTTTGTGAGTGTTATAATTCACTGGTATTACCTGTCAAGCTGGTGAGAAGTTGGGATTCAAACATTTCCTATGCCTATATTCTTCCCCCAAAAAACACTCTACAGCATGACCTAAACCATAAGTTTAAGCATATAAACTCTGAAGTATCGTGGCATTGAAGAAAAATCACAAACTTGTCAGCATTTAAATATATTATGAACAATCTTCTGTGATGCTCCTTATTAGACACCTTCCTGCCTGAAGAAATTCTGTGGTAGTGTCTAAACTCAATACTGATCAGAGAGAAACTAATTTATCTACAAGAGAATGTGTCCTGTGTAGCATATAAAAGGGATCAAACCAAGGAAAGCAAGCCTTGGAAGGTCTGAAGTTTCACTTTGAGTAAGCATGGAGGCAGAATAAACTCTTGTTTTGAATCTTCTGAGTGTGAAAATCTGAGCTGTGACTTGCAGGAGTGTGCTCCTGTGAGACTTCTCTTCCTTATTCTCCTCCCTTCAGGTAGAAATATTGTAAGAAACAGTTTCACAAGTTAAACCTGAAAAGCAGTGTTCCAGTATCAAAAATGCTCATGCAGAGCATCAATTGGCTTCAATATACACACTGTGCCTGTGAACAGCTGCCTCTATATAAAAAATATCAAACCACTGCAGAAAACAAAACAAAAAAAAAGGAATACACTTTTTCCTAATCATCAATAAAGCTTATAGTTCTGCTTCATTATGAGCACATTAGCTGGTAGCCAAAATAAAAATAGAAATAATGAGAAGCTTGGTTTTCAGTCTGTAAAAATTCCTACAACTAAGATCTCTAACAAGTTAAACCAATTCTGAGACTTGGATCTCAGGCCCAACAGAAAATTTCAGCCCAATGAGGAAGATCATGGAAAAAGAACAGGCGGTGGCTCAATGCATGATTTGCCACAGTACACGGCAGAGGCATTATCAGAAAGAGACCATTTCTGATTGAAAGCATTTAATCTAGAAATGATCAAGAAGGGAAAAAAAAAAAAAAAAACACACACACACCACCTTCTATGTTGCATAAAATCTCCACATCCTACCTTAAGATTAGAACTATTAGAAGTGATTGGGCAGTTGGACTAGATGATTGTTGTAGATCCCTTCTAACTCAGCTATTCTACTCTATTCCATTGCTGGAATTCACTCTGCTGCAAACCTCCGAGGCAATCAATTGTTCAGGTGACAGACATCTGGCAGAGAAAAGCAAAATCATAAGTCTTGAGAAGAGTTACTGTCCTTGGTGAAACAGCCAGCAAGAGTGCTTGACAGTATTAACATTGGCCTATGGCTATAAAAGGAGCAGATTAACCAAAGGTCATCACATTTGGGCAGCATTCTTAGACTGCCTTTTTATTCAATATATGGATCTGGCTCTGCCTGTCTTCCACATGCAGAGGTTGAGTCTTCTTTGTGACAAACAACGTGATCTCCGCAAAAAATTTTACCTTCCAGCACACATTCACAGCACAAGAAGCAGTAGAGCACTGGAGTATCACCTGACACTAATTAGATTCTTTCAGGCACCTTTGAATTTGGAAGCACAGGTGATCTCTTTTCTTAGTTAGTTTATGCAAACATTCATGATAGAGAGTGTGCTAGTTTGAAAATAAACTAGTGGGAGACACCAAGTCAAAATAACCATTGAATAAGGAAAAAGAAAAAAAAATATAAAGGCAGATAACACTGGGTTAAACTAACAGAGTCAGGATACAACCTGACACCCTGTTAATCAGGGTGGTGATAGCAGTCTGGTAGAAATGGTGGCTGCAGCCCCCACGAAGCAGTGATCCCGTAGAGGGGAAAAAAAAAAAAAAAAAAGATCTGCTCTTCCTCAGAAAAGTCCAGTGGTGGCTAAACAGCTCCTGTCCTCTGGGAATCCAGTGCAAAAGAGAGGGTCTCGTATACAGAATCTCAGGTTATATCCAGGATGGAATGCTGGGTTTCTCCCTCTGGGTGGAGCATCTCACAATGGGATAATGAGTCATGCTGCATGTCATTGATGGTCCGCAGCGGGGGGAGGCAAGGAAACACTGCCCCACCTGATTTCAACAGCTCATGAGGATGGTAATAGAATACACTGCAACCCAGGACAGAGAGTGAGCCCAAGACTGATTTACTAGCAGTGATAGACAATCCAGAAATTGAAATTTTCCACTCACCAGAAAGGCTGTAGAAAAGGATAGCCTCTCCACAGTATGTTCAAATACTGTATATAACCATATATCCCTTTCCCAAACACTTTGTTTTATAGTTCCTGTATCTTAGCATGTATCCCCTCCACTCAGAAGGAACAGTACAGGCAAAACCACATCTGCTGCCTCTCACTAGGTTCAAGCAATAGAGGTTCTCAGAGCTAGGAAGCAAACTGTTCTCAGCTCAAAAGCAGGAATAAAACCTTAAAATGGGAAACCATCACTTATGAGCTTAGCCAAACATTCTTGATCAAAACACTGAGGAAAATGGGTCTGACAGAAAAAGCAAGAGATGTTCAATACAGCCTTTACCAAATACAAGTATTAATACTGCAATACAGTATTATACAGAAACAGCTAGGCATTAGTAGCAGTGATTGCATTAATCCCTTAAATCTATACTGTCAAAGTGGCCAATAAGGCAGACTTGATGCCACTCATTAAGACCAAACTCATTAAGAGCAAACCAGCACAGAAGTAGCTGATACCACTTAAGCACTTAATCTCTGTTTTGCTTTGTTTTGAGACTCTCTATCTGACATTAGGCATAGAAACTGAAAGACATGAGAGGAGAATATTTTGTTGTTCTGGAGAATAACGTATATGAAAAATAAAGATTACAGCTAGTGTATATACCTTACATCAGCCTTCATAACACTGCTTTCTCTTAGCACTCATGACAATCCTTGCTGGTTTTGGCAAATATATTAGCTTAAAAAAAAAAAAAAAAAAAAAAAAAAAAAAAAAAAAAAAAAAAAAAAAAGACAGGTGTAGCTTAGTAATATCAAACTCTTAGCAAATTTGAACCTACAGGCAGGAAGTCCCACCTCTCAGCTGCAAGGTATAATAGCTCCCCACTCCCCCACTCTTTTTCACTTCTACAAAGCACAGTAGGGCTCATGCTAGTATAATCAAAGCCTAGTGCTACCTGGGAAGAGCATTCTCCTGTTAAGTGAGGCAAATGTATAGATTCCCTTAGAAGAAAAAAAAAAATTAGAACAATAGTCTCACTCTGATAGACAAAAGAACAGAAATCAGTTTCTAGTACTCATAGACAAACTTTTATGTCAAATGAAATTCTTTGTGTCAAACAAACTGAAGATTTAGGAGGAGAAGGGGGACAGAAAAGGGAAGGAAAGAAGGACATAGAGTTCTTTCAGCTGGAGAAAAAAAAAAAAAACAAAACCGAACCAACCAATTACCCACACAGAACTCCTCCCAGAAATGAAAATGATTTCTAAGAATTTCATCAAAAAGAGGTAATTCAAAGCATTCTGCCTTGAATTGGCTAATGCTAGGTTCAAATACAAAATGCTTAGAGGGCCTAGAAAGAGTAAGACTTCCAAGAAACCAGTTTGGTTAGGTAATGGGCAAAACCATCCTGTTTCACATGGAATAGAGAACAGTTTTCATTGGCTTCTAGTGGTAATTCTGATGACACTAGATACAAAAGAAAGCTTAGAAACATCCTTTTAAGGACAAAAGCAGCAGGCAAATGTTTTAAGCTGCTTCCTGGAGGTAGAATAATACCATTGTGATAATACAGCTCACAAGAACATGTGAGATACATAGAAAATCTCTTCTGGTACATGCTTTTGATACACAAAAAGACTGAAAGTTGGCCTCTAAATCTCACAAATATTTGGAAAGAGTATCTGCTATTGACACTTGAGGACATATGACTGAGTACCCAGTATTCTGCCTACAAAGATGAAAAAAAGCACCCATTAAGGGGTCCTTATTCACTGTGTAAATGCAGTGTATCCAGAAAACCCTGTGCCCCTTTACCAGGTTGCAAGACAAATGTCAAACATGCTGTTCTGACATGTAGCAAGAAAAATCTTCACTCAAGCATGCATCTAATGTATATCACACAACCTCCCTAGAAGTTTGACTGATCACCTTTTGCTGAACCTCATTATTTTCACTCAGGCATTCTCACGCTTTGGAATAGATTTTTATGTGTGTGAGCAGTGTACAACATACACACAGTCACTTCAGTTTAAATCCATCACACTGATGTAAGGCTTGCTTCCCAGTACAAAAAATTCCAGAGCTGAGGGCATCTCTCAGCTATAGCCATACCTTCTAAAAATATTACCTGTGAAATTTTGGCTTTCGGGCTCCAAAAAATGGATTTGAGAGTAAGTCTAATATCATATGACTATTAAAATTTCTGAGGAGCCTTCATCAGTTCTCAAGGAAGAAGGACAGTGAAGAAAGTGTGCTGCACTCCCCATGACTGGTTGGAAACAAGTGTAAAAAAGGCTTCCAGAATCCACCCTTCCTCATGGCAGATGTAGGTGTGTGAGTCAGAGTTGGTGGTGCTGCCTGCCCCTGCAGAGAACTAAAATTGCTTTTGGGCTATGGGAATTCTTTACCTAGGGGTCTGAGTATTTCAGCTGTACCACTGACAGGGTCTCCCAGTCAAGTATGTAATAGCCTCCACCCTGGTGCTCCAGGAGTCCCTTTCCACAACAAAGGAAAATACTGTAATATGCTGGCATCAAATTTGATAAAAACCCGTAGACTTAAAGCAGATGCTAGCAGGCCCACCATCATCAATGTGTTTAATGAATTTATATATGAAGTAAAAGTCTAATTTGTATATCTGACTTCTTCAACAAATCACCAAATCCCTAACTCTCTCAGGCTGTATCTATCCAGCACGTTGTTGCAGAAAACCAAAACAACAACAAAAAAAAATCCCCTCTAACTGAATTTAGGAAACACCACTCAAGCTTTTTTGCATGTTTACCAGGAGATTTATCAGGCTAGGGAGGAGAGTTGCAGTCCCCTACCCACTAGCACTGCCAGATGCAATGGGAATGCTCTGGTTGTACATCTCCAACTCACATGCACAGCAAAGTCTGTGCCATCAGCTTAGCGTTAAGGCTGCTCTCAAATGACTTTTTCAGAGTGGTAGCTTGCTAAATCTCCTCCTTCTCTACCTTGCTTGCTTATCTTGATAACCTCTTTCAAATTAAGCAGATCCCATTTAACAAATTCATTTTAGTTTCTCGGGCCTTCCCTTCAGAGTACCACTCTACCAGATCTTTCAAAGCGCAAGATTATTAGTTAAAGCTGTGCATATCTGGTGATTTTCTGTATCTAGATGTATTCAGAAGGCCAAATTATCCATTAAGAACTTATTCTTGCAGTTCTATTATATTATTGCCCCAAACAAATGATATTAACGTTTTCTTAGTCCCCACAACATCTGAAAATTTTTCCTGGCAGATATAGCGGTGTCCCTTCATTGCTTTCACTGACTAGGTTATAAAAAGCATTGGATTAAGTAACCTAGATGAAAATAACATTAGTTAACATTCTCATACCTTTAAGAAGTCATATGTGCAAATCAGACTTTTACTTCCTGCATAAATTTGTTAAACACATTGAGGATTGAAAACATTTGGTAGTTACATTTAGTTACATTTTGTAATGTAACTTTAAAACTCTGCTATGATTCATCAACTACATGTATTTTAGTTAGTGAAAAGCACATTGATCAGTGTAAGTGTAACTCCTATACTTTAACAGAAGTCGTAGTGCAAAGTTTTGTATTTAGAATAGTTTTGGGAGAGGTCTTTGAGTGAGACTTTAAGAAGTCATTCTCATTTTGTGAGCCCACTGGGTGTAACCAAAGGAATTTAAAATACTGAGTACCTTACCACTGCTTAAAAAGTATGAATACACTTGGGAATCTCTGTAGCATAGTCTTTACTCTTTTAGGACAGATACAAACCTAGCAGTGACCTCTCTGCTGCTATCTGCCCTCTCATCATGTATTCTCTACGAACAGCAGTAACAATCTCAGCATCTCATAGAACTTTGCATCCAGGCTAGCTACTGTCATACAGTAAATTTATCTAGTCCTTCAAAATTATTATTTACAAGTTGGATTCTAGTACAGTGGTGTGATTTGGGTGGGTTTTTTCTTTTCTTTTGGGTCAGTATCATAATGAAAGAAATATTTGTTTAAATTCAAGCTGGCTGTAGTTTATAAAATATCATCATGTGGTGTGTTTGACCTCATTCATTACTTTTGCATATCTTACAGTCAGTAAATTCCAAAAAGCGTATTTGTCATGTTGTCTGGCTAAACACTTTTGCAATATTGCCTCTCTGTTTTTTTTTTTTGTTTGTTTGGTTTTTTGGTTTTTTTTTCCTTTGCCAGCCTGAATCACTGGCACAAGGGAACTCATATTTATTAAGAATGTGGCAAAAATACGTGGTTATCATCTACCCTTAGCCCGTCCCCCTGGCCATATTGAAGGGGTTGATACAATTATCGTTTTCATACAATCACTGTAGATGTAACTAGCAAGGAAAGTATCCCTCCCCAGCCAGCCAGCCTCCTGACAGTAGTAATGAACTAGCAGATGCTGCTAGTGTGGCTCTGTCTTTGAATGACTCAGGCTTTTCCTCTTTGCCAAGGAAGCATCCACAACAGTCATTGTCATGATAATTTTCTTGCTTGGTGTGTGCTGATTCATTGCTGATGCAACAAGTGTGAAACCTACAAATTAGTTTCAAAACAGACCCCTCAGAGCAGCACTTCGAACTCACTTCCATAAAAAGAGTAGCTTTCTCTCATGAAGTCTGTCCTTGAAATTTTGGCTGCCTCAATCTCTAGGGGAAGCTTCTCTTCTTTCATGCAAAGTACATTGATTCCTTTGGACAATTTAAAATGCATTAGCCATCCTGCTATGAGTAATTTGGTAGTATTTATTTTGGCATTCAATTCCCTTTTCTCTCTGTGACCACTGATCCTGATACTGGAATTCTTTCAATGGATGTATGAATGAGCCATGTCTAAATTGTCTTGCGAGGATTTTTTCATGGCCTATCTTTTCAGAGTGCCAACCAAGCTCCCACCATCACCAATAAAATTGGAGAACTGTGCCTTGCTCATTAAAGTGTATGCAAATCATAATGCAACCCTAGGGGAAAAAAAAGAAACAAACCTTTAACACTCCAAACTGTCAGATCTCAAGCTTGCACTGCAGTTAATCACTAAAGAAAAAAAAAAAAAAAAAAAAAAAAAAAAGTCTATTGAAAGACAGTGCTAATTCAGACCTTCCTTCTCCCCGTATTTTCTTCCCTTCCTGTAATTTTTCTTCCACTTTCCTTGCTTATCCATGGCTCTATGGTTGTCTTGTTTTAGGATTTTAAAATAATGATGGCTTTACATCTGTGTAAATACAACTGCTGTAAAATACCGCATTAAAACTTACTTCCCAAAACTGAAAAATCAATCCTTACTTTTTATGATCAGACCATCCTCCTTTGGATTTGGTTCCTGCCTTCCACAGACTATTTTGTTTGCCCTCATTCTCCCCAGTCTTTAACACACCATTCAGAACTGGCCACGCTGATGCAGCATCCAGCATGACTAACACAAACTCTCCTCTAGTAAAACTCATGTATGTTAGCAAGCCAGAAATTTAGTCATGCCTAGAAACGGTATTTGCAAAGTATGTCTACATGGGCAAAATTAATATAAGCGTTGTGATGCCACCCAGCCGGCTGAGACAGTGTCCCTGCTATACATTAAAACCACTTCCTCAGACAGTGCTTTTCAGGTGCTTAGCTGGCACTGTTTCATTAGAACTCTGTCAATGACTGTGCTTGCGTCAACTTCAGTAGGCTGTGCTGTAGTAATGCGTTATTATACAGGGAAATAATTTTTCAAGCACCTAGCTGACTAAGGACCATTAGGTTTGAGAAGGGCAATTTTCAAAAATGGTATACAGCTGGTGGAACCAGGATGCGAGTGAAGCATTTTGCAGAGCAAAGAATTCTTCTGCTTCTTCTGAATGCTTCCCTGTTTCTCTTTCCTTTCCTATGAAGCTACTGCATTTCCTGGGTTGAACTCTTTATACTAGTGTAATGGATAAGAACTTTTTATGACCTCATTTCAAATGTTTTCTAGTATAATTCAGATCAGAATCTGAATTCGTCTCAACAGAGAAAATCAGCATGGTTTGTGAGAGTACAGTACAGAGAACCTCAACGAAGCACAATGCCATGGATAGATATGCAAACCTCGTTCTTTTCCTTTGCAGCACAGCTGCAGCAATATAATTCCACAGTCCTTGTGAATAAGTAAGACAGGACTGACTCAAAAACACAACCTTCCCAAAACCTGTCTTAATTTTGGTAGGATTTTGTATCATTGATATCATACTGTTGCAAAGAAAAAATAACTCCTATACTTGCTAGATGCATAAAAGTGATACAAATGTGCTAGGAATTTTATATTATACGCTAGGTATTTTTGCTTAAATTTGTTCAGAGATTGCAAGCAGGTTTGTGCAAATACCTTTCACACATCTTCCAACCAGCTCACAGATGAACAATAAAGCTTCTTTCCATTTCTATCCCGTTCTTCTCTCTGCAATTGTTTTCCGAGTTGTTTTATTAACCTAAAATTTAGAGTTACATAAAGCTTTCCAACTATGTTCTTATGACAGCGGCACTTGGATCACCATCGAAGTTTTCAATGGGATGTTCACCTTAACTCTTGATGCGAGTAACTGAGAGCATGCCGGCTTGGTTTAACACTTGCTCGACAAGGACAAGCTGTTAAGGCAGAGCTGTACCATCCACTCGGGGATGGTGCAGCTCAGCATGTCCAGGACCCTCTAGAAACGCTCATTTCTCATTAAATACAAAAGCGGCTGCTTAGTTATGGGGAAGAGTCTTGTCACATCTAATGTTCTCATGCTGAAACACATGAGACAGCGCTTCTGGCACTGGACTAACTGGGGGGTGTCGGAGCGCTGACCCCCCCGGGGCCGGGAAAGGGGCCCGCTGGCCGAGGAGATGGCGGGCGGCCTCCCGCAGCCCGGCGCCCTCGCTCTGTCCACCCCAGCCTTGCCAGGCCCGGCTCGTCCCAGGCCTCTGCTCCTTTCTCCCTCTGAGCTTTTGTCCGTAACCTCACTGGGCACTGTTTTCGTGTGTTCGCCTGCCTTCTGTCCTTCTCTGTGCTGCCTCCCTTCACCCTCTTGTGTCCCAGCCATCCCCAGAGCCCTGGTGACACCCAGGTCGGTCTAGGAGCTGTTTGGTTGTGGCTGCCAGGGGATATTTCCCACAGCTCCTCCTTATCACCTTCTCCAGGTTTCTCTCACTGGCAATGACTCTACACCAGACTTCCCCTTGTTGCCACCTACTGTTGTGGCCTTCCCAGAGAAGGTGCCCCCTGTAACCTTTTAGCTGTCTGTGCATTTGTTGCCTCCATCCAGGTGACTGGTCCTGCAGTTTTTTGTCGTTGCACATAGGTACCTCATTTGTTTCCCGGTAACTTCGCCACTGAAAGCTAACTGTGTCCTTACTGGGATCCTTTTCCCATCCTATTTCCTCTTCAGGTTACATTCCATCACCATCATTATCCCCCTATTATCTTTCCCCTTTCAGTTTTTTTCCTTCCAGTAACTGTTTCCTTCACCATGGTTTTTTGCCCTTATGATCTTACTTTTCTGTCATTAAAACCTTCCCTGTGATCTCACCTAATACTCTTTCCTTTCCACATGCTCCTTTCCTTTGTAGACTCACATGCTGTCTCCCCCACTTTGTATTTAAATTCTCCGGCTGTGCCTTTGAGGAGAAAGGAATTTAACCCTAGGTTATCTGTATACTTGCCAGTCAGCACTAAGACAACACAGATTACTTGCTTATTTTACCTTATTTTGTTTTCATTTGTTTTGTTACTGACTTCCTCAACAACCTTTCCCTCAGTATGTGTGTTCATATGTAATCATATACCTCCCCTGTAATACACACACATACCCTGATGCTAGTCTGGGGGGGAAAAAAAAAAAAAGTCTGTCTTGGAAATCCTTTTGACAGGACTGAGAGGAATGGTCAGTGGGGACCAGAAACACCTGGTGGTCATCTAACGTAAATTAGGCCAAATATTGTTTGTAATACCATATTGTGAATTGGTGCTTAGTTGATGTGGAGTGTGATTGGGATTCCTTCTCTTTGTGGAAGTAGTAGGATAATTCATAGGTGCCATGGTATGTGGTTTTTACTCCAGAGATGCTGACAGTGAACTGCTGTAATGTGTATTGATGGTTAGATGTCTGGCTTGTATTGACACTTTGTGTCTCTGCTGGTGACTCTACTTAGAAGTCTTTTTGCTCTGGTTTGCAACTTCAGTTGTTTCTCAGTATTTGTTGCCCAACTTACTATTTTATGTCTGTCTTAGTTGCTTTGGTTCTTAAGATTGGTCACATTTCAGAGTCATATCATCACCATGTATTTGAGGTGCCAATGAAACACTGGGCATAGCTGTCCCATGGAGGCATGTGGAGCACATTTGATCTTGGGAGTAATTTATAAACCTAATTCTAGAATCCAGGTTCGGTGCCTAACGTTAACAGCTTCTTATTTTCTCAGCTGAGTACACGCAGATACTAGTAACTTGACAACAGCTCAGAGCAACTGAACTAGGCTTCTGATCTGAATTATCCCTCTGGAGAAAACTTTCCACTGCCTTTCCAGGGATCATGTAGGAACTGTTCCTTAGTTTAGGCACCTAAATTAGGTATATGCACCCTACTCCTTGACTGACAAAATAGTTGTGCTGGTTTAACTAAATGATTCTTCCACCTTAGTCCTTTTTTACACTGGTTTGAACTTGTCTTATAACTTAGGCCTGTTACTTAGACTGTCGGCATGAGAAAATTGCAGTGCTTGAATTTAAACAAATTAATTTAAGCTAAATTGATGCATACCCTTATTTGGATACTGATTTGGGAATGTCTTTTTGAATTTAGCTTATTCATAGACTTGGTGGAGGGTCATACATTCTGGCTGTATTGTTACGAAAACAATGCTGAGTCTTTTGAGAAAGTTGTCTCGGATATTCAGCTTTAAAAGTGTTTTCTTACAACTTACATGTTAAGATCTCCAACTACTGCTTTTTAATCTATTGCATTTCTAAAGTGGTGCCTGGTTTTGTGTAGTCACAATTATTTCAGTAGGGCCCAGCTTAATAATGAGTCACATCCTGGGTGCTAGTGGTTGCATGAGTTGGGTTTACCAGGAGTCTCCTCTCTTGGTGTTGAAGTCTGTTTGTTTTTTTTTAAAAAAAAATTCCTAGTGGATGAAACGGCTTTAAGGGTGTCCAACTTGCACATATACCTCTCTCAACATCAAAAATTTCTATCATGAATGTGAAGTGAGGGGGTTATTCTGATAAGAGGTTGTCAGCGTGTTACATGTACACATGACATCAGTATCCACTACACTTTTCAACCAGGATTTTCTAATTTATTGAGGGCGGAATCAGATTAAAGTGTAAGGTGGCTGGATCAGTGCTGCTGTTCAACAGCAGGGCTATGCAGTTATACTTCATGTGCTGTCCAACAGGGTCTGTCTATGCGCATCAGGAGGAAAACAGGGTAGGTGTTCCATGTGGATGGGCTTGCCAGGAGGATGTGCACAGGCAGTCCCAGCAGCCTGCAGGTTGATAAAGCCTTCCTGCTGCACAGAGCTGAAAGAAAGAAGAGTGTGGAAAATTTGGTCTTGGAAGTTCAGCATGTGCTTTAGGTATGCATAAACTTGCTTTAAATGAACTAGTTAGGTGCTAGCATTGTTTTTTTTGGTAAGAGTAAACTAATAAAAACTTTTTAATTACTGTCTTTTTCCAGATAATCTCCATATAGAGAAGTGATTGTTGGAACCAACATTTAGAGGCCTAGATAAAAGTTGTAACCTATATAGCATGCAAACTTAAAGCAGTTTTGTTGTGGGTTTTTTTTTAAATTTGTTACGAAGACCACTAAGTTTCTCTTACTTGTTAAAGGATAATTTTCAGTAAGGAAAAGGCAAGAAAATGTAATGGTTGGAAAATTATAGAGAGCTGTTGAGCTTGCCTACATAAATAACTTGCTAGTTTATTATAGGAATTGTAGGCTTTTCATGGAAGAACTCCTACAAATTGACTATTAATGTTTCTACAATATTGCAGTTCAGACCTGTTACAGACATGACTTGGTAATAAAATTGTCCTGAGCTGACGTGCCCTGCTGTAGTGCTGTAACTTGTAGCCTTTAACATAACTACAGAGATGGATTGTTGTCAGATTTATTTGTTGTCCAGCATCAGTAGTTATATGAGGTTAAATCAGCGAATAGTTGCAGTACAACTGCTGGGAAAACACTAGTTTAGGAAATAATGTGTCCCCCAGTGGGTAATTTTCTCACAGTTTTTTCTTTACCCAGAGAACCTCCGATGCCACAACACTGAACTGCTTTATGTTACTGCCTCGCCTCTTAAAAATGATGCAGGTCAAAGTCAAATATATTTTTTTAAATAAACCAAGCGTTTATTACATTCCACTTTATTTAATGTAACATTTTTCAAATCCCTCTTCATCTGTGAACCTTGAAAAAAATGAATAAAGGCTACTGTGAAAATAGGAGAGTATTTATTCCATTTTGCACTTCAGGAAACTGGTATAAAGTTTTATGTAAATTTTTACTAGAGTTGGGATCTCTTGTTCTTTATCCTCAAGATTACCCTACCTTCTTTGCCAATTATATCCTGGACTTGTAAAAAGGAGCACGACCAGCAGGTTGAGGGAGATGATTCTTGCCCTCTCTTCTCTCCTAAGATCCCCACCTGGAGAACTGCATCCAGCTCTGGGGCCCCCCAAACAAGACAGGCGTGGACCTGTTGGAGCAGGTCCAGAGGAGGCCTCAAAAATGATCAGATGGCTGGAACACCTCTCCTATGAAGAAAGGCTGAGAGAGGGATGGGTTGTTCAACCTGGAGAGAAGGATCCAGGGAAACCTTATTGCAGCCTTTCATCATATGAAGGGGACTTATAAGAAAGATGGTGAGAGACTTTTTATCAGGGCATGTGATGACAGGACAATGGGCAACTAGTTTTAAAAAGCTTTAAACTCAGAGAGTAGATTTAGATTGTACTTGAGGAAGAGTTTCTTGTTATGAGGGTGGTGAGATACTGGACCAGGTTGCCGAGAGAAGTGGCTGCCCCCTCCCTAGCAGTGTTCAAGGCCAGGTTGGACGGGACTTTGGGCAACCTGGGCTAGTGGAAGGTGTCCCTGCCCGTGGCAGGGGAGTGGAACTGGGTGATCTTTGAAGGTCCCTTCCAACCCAAACCATTCTAGGATTCTTGAATAAACATTGTAACTTTGATGTGATGTTCTTCCAAAAGCTCAGGAAAAATTGTTACCTCTTTTTCTTGCCTCTCCAACCCCCCCTGGTTTTGGATTCAGGAGGTTCACTGCTTTAGCTTGGTCTCGCAGGTATGAGGCAATGCTTGACATCAGTACTAAGAGTAAAGGATCAAATACATTTTCTCTGAGGTCTTTGTAGTTATGCACTAGATTTGAATATCAGTTCAATACTGTTGACTTCTGTCTCTTTAAATTAGAAGCATGTAAAGGTGATATAAAATGCTCTTTGGATTTGATTTGCTCTAGTTAATATTGCTGTAGGTCTCAAACTTGGTGTTACTGTGAAGGAGAAGTTGAAACTTTCCTCATATGTAAATGGTGAGGATCGTGATTGAAAGTTTTTTCAGGGTGGGCAATTTCTCGCTCTGCTCTGGTAATGTACTGATTTTTTTTTAAGATGGGCACATGCTTTTCCTCTCCCATTTTCATGGAGCTAGTGGTTTTGCTCTGAGTCCCAGATGTATTCATTAATGTACAAGGTAGACAAAAACTAATTTTGTTAATTTAAAACAGGGAGCTACAAGAATTTGGATTATTAAGAGTACAATTTCAGCCATAGCTGAACTTAGGAACTTCTTGTTTTGTATTTTTAACTTGCATCTGATGTAACTTGGCTTTTTGTTGCTCTGCGTTTAAGGTTGTACGATATCCTAATGTGGATTTGAATTCAGAAGTAAGGCTGCTCGTGTGACCTTAGTTCGCCCTATTTTGCTCTGTAATTTAAACTTAATTTCATATGTAAATTTGCAAGCTCCTCTCTGGAGACCGTCGTCTGGAAGTTTTATATGAAGTTTGGAGGACTGAACCAAGGGTAAAAAAAAAAAAAAGGGTTATAGGAAATATTTTTTTGTGGTGTTAGCTGCTAGGCTTTCCATCTGCTTTTCATGGTAATAATGTCATGGGCAAACGTTCTGCTTGCTTCTGGGTAGCCAAAGAAGAAATTTTTCACTGTACAATTGAAAACACTTTTTAAAAAAATTCTGAGTTTTCTTAAGAAAACAGGTGGTTCTCCTACTGTGCTTTTTTCAGAGGTAACTTGGGAAAAGTTTTGTTATCTCTGAAAGTGTGCCTTTGTTAGAGTGCCATCAGTAATAGGAGTAGTATAAAATCAAAATATATGCTTAAGTAATCAATTTTTATTAGATTCTAATGCAGGCTTATCTTTAAAACTTAACAGTGCAAGCTATAAGTCAACAAGAAGCAGGATTTAAGTGGCTGTTAGGCATGTGCATCAATTTTAACTTCTACAAAATTAAGTTAAACTCACTTCTGTACCAGGCACGCCTGTTGCAGTCATTAGAGGTCAAAGCTGATTAAATATTTGTTGAAAATTATACTGAATTTATGTGGAACTTTATGAGGTATAAATAAATAATAGAATTCATAGTTGAACTAGAAAAATAATGTATGAATCCCTTTAGACTTTAATGAGAAAGTTCCCATTCTTGCTGACTATGAAAGTGAGTGTTTTGCTGATATTTAGGCATCTGGAATGAAATATATAGGAACTGTACTGTTCAGCACTAACAGTGTTTGCGGCATTATACTGTACTAGGAATCTAGACCACTAGCAGATACATCTGTACACTTTCTGTAGAGCTGATTGTAAAAAAACCCTCCAAACCTCCAACCCCACCCCCACCCCCCCCAAAAAAAAAAAAAAAAAAAAAAATTGGGGCAGCTTTCACAGAGTAGTGATTTTGTCACATGCAGGAATTGAATTCAAGTAACTGCAACAGTCCTTGATTTGTAGACTGTGTTTAAAATATGGTAGTTGCAATCCATGTTGCTTCTAAATGAAACATTAGCATGAAGGTGAATATAGGAGGAGGCTCTTCAGTTTTTAAGCCATGTTCTTGTGGTATATTTGAACATCTGAAAATGTCAGACTGCTTGCAAGACAAATAGGTGTGACTGTAATCTTTATTTATAAATTGAAGTGGAAAACTGCATAGCCTTGATCAGTTGAGCTCTTGCAAAAGTAACAAGATGGAAGATGCTGTAAAATTAGCAAGCTGTTGGGAAGAAATTTCAGCCAAAATTGTTTTATGCTCATTAACGTTAGCACTTTTTAAGTTACTGATAAGAATCACCACCTTCCAAAAGCTTGAGAAAACTTTCTATAGAAACACTGCAGGTGAAAATTCCTGTTTGTGTCTAACAGGTCAGTACAAAAGTGTATGTTGCAGTGCACTAAGTGCTGTTACAACAGAGGGGGATTTGTGTTGGGTTTCAGAGGCCTGCCCTGTGGGTTCTGGCAGAGATCATGCTGTGTCTGTAGTGGACTGTAAGACCATACCAAGATTTTCTTGATGGAGATCAGTAGGATCACAGTGTTTTGCTTATTATTAAGTTGGATTTAGTTAAAGTTTTAAAGTTGGGAGCTTTTAGGAAAGCAGTTGTGTGTAAGAATTGTCCTTGCAGGTTCACTAAGGTCTCTAAACTGACCTAGGGTGTTCGAGAGTTTCCAGAGTCTTCTGTGTGTGTTCCTGCTAAATTGCATTTGATATGACTTCTCACTGCCATCGCCTTTTTTTTTTTTTTTTTTTTTTTTTTTTTTTTTAGAAAATAAGGTGTATTGTTCTGTCTTCTGCTTGGCATGGTGGGTATCTAGCATTGTGTTTTCATGGCTTGTCCTCCATCATTTCCTTCTCTGTATCTTCCTGGCTGACTGAAGAAATGTATCTTCATGTGCATTGTTCTTCAAGGCTTAGGTGTATTTGGGTTTTATTGTGGTGGTGGATTTTTGTTTTGTTTTGGGTTTTTTTTACACAGGTTGTATCTATATATGGTTTAATCCAGAGAGAGAGCGGAAATACTCAACGCCCTTTGTCATACTCCTCTTCAGTGTGCTCTTTTCGTAGTCTACAGCCTTCCTTTTTCCAGGCTGTAAGAGCTGAACGTAATCAGTGTTTTAAGAAGCTGTGAAGCTTATTACTGCAGGCTCAGTTAAAAAAACACTGTAGGGTCTGCATCTTTGTGGAAAACCTGAGACCTCAGGTTAGAAAGGACATTTCCATTTAGGAGCAGTCTGCAAACTTTGTACATAAGGATTACTTGAACAGCAAAAACATGAACTCTCTTGGAAGATGGCCAAACAAAACCTGAAAAGTTTTACCTGTATAGTAGTATTAAGGCTATAGTCCCTTACATTATTTGCAAAGTTGATGTTGATGCAGTAAGACTACCATGAAACTTTTCTTGTTGATGGGATTGTTGGCCAAAGTTTACTTCAGCTGCAAGTGCAGAAGGGAGATTTTGCTTGTATAGATACATCAGCAAACCTTATCTAGTCTAGACCTAGCCTCTGTTTATTAGGCAGCACGTATATGGGGTTTTTTGGTTGGTTTGTATTAGCTATTGCATTACTGTAGTGAGATTTCTCAAAAGTTGGAGGAACTGTTTGCTCAAGGAAAACAAGGGTAAAGCTGAAATCAAGAAGTGAAGGAAGACTGTTAAAGAACTTATAAAAGAATAGGCAAAGAGAAGTGAAAAAGTGGCACATTCAAACTTGTTTGGTGTTCTTCTGAAGAAGTCATTTATGTTTTGGAAAAATCCTTGTAATCAGGCATCCAAATTAAAACTCTGTCAGTTAAAAAGGCTTTTAGTGAACATGTTCATGCATAATTTAAGTAAATAAGAAAGGTGTAAAAACTGCAATTCCAAGTTACTTCCATATGTTCTTTTTAAATTTGAAAATAAAGGTGAATTTCAGTGTCTTTCTAGCTGTGGAGAACACATCCAGGCTTTTTATTTTCTCAACTGCCAACTGTATCACTGACACAGGAAGTAATGTCAGGGTGTATTCCTTACAGCGCTTTAGTTATCATTGATCAGAGCTGTAACACGTAGAGGAGGGCGTGTGGGAAGAACACTGAAACCCTGAATGAAGGCTTATCAGGGAGGTAAAGTAGCAACTGCTTAAACTCTACACCAAATTTACACAACTTGGTATTAAACTGCTGGCAAATTAAGCATACTTGCTTCTACTCTAAACTGCTTTTTTTTTTTTTTCTTTTTTTAAATGCTGCACAGAATGCTTTATACCACCCAAAGAGAACTTTTGAAGGGAGAAGTGTATCCATGTATATATCTGCCTTTTTCTCATAGGGAGATGAACTGAATTTAACTCTCTTAAAAATAAGATGGGCTAAAGCTTTTCACACTACATGTAACTCAGTATTTTGTAATAATACAGGGGAACTGAACATTGTAAGTTGCATAATTTGCCCCTTAAATATCTTTGATACTGGAAAGGGAGGAAAGGATTCTAATAGTTCTCTTCTGGTACTGATATGATTTCTGGAATAACTTAAAATACTTCTGGACAGAAATGTCAGTGCTATAAAATGTTACGTGCAGGACCATGGCTCAACTAAGCTATGTTACGTTATAGTTTTGAGCTCATAATGGTAACCAACTGAAGTCCAATAAACAAAAAATAAAGTTGTAGGTACATGGATATGAAAAGTCTCTTTGAAATAACAGATTGTGAGTGCAAGTGATTATAGGGACAAATAGAATTATTTCTCTTGTCTCTTTCCACTCCATCAAACATAAATGTGTGCTAGAATGGAGATGTGTCCTTTAGGATTCAAGAGACATTTTTTTAACCAGGAAGAAAATTTCCAAGAAATAGCTTATAAATTGTAAAGGCAAAAGAAGTAAAAAGTGAAAGCAAAGAGAATTTTTAAATGTCTCCTGACCCTGCCCCAGTGCTTATATCTGATTAATCATGTTGATTGTATCTCACAGGCTAACTAGCAGTGGAGGGAGGTGTATTGTTCTCAGCTCCATGCTTTGCATTTACGTGCCTTTTCAAAAGATGTGTGTTAGATGACTTCAAGGGGAATATTAAGTGTGGTTTGTAGGATGGATCACTTGCAGTGTCCTGTCTGTGAAACTGTCCATATTTGGTAAGAGAGGATGTATGCATAATAAATTGACTTATTTGGTTGGAGAGGGGCTTGTTTTATATTTTGGTATGGTTTGTATCAAGCTTAACACTGAAAACAATAGATCTGCCTTTCGATGCTTATAAGACAAAAACTTGCCAAATATTTTGATATGGTAATACTTTAGGGTCACGTTAACTATAGCAGTTTTGAAATTTATGTGAGATGGAGTACAAACCAGCATCCAGTATCTTAAGTTGTTTTTAAAAATAGTATAAGAACAAGCAAACAGCTTGTGTTAGAACAAAGGTAGTGTTTAATATGCTTCTGGTTTAGTTTTTTGAAAATAGTTTTTGTGTGCTTGTGTTGAATGGCATTGGTTCAATCAGTATTGCATATCTTGGGTAAATAACCTTAATAGTTGCCTTGGCTCAGTGTGGAAGTAGTTGATACTTTGCTTGTAGTGGCCATGGTCACTGTAACAATTTTTACAAAAGATGTCAAACTGCAGCCAGTGTCCAAATGAACTCGTACTGTGTTTTTGTTACTGGGATACTTGCATTCAGTTTTAGATAATGGATTTGAGGCAGTGTACACAGGTGAAATTCTGACTTTTAATACACACTTGGAAACTTTGTAGCACTAAAGGTCTTTGCACTTATTTTTAATGGCATTCATTTTACCATAGTTTATTATTCCAACTTGCTTCTCTTCCCTAATGGGTTTGGTTTTAGTATGATTAAATCTGGTCACCTTAGTTCACGCTATTAGTCATGACAAGAATGTTCTCATGTTTGAAATTAGACAAGGGATATAAAATACTTGGAATTACTAAGTCTAGGTCCTGTGCCTCTCTACTATGTGTTTTAAAAAAATGCTATTTGGGCTCTTCTGTTGGCTGGAAAACAGCTCTGTACCTGTAAGTTCTTACTGGGCCAAGAAGCTGACAGTGTCAAATTCTATCTGTAACTATTCAAGTAAGCTATCTTGAAATCTGTAGTTTAGAAATAAGTGGTTGTGAGAGAACAATGGGTGATGCATAAGCCTTGGAGCTGTGAGGCTGAAAGTTACATTGTATTAGGACATAAAAATTAGGTATTCACTCCAGCAGATGGTTTGAGAAGCTGTAAATCTGGTGGGTTTTATTAGATTTTTTTACATAAAAGTAGGGATAACTTTCAGATTTTTAGAGGCCTTATTTGGCATATGCATCCTTTTACTCAGGTGAGATATCTGAAAGAAATACCATTTATTTTTAGATGATCAGTAAAAACAAAAACACTGTTTTCCAATGCAATGTGTTTCCTTTCGTATGAGGTGTGTCAGGTTGTGTCCCCTCCAGTAATGAAAATAGCATTTCCCTCTGTCTTTCAAGGCTGTTTTTCTGAAGTTTTGGCAAAATATTACCTCCTTTTGACAATTTTTTGGGGAAATAACAGTTTTGTTTGGCAGTGTTTTCGTTGTAGTGCTTGGATGCAGGGTTGAAAGGTAGGATGGTATTGCACACTGCATCAAATAGTGTATGTATCATCTGGAAACTGCAGGGGTAATTACTTTTCATGTAAATATAGCTGGTCCTAAAGATATAATGAAGTCTGGGCAATCTGGTCCAGAGCTACGGAGCTGATGTTGCAACTCAGGCGGGCAGTCCTGTCCATGAAACAGGTCATCGGCAAGTTTGATCGATTTGAGAGAGGAAGTGCAGTGACTGTCAGTTCAAGACTGACTTGCCCTGACAACAGCACTTCAGAAGGTGAGAGATCTCACTGGTGTAAATGTTATAACTTGATATTGAGGTTTTAATTCACCTGTAGCAATTCATGGTTCTTGGGAGGACACCTTGCTCTTGGCAGTTGTGCACAGATCAGGCAGTGAGAAACAGAGGACTTGTAAACTCTTTCTTCTCCCTCTTTGTAAGTTTAGCAATTGGGGCGTTGGGTATGCGTACCTATGATGCAGTGTAACTACCGTGGACCAGATCTGACCTTTCAGAATTGCTTGCTTAGGAGAGATTTTCTGTGCATGAAGCACAAAAATAATTTTGAAAATGACACTTAACACTTTTCACATGAAATAGAAGTTCATATTTTCACTGTGTGTTTGTGTATAACAACTGTGCTAAGTAACAAAGCCTTGTTTTACCCTCCCCATACATGTAACACCATAGCTTAGTTTAAGTACAAATTTTCGCTTTCATAAGTATGCTTTTGTAGTTATTTTTATGTAGTGAAACTTTACTCCTGTTAAGGTGATATATTAATAATTACCTTTCTATTTTTCTGTACATGAATAAATCTGGAAAAAAAAATTACTAATAGTTTATATAATTATTCATCTATTGTTTATTTCCCAAGTGTCTTAACTAGTAACTAACTGGAAGAAGTAAATTATTTGAGTCCAAGAAGTTAGTGACATGACGTTATCATTCTGTAGTCATGTCTTTCATTGTGAAATTCAAACTGGAAGCCAGCCAAGGGATAGTGGAATTTATTGCTTATAAAGAATATTTCTATTTAATGGACTGCATGAGAGAAAAATCAAAATTAAGTTCTTTCTCATTGCATTGTTTTTAATGGCTACATCCTGACTTAAATACAGAGGGTTACTTTAGGGGGAGGGGAGGGAAAATTAGTACAGTATGAATGAGGAACACCTTGAGTTTAAAAGATTCTGGGAAAAGGCAGTATTTGCAGATGCAACTGTGTACATAAAAACTAGGAGATGCTTAATTAGAGAAGAAAGTTAAATATTTCCATTGTCAGAGTGGGAGACTCCATATCCACTGGGCAGCCAGATTGGAAGCGTGGCTGCCTCTTACTGGCATCTGGAGCAATGTCTGAGAGCCCGTCCTGGCTGTTGCTGCTCTCTGTGGGCTACCTGGGAGGGAACCTTGGCCCAGTTGTGTACTATTTTAACGGTTATACTTTCTGCTAGCTAGCAAGGGGATCAGCCTTCTGTTAACAAACTTTTATGCAGCACTGAAGTATTTTGTATGAGTTACACCAACAAATTTTTACTAAAATGCACTCTAATTCTGGGCTGCTCACTTTTTGACCATTACTCTCATATTAATCTGAAGTTGTACTAGAGTTGTACATACATAACCATGCCTTCTCTTGCTTCTGTGGAGAGTTCAAATAGTACCTGATTTAAGGAATCAAAAAGCTTATTTTCGTCTAGATTGTAAGCATTGACTTAATTTTCTTGCTTTGTATTGCAGTACTGACTTAGGATCATAGTCCAAGGTCGTGGGTGCGTAATGTGCTCAGAGTGTTTCCCACAGTGGAGGCAAATGGCCGCTCGTGAACCTTTGTTCTTTCTGACTTTTGTTGCTTGGTTGTGAAAGTCCGTCATTATTAGTACTGCAGCAGGTTCAATTTACAGAAATTAAAGAAGTTATATACAAACAAGGTATGATCTGTATTATACTTCAGCATGATGATGCATTATTCCCATATGTCTTTAATAACCAGTTTGCGGTAATTACAGAAACAAAATGTCAAGGCTGAATTTTAAGTGAATGTTTTATAAGATACATATTGATTGAATTCTTGTTTTTCCAGCTAATCTTCTAAGTAATTGTTGCTCATGTAAATAGAAAAATTAGCTACAGAAGCAGTTTTTCTGACTGAAGTGAGACAGTATTTGGCACTCAGATTGACATAAAGAAAATACTTCCCAGTGGTTTTTACTTAGAGTTTGAGATTTAAACGCTAATGGGTGATAGATAGTAAAGGAATATGAGGGGTGGTAACTTCTGTGTTAATACAGCAAGACAGTCACTGACAAAAAAACTGAAGAAAAGCCTCTATCTTAGCTGTTCTTTTTAGGATTAAGGAGAAAAGGCAGAAGAGAAGCCCTACAGATAATTGGGTGGGGGTCAGGGAGGGTAAAACAGGTTACTTAATCTTTAAAACAACATGAAACATGGAGTGGAACCTGCAGTAGCCTAGAAGTAGCTGTGACAAAGCACCTATGACATACTGTAGATCCAGAAGGAATATCTTTCTTTTCTGCTGCTCAAAGGTCAAAAACAAGTAATGAGATTTATCAGTTATTGGCCTATACTGTCCTTGAAATTATGGAAGGGTTGATGTAAGCCTTGACTGGCAGGTTTATCATGAAGCTGTATTCTTGCCTGTAGATCATGGCAAAAAGTCATTGTGTTTCACTGTGGTTTCAGTATTTAACTGAATGGGCTCTAGGATACTGAATCACAGAATGGTTTGGGCTAGAAGGAACCTTTAAAGGTATCTAGTTCCAACCCCCCTGCCATGAGCAGGGACACCTTGCCCAAAGCCCCGTCCAACCTGGCCTTGAACACTGCCAGGGAGGGGGCAGCCACAGCTGCTCTGGGAAACCTGTTCCACTGTCTCACCACCCTCATGGTAAAAAAATTCTTCTCATATCCAGTCTAAATCTACCCTCTTTCAATTTAAAACCATTGACCTGTCACTACAGTCCCTGGTAAAAAGTCTTTCTCTGTCATTCTTGACAGCTCATTTTATATATTGAAAGGCTGCAGTAAGAGTAAGTTGGTCCTGAATTAGTACAACTCTGTTACATGTGAGTTATTTTTTTAAATCATGTTACCTCCTTTGTAATTTTTGGGTATCTTCTTAATTTTGTTGCTGCAGTGGATGAGACATGTTAAAATTGCATAATATTTTTAAGGACTTATGTAAAAATGGATCTTCTCTGCTTGATATCCTCAGTAGTCCATTCCAGGTGACTGATTTCCTACTCTGTCATTTCACAAGGCTGATGAATTGATAACCATCTTTTCACTGCCTCACAAACTTTGTGTGCTTAAGCACTCATGAGAGTAGTGCATGTTCTTAATTTCTATTCTTTCATTCACCATTCACACAGTCTTCATTTTGTGCATTCCATCAATTGTTCTTTCTTGTTGGGTATTCTCTTGCAGGTAAGATGACAATGAAGGAAGTGGTGTTCGTTTATTTAGCAAATAAATTAATGTAAACATGCATTTAACAGATAGAAAAATTCTCTGCTCCTAAAATACCTCGAACTTTCAAGTTACTTGTAATATGGAGGAGTTATTGATAAGTGAAGGAAAATGGTTATTTTTACTATCTTCTGATTAATCTTAGATATCTATTAGGATGCTTGCTAAGCAGTGAGTTACCACAGAACCCTGAGTTGTTTGGAAATACTGGAGTTTTACTGTTGTATAGGGAGGAAACACTTCTTAGTAGGATAGTGTGCTGCTTGGAAAGATTTTTGCTGTTATGTTTTCTTATTAGCATTAGGGTTTTGTTGTCAGCAGCACTGACATAAGTACCTGCAGGCTTTGGACAGATCTGGGCACTAACAGTTGCATTTTGTAGTAGATTACTGAATTGTAAAATTATGTTCCTTGGTTCTAGTATTTCAGGTGTCAGTGGATTTCCCATCTGTGTAAATGAAAATGTTTCCGTGAAATAATTAATTTTGTATCTTTTTTCTCTAGTGTGAATGTCATATAACGTGTATATTTTCTTTTCCTTTTGCAGATTATTTTCCTGGGAAACATTTCTCTTTGTATGTAAAGAATATCTCACTGAGTTGCTGCACTTGAGTTTAGAATGTTCCTTGACTTGTGATTCTGATGGAGGAATAACCAGATCTCAGGCTGCTGCACTGGAAGACTTTACAGGAAATACAAAATGTCATCGAATAGGAGTCAGAACCCACATGGACTTAAACAGATTGGTCTTGACCAGATATGGGATGATCTAAGAGCTGGGATTCAACAGGTTTACACCAGACAAAGTATGGCAAAATCCAGATACATGGAACTCTACACGTATCCTAATACCTAAGCCAGTACTTTCACTGTTACTAGGTTGGAGATAGCTTTTTACTTTTCTAAACTCAAAATAACTATTTGACTTAGTGGCTTTTAAGAATGCTTTCATTTTGAAGATTAGGCTTTTCTATTGTTCTGGCAAATAAGCAGGTACATTCTGTTGTCTGGAAAACTGTTTTCATAATTGTGGATACCTCTGAATTTCAGGTTTGCTTACTATTATCTTTGACAGAGAAGATGTTTAAAGTGAGTTTATTAATAGGTCTATTTTAAGTCCACAATACACCAGAAGAAAACAGATACTCTTTTTCCTTTATATGTTAGTCTCTGGCATTATGCTCCAGATCTTACTGGCCATAATGTTTGGTTATCTGCAAAATTTTTCTCTTGTCAACCTCATAGTACTTTTCTCTTGAGTTGGTTTTATCATTTTCCAGCTGGAGTGAAAATGTGCCCATCAGCTTGCATCAGAGAGCTATTGAAATTTTCCAGCATGTCCCCATTCTGGCAGTTGTAAGATGCTAAAAGGGGGTTGTATTCATCCTTGTAGGTGTGTGTACTGAAGTAGTATTTGGAAGATTGTAGGAAACTTGTTTCTGTCAGGTAGTCTGTAAGGATCTTTTGTAACTAATTTGAAGGAGAGATGTGCCTCTTGCTGTGTTATAGCTTCAGTGTTTCACTTCAGGACTTTGTTAGGAAAGTGAGAAATCCTTCTCTTATGTTTCACCTATAAAGTGGCATGTGAATGGATTTGGTGAGGAACCACCTCTGTTTTGCATCTGTTACTCTGTGTCCACTCTTGTAACCTTGTATTGCTCGGTACAATAAGCCTTACTTAAGAATATGTTGGTACTGTGAAGTGTGTAGACATGATAGAAGAAATGATGGCTGAATAAGTTTCCTCTATAAGTAGTTCTGCTATTTTTTCTTTATCCATTTTTAGAGGGTTTTTTAAATAAAAGTTATTGTTCTGATACATAAATTATTGTCTAAAGCTGTTGTTAGCACTGATTTGAAACTGGGTAACAAATTTTAGTCTATGTTAATTCTTTTTGAAAGAACAGAGCTTTTATAAAAGAGGAGCTTGAAGGCTATAAAGTAATTCTGTAGTTCTGTGGACTTTCTAATGAGACAGAAAAGTTTGTTTTCTCAGAGTCGATGTGTAACTTTATCTGTGCCTGCAGAATCCATGCTCCTGGGAAAAACCCTGAGCAGTCTGCTGAGTGTTTCTAGGATACTTCTCTAATAGTGATGGGAAGATTAAATAACATTTGGTTTAGGGTGAGAACTTTTTGTAAGACTCAAACTGACTGATTTCTTGCAGTGCTAGGTTCAGCATTGTTCTTGACTGAATGAAACAAGTCTGCAAAAGTTGAATGTCTGATAGAAATCTGACATGTAGTAGAATCTGAGAGAGTTTTTTTATTCCAAGTGCCTTTAATATATTCCTGTATGTGAGGTCTGTCAAGCAGGGCAGCTGAAGACTTAAGTACTTATTGTAATGGTAATGTTAAAACACTTGCTTTTTTCCTCTCTTGATGTTCTCAAATATACTTGGAATGAAGCTGTAAAAGGGTTATGTTGTCTGTTAACTACTCATTTCCTTCTTGTTGCTGCTTCAAGGAGTTGTTGGGTCCAAAACTAAGGACGGTTAGTTTTTTGTTACTTTCATAAGTGAATTAATTTAGTGGATAATTTTGGTGGTTGACTTTCATTTGTGGGTTAATTTAATAGTCTGATAACACAGAATATTTGATGCTGGTTAGGCTAAGAGTTTTTAATCTACTATGAAGATAACAATGCACTTTGCATCATATACCAAGTGCACATGTTCAGAAGTTGTGATTAAAAGATTACTTCCCTTTCAGATGCAGTATGTATAACTTCCACCTAGGAGATTGACTGACTTTTATTTTTGAGAAGTCCTGCCTACCAAACAGCTTGGTTTGGAAAGGAGAACAGGTACAGATTAATTTCATCTGCAGTTATAATTGGTCTAAAGATCAGCCCTAGCTACAAGGATGCTGGGTGTGACAGCAGTTTGGAAATCTTGGACAGTGGACAGTTCACCTCATCCTCTTTTGTCCTTTTCCCCTCTCTTTTTTTTTTTTTTTTTTTTTTTTTTTTTTTTGTCAGGATGTTGCTCCTGAAGTGGATTCTGTTTCATCCCTCTAATTTGTAAGAGGAAGAGAAACATATGTACAGCAAACCTGCCTTTAGTCCTGTATCTGGTATTGAATTTTCAGTCAAAATTGATTGGAGGTGTGGAAGTTTTTGTTGTGCCTTGATCAAGTGAATCTGTGAAAGAACTGGAAGAGTTACCCAGTTTGGTGAAAATAGTGTGAATGTCCATCCTACCTCCACTCCATTTTCTTTGTTCAGGGTGTCTCCTTTTGTGAGACACTAGGTTCAGTCTCTGAGTACAGGCCAGAGCTTGTACTTAAGGTGGGTTTTTTCCCCTTCATTCTGGTGGGAGAAGAAAGAGTTTGGTTATCAGGGGTTTTCTAGATCTGAGAATACTGAAGAGATGAACCAAGATAACTTGTTTCTCAATGGTGGTTATTAAGATCCCCATCCTTACCTTTTCTAATTTAGATTCATTTGTGCTTCTGATTGCAGGCTGTATTTTTTTTTTTTTTTTTTTTATGTTTTTCAGTGCTGCATGTACTTTGATTTCTTTTGCCCTGCCAGCTATGTCAAAGCACCTAACCAGAAGAGCAGTCCTTTAAGGACATTGTGATATTTTTCTTTACCACTCTTTACATGATTATGAAGATCACTGTTCTAATGTACTTTAGTTACTTTCTGAGGTATATTCTCTGTGTTTCCTACTGAGAATTTACAACTTCCATATAGAAGCAGAATTCCTTTAGAATGGTGCTTGCTGTGGAAGGTGAGCATGTTGTTGGGGTTTTTTTGTTATTTGGGGGGGGGGGGTTCCCCCCATGTGTGAGATTCTTGAAAATGAAATCCTTTATCTGAATGCTTTTCTGTCCCTTACCCAGATATTAAGTAACTTCTAGTACTGAAGAGTAGCTCCTGCAATAGTAACATCTTGTGACAGGCTGTGTTGCAAACTAGCATAGAATTACATGCCAAGAATTGACTTCATGCAGAAGAGTGAAATAGTAAGACTAACTAGATTTCTAGGAATAGTAGACCTAACGACACAACGTTATTGTGAGGGACGGGCCTTTTTACTCTATTTTTCCTTTAATGGCAATTAGATTGAAGGCTGTTAGCCACAAGCCTCGGTTGTAAAAGTCAGTGTTAGAGCAGCGGTAGTCACTCAGGTACTCAGCAAGTTTTTGTACCCTGCACCTGAGAGGGTGGTTCACTCAGAAGTATTTGTCTCCACTTTATGCAAAGGAAAAAAAAAAAACCCTGCTGTTCTGCAAGAGTGAAAAATTTGTTGCAGTTAGTCAAGGGATACTGAAATTGTGGTATCAATGTACACAGACTATCTCTCCACGGCATTTAGTCTGGAGGAAAGTGCCAGTTTGTTCTCTCAGATGGACTCTGTGCTTGCATGTACTGAGTTGTGAAGTTCTATTTTGAATTGCTGGTGGAAGACCTATTACTTTGCTTACCAGAGTTACTCAAGTTAGTCATATTTATATTGCTGTAAGTCACTTTATGGCCACCTTTGCTTAAACTCCATTTGGCGACGATAACATATTCGTACATCTTGTGCTAGTTTTCTTTTTTTGGCAGAAGGCGATGCCCGTTTTTCAAACTAATCATATGGTGAGTCTGCAGTATATTTCCTCAGGTCTCATGGTGTGAGAGGATGAATTGGGATTTACATACATTTGGATTTAAACTCTGCAGTGGGGAGAATGAAAAGATTTTGTTATTCTTGGTTTATGTATCTTAAGCGGATTCTCAGACGAGGTACTAGACTATCAGAAAACTTTCCTGCGCTATATTAAACTAGCATAATTTTTCATAGTGGCTTACACAAAAAGCTGTATAACTTTATGAAATGCCTGTTTTCTTCCTCCAAGCCCACATCAACTTTTCAATTTCTAGATATGATTGTTGAATGGAAAGCTTAGTAGTGGGCTTTTATTTCATATGTGTGTACTTTTTATTTGAAATATCAGAATGACTTTTTTTGGCATAAACTCATGCTTTCACTGTCTTAATTTACAAAACGATCTGAGAAGTATTTTTAAGGAATTTTTTTAGACAGTTTAGTTAACATATGCCCATACAAAGCAGAGGAATCTTTTTTTCGGGTTTAATATTTAAAGAAAATACAATTGGGAAAAATAAGACTGTTTAAAGATTCCAAGGACCATTAATTTATAACAAATAAGGTTTTTATTTACATGAAGATACTTTAAAATCTCTTCTTTGGTAAGACAAAGGTTATACAGTAGTATGAAAGGTGTGGTTGTTCTACTAAAAAGTGCATCTGCAGTGTCCAAAATGGCTTTCAAAGTCTTTCTAATATGTGTATAAAAATCACCCAGTTGATTTCAACAGTGCCTATAATACATTATTGTATACCATTTCTGTGAAACATTGAAGTAAAATGGCTGAATTTACTACAACCTAAAATTTGCTCATCTTACACCTGTATATTGGATTTTTACAAATGCATTTTTTATTGTTCCATTATTAGCCACAGTAATTCTTTTCAACAGTAATTTCTTTAAGTATTATAAGGGAAGGCTAGGTTGTTCCGTCACATCCGATTATTTTATGAAAAATATTTTCCTTGTTTCTGGATTTGCTTAATGCGATTCAGTTTTGTTAACTTGTTTTAATAGAGTGGTAATTACTGATTATCCATCAAACCAAATGTAAGTAATTGTACATAACCAAAGGTTACTGTAATCTGTTTTGTAAGATGATTTATTTTTTTTTTTTCACCTGAGATATTAGCAAGTGGTAAAGGAAAAGATTGTGTTAAACATTAAATAATGGAGTGTAGTATGCTTACATTTTTAAAATACAGGATGACTCAGGATAATCTTTTTTTTCATAAAATAGAATGTATAAATACATTTAAATTTTTTTTTTCCTGTGGTAAATGCTGCCCATGCAAAACCATGAAACCCTTCTCTGGGCATTCATTTGCCAAGGTCTTTTGTAGTTGCAGTTTCTATTGCAGTCCTTGTCCTAGTGGCTTTCACTAGAATTCCTGTGTTTTAGTAGGATTTTAGATCGGCAGATGTATATTAAAACTGTGAGAATCTTTTATTTTCTGATCACATGAATCTGTTTTTACCAGGCAGCATGATATGCTGGGTTTTTTTTTTTCCTGAACTGATTATTATGCTTTTTCTGCACAGAAAAGATAAGTGGGGTGTTAGGGTATGCACCTTTTAAACCTCAGAAACTGTTACGCTTTCTCTTGAGAATTTTTTCACTCTAAGCCACTCTTCCACTTTAATGAAAAGTTGTTCAAGGTCACTTTGTATACATCAACCTCTGGTGTCTGCGAGGATCATACTGAATATAAACAGGATTAATATTTCATAGCATTTCTCATGTGCCAATTAGTGCTTGTGTGGAATGTGAAGGTAGAAGTAAATGTATTTGTTTACATGTTCGAAGGGTATATAATACACTTTTCCTTTTGTGGGTTTGTGTATACTTCTAAAATTGCTTCTTCATTTTGAAAGAAGTGCAGAATATGTTTATATTAGTCCTATCAGTTCCTTTCATATGTTCCTCTCCACAGTGATCACTTGATGTTCTACTTGCTTTTTATAGTAACCAAGAATATTCTGTGCAAAATCAATTTCTGTCAATGCAAAGAACTTTAAACTTAAAAGCAACCTCAGTTACAGTAGTTCTTATGCTTCCTGGCATAAAGACTGTACACTTCGTATATACATTTGGATTTGAGAATTTGTGTTTTCCTTGTAACTGAGTGCTTCTCTGTGATTCTTCCGAGTTTATGCCATGAAGAGGGAAAGGTGAAGTTATCTACTAGTCCTCAGATGGCTTTTGCTGTTTCTCCAGTCACAGACTTGCAGAAACATGTCTGAGGTCAGTTATGCCTGGACTTTCATAGCAGCTGCGTGGCTGATGCTGTAATAGCCCGTTCAGTCTCTGCCTCAGTCCTTCCCTCACTAACACGAGGATGGTTTAACAGTGCAGTTGTATCTAATCTGAAGATTTAAACGTGTAACTGATTTTAGGATAAAGTGTCTTGAAACACAAACGGAGAATGTGTGGGCTTGGGGGCAGGGTCTTAATTGTTTGTTTGTTTGTGTTCTTTGAAATGTTTGGTGGGGGTAATTCTTCCTTAGTGGATGATGAACTGAACATAATTAAAATAGGTTCTTGCTGATACCTCCCTGAAAAGAATGAAAGTTTCTGTTTTGTTGTTGGGGATTTTTTCTGCTGCTCCTTACAAAGCTGAAGTGGGTGTTTAAAGCACTTGTTCTGAAAAGTGATTGCTTTTTGGCAACCTCATCATCTCAAAAACTTGTGCAAAATTTCCTTCATCCATTTGGCTTTTGAAACATTAAAGTCACGTAGGCATGTCCACTTCTCTTAGCAGCTTTACTTATGCATGTGAGGTGGTTTTGTGAGGTTCTCGCAGCCTCATCTTCTGGACACACAGGAGTTGAAGTGGCTTTAATAATTTTGAATAAAATATGTAAAGCTGTTCTCTAGAAAATATAGTAAGCTGTATTGGTTGTGTTAAAAGTGGTTTTACAAGAATACAAAATTTCTATAATCTTTGCTAGCAATTTTCCTGTCAGTATTTTCAATAATTTTCTATATGTTGTTCTTGCATGCCTGTGGTGTAATCTAGGAAGATAAAATTTTTTTGACAGAAATGGAAGTTAATCTCACCTTGTTCCTATAGGCCAGCTGTTGGGGTGATGGAGTACTCAGCATAGATTTAATTACTGTGAAAGAGCAAATTTATGTCTAAAATTGATCTTTATTCTAAAGACCAGAGAAGTAATGAGATAAATTCTGCTTAGAGATTTGTTCAGCTTTTGTTGTTGTGTGCTTCCTCCTTTTCAAAAGTTTTTTTGTCATTTCTCTCTGCCCTATAGTTTTGTGCTACATTGTATTAATTCTTCTTCCCTTTCAGTACCTTTAAATTTTACATATCTGTTCCTCAAGCAGACTTACTCTAGTTATATTAATTTTTCATAGCAAAATGGAAAAACTGTGGGGACCCAGTTGTGCTGCTGAAAAGGAAATCAGTTTTACCTCAGCAGAACTCTTTTCTTTGTGAAAAATTTAAGATTAGGAACTCATGTGAAACTGAGTAATTTGCACCCATCAGTGTAAAATCGGAGTGGTTTCTTGTTGTGTTGAATTACGAAACTGGTATTTGTCTCACATAATTTCTGTTTGTAGTTCTTCCTGGAGGAAAAAAATGCTGTATGGAGTATTTTGGTACTTTTCTGGGTTAGAGGGTTGATTAAAGGTGACCATGGTGCACTCAAGCTTGTGTTTGGGTGGTGTACTTGCTCAAAAAATATATGCACTATTACTGAAAGCCTGTTTCACTTCCCCTGTGTGGTCACAGAAGTTCAGATCTGTTCAGCAAAGGATCTGGGAACAGGGACAGCGGTCAGTTATAGCAGTAGTCACTTCCCTAGTCCAAATCACTGGTTGCCTTCATGGACTCTTGTGATACTAGAAAAGCGGGTGGCAAGTAAGCCCTACCAGGTGGGTTGTGTGTCAGGATCATTTTCTTCAGTGGAAATGATCTCTTACAAGGCCATAAATTCATTATGGCATGGCAGCATGGGAATTTTATTTTTTACCTTTGCACTGCCCAGCTTTAGAGACTGTGTCCAGGTTGTCAAAAGTAGTGAAAACTATACTGAAGAGAAAGGTGGTAAAATCAATTTGTCTTTGCCTGCTTCTTGTATCCCGATTTGAAGAGTTTCACAGAAATTCTGGAAAAGATTTTTCATCTTAAACAGCATAATGCTGAATCTATTTATAAACTCACTTGCGATTTTCTACCTCAAATTTTAATTTAGATAAGTAAATGTAACTTCTCCTTCATGGTAAGGAAGATGTAGAAGTTAGGGGAGATTGATCTTGATCTGTTCCCCCTGTAGATGGTTTGTCTGTTGGGCCAAATCTGAAGTTCAGCACCCAGAAGCTTGGGGATCAGCACAGCTTCACTATTAATAATATTAATAGCAAACTATCCTATTGATAAATTAACTTTTCTGCTTGTTGTAGTATGCAAATTGCTATGTAGAATTGTGCAAACACCCACAGAAACATTTCCTAATAGCTGTTTGGATATGTATATGGCTTCTAGCATACGAAGCAGTTGAAGGGATCAGTTTGCCTTCTGCAACCAAGAATTCTTTTCATAGCGTTCCCGTTGTGATTCTCAGATGGACTGTCATGTACTTTGTTGTAAGCAGCGCAAGTCTGATTTTGTTTTGAATATGTCAGTCTTTCTGTCAGTTGTTAGCTTTAGCGGATGGGGACACAGGTTGTAAACAAAGTGCAAGAGAGAATTCTTTTATGTATAATATGTCAGAGTTATTTACGTTTGCAAACTGCCTTCTGCATAGCAAGCTAACTTCAGTTTGACTTGCATAGAACAACTAAACTAGAGCATTTCAAAATTGCTGTCTTGGATAATTTGACTAGCAAGACTTAAGCCAAAATAACAAGTAAAGATGGGCATTACTGCTATATTTTTACTTCAGCTATGAGTTGATTACTGTCAGGCATGGACAGAAGGTCTCACTTTCTCTCCATGTTTATTTTACAAGGAATCCTGGTTTTAATAGTAAAATGTATGGTGTTAGAGAAAGGCTTATGTCTTCTAACCTTGGTCTTTTATTTTTCTGAAGGATGTTGGGATTATTCTTGGAGAAGAACAGAAATAATATTTTCATCAGGCAGTATTCACAAAAACTAAGAATTGGCTGTCATATGGACAGTCCTCATATATTTAGGCTTGCTGAAAAGCTACTTGGGATAGGAGAGTTAGGGGAAGGAGGAGGCAAGACTGCCAACTAGGTATTTATGAGTCAGCCCTAAATTCCTTGTATTGTGATGGAGAGACTTTCCATACACAATTCAGAGGACCTTATAGTAACTATTTTAAACTGTGAGGTAAGCCCTACTTCTTTGTGAAAAGGTTTTTATATCTAGAAAGGAGTTGTTATGCTGTGTGGTGTTCCTCACTTGAACAGGGAATTCTGAAATCGAAGCATAGTTGGTAAAATTAGCAACAGTGCCAGGAAAGTTGAACAAACAAATGACTAGGAGCTGGAAGAAATCATTAATGTCCAGGAAATAAGTGGCTGATTAGAGATAAGAGGCTGATAAAAAGTTCAGTTGCTAAGCATAAATTAAGGTTTTATGTTATTGGTTGATATCATGGGGCATCTAATTATTTGGCATCTGGTTGAAGTAACAGATAAAAAATAAACGTGTGCTGTGTGTTTTCAAAAAGTGTTAATTGTAGGCAAGGACCGATACTCTTTTGGACAGAATGCAATGTCTTTCTGGGCAAGGACATGAGTATAGACCATGAGGAGGATTTCCTTTCAATTTGGCACGAAGACCATGAGTTTTGTTCCTGGTGGCATGCAGGATACTCTAATCCTTAAACCTGGTTTTTCACCTGGGTTTGAACAGGCAAATCATGTCTGTTAAGCTTTTTTTAAAAGTAATTGCAAAATAGTTAAAAGGATATTTTTAAGAGATTCTTCTGCTTGAGCTTTACTGTTTAAATACTAAAAGCAAGTTCATAATGACTGTAATGCACCATATATTGGGGTTTATAATCTAATTCCCTTAGCATTTAATTGTGCTGATGTCTTCCATTATATTCTGCTGGTCTTTCTGTAAGGAAAGATAAAAGGTAAATGTCAGCAATGCATTAATTTCCTAGTATGTGGCATACTGTGGAGGAAGCCTGTCTAGGGGTTAAAGCTTGGCCCATTAGTTAAAACATGAGTTAAAAACCAAATTAGACCTTCTGGATTGCTTAATACAGTGTTCTCTAACAAGTGATGTGACTCAAAAGCCGGCCCTCAGACTGTCAGTAGAAGCATGAGCGTTCAGTAGCTTCGTTCTTGTTGGCTAATTGATTGCCAGGTGAGTCATTAGAGTATTTTTTGTTGTCAGATCTGAGTCCTCATCAAGTTCGATTTGAGTGTTACCAAGTTAGTTTGTTTTTCTTGTTTGTGGAGTGCAGTTTATTTCAGGGTGCTTTCTTATTTTAAGTGTTTTGAGCAATGTGACTTCCACTTTCCACTTTGGAAGAACTCTGAATATTTGAATGGTTTAGATAAGAAAACAGAGTGTTTTCTTGAAATGTTATATTAACAGATAAGCATGTCTTCCAGGCTGTATTAATATGAGAGGAAAAATTATTGCTACTGCATGCTTAAATGGGTTTTGGTGAATGTCATCTTACTGTGCACATTTGAGTATGTGTGTCTCACCATTACTGCTTCTTATGGTGGTTGTTTCTTCCAGTGCGGAATGGCCAAATCTTTTATAAAAGATTGTATTTGAAAGCTTGCAGAAATATTATCCTCCGTGTGTTCAGCTACTGAATGTTGCTTGAGGCTCATGTTGAATTTTTTTCCAGTTCAATTGAAAGCTTAGATATTTGTAGGTCAATATAATACATCAAATAAATTCAATTTAAACTTTGAAAAGAATCTTATCAGCAGATTCTAATGCTTTGTTTTCTCGGTGGTCCTGTTAAGTAAGAATTAAGTAAATTTAATGTTGGCGTCAGAATTTGCAGTGCACTCATCAGTCTGACACATTTCTGCTGCAGATAATTCTGTTGAAAATGACTTTATTTTCGTAGCTTTGGTTTGATTTTATGTGGGCTAATGTATCTTGTAATGTATTAGGGTTAAGTCATTTACAGTAATTAATTTCAATAAGCTATTTATATATATATATATATATATATTTTGTTTTCCATTGTATTTTTGATGTCTCATGCTGACACATACATATTCCTTAACTTTCCTATCAGTCATGTTTATAACTACTGTACTAGTGTACACCAATCTAATCAAGCACGGGGAGCTGGAGTACCTCCTTCTAAATCGAAAAAGGGCCAGACACCTGGAGGTGCTCAGTTTGTTGGCTTGGAATTGTACAAACGGCTAAAAGAGTTTCTGAAGAACTACTTGACAAATCTCCTTAAGGTAAGATGGGACATTAGATCAATCCGCATTTGTAGTAGTAATATGTGCTGGGTTGAAAAAATCTTGTATCAGCAAACCTAGAGGTGTATGCAGCCACTGGAAGTAAATTGAATAATCTTGAAATTTGCTTTTGTCTGCATTAGCCATTAGAATGTTTTGTAGGCTTTACCTCAGGCATAGACTAATCACTTAGTGTACTTGTGAGCTCCTTTTCCTCTTCAAGCCAAAACAGCATTTCTGTGTGTTGTAGTGTTACGTGCCATCTTCAGCTGTCCTGTATCTTGAACAAGCATAGCTAGACTTCCTGATCAACTGACGAGCATATTAGTAATGCTGAAAAAATGGTCGCTTGTAATGTTGAAAATGCCTGATGGTAACCATTAATTTAATATAATAAATAAAATACTAATAGAGCTGGAGCTTTGTAAGAGAATGGTTCCTAGTTATTTTTGGAAAGGAACCATGCTTTTAACTTTGGGGATTTTAGTTTTGAGCGATAATAAAATAATTCTTGGTGTCCTATCAAGTCTGCTGGGTAACTAATTTATGAAGCTGCATAAAGGTGTCTGAGGTCTAATCCGGAATGCACTCCTGGTTTTATTCCCTTGTCCATACAGGCTGTAGTGGGTCAGTTTGGAAAGATACTTGAAGTTCCATGTGTTACAACTTTATCTTCTTTTTTCCTGTAACAAGCAAATATGATGTCATACCCTTTCCCAAGAATATAGGGTTCCATTTACCTGACAGGCTCCTAGAGAAGACCCCAACCATTGCTCACTTGTTTCAGCTCCCCAAGTAGCAGCAGTGGGAGTGGGTGGTATATTTTATGGAAATGGTCATGTTGAAAGTGTTACCATTGCACTGGCATGTCTTACCTAGCACAGTCCTCGGTGTTGCTATCTGTTTCTAACGTGGTCCCCTCTTGCTCTCTCCCACAGGAGGGATAGGAGTGTCTTCTGGAGCTTTGTCTATGCTGTGCATTTTTTTTTCCAGTATTTTTAATTTCTAAATTTCATACTGTCCTTGTGCTTTAATAATGTATAAGTAAATGTATTAGCACTGTGTTTCCTATAAATACATTGCATGCTGTAGATTTATTACACAGTTTGTACATCCTTCTGTATCTTGGTTCTACCTTAAAATTGCCCAACAGTACTGGCAAACTTGTTATTTCAGGATGGTGAAGATTTGATGGATGAGAGTGTGCTGAAATTCTACACTCAACAGTGGGAAGATTATAGGTTTTCAAGCAAAGTATTGAATGGGATATGTGCCTACCTCAATCGACATTGGGTTCGTCGTGAGTGTGATGAGGGTCGTAAAGGAATATATGAAATTTATTCAGTAAGTAGTTTTTTGAAGTGAGTGATTTATCCATTCCATCTGTCATGTCTGCATTATCATCCTGCAGATTGCTCCTTGAAACTTGTAGAGAGTTCACAGAAGTTTTGAAGAAGTGGGCAAAGTGGAAATCTCCCCCCTTTCCATACTTCCACTTCAGTATATTTGTAAAATTTCCATGGGCCTAAACATGCGAGATGTTCAATCTGCCTTGTATGTATTGGTAGTACCAGTATTAGACTGTCGAGGGTTGTCTGTTTCTGAGTATTTGCTGCTTATACTGTTATCTCTGTGCGTCAGCGTGGCCTTGTCATTCCACTTAAAATTCAGTCAAGTGTTTCAAATATAGAATGGAGAAGTAAATTGCTTTTTTTTTTTTTTCTGTTGACTTCAATACATCTCTACAAATTTTTTAGCATCCAAGCTGCTAAGTTTCAGTCAACATTTGGTTTGTAATATAAGTTATTTTGATACAGTTCTGAAACATTGATACATGATCTTGATGATTTTTTTTTTGTAATGTAATGTAAACAAGGGAAGAACACAGCAGAAGTTCTGCATGTCAGATAAAGTACTTTATTTTTTTTATAAAGGATAATTATTGTCCTTGCTGGTAAAGCACTAGGGAAGTGATGTGTTATTTTACCACTTCACTAAAATAACTTTGCATATGGTAGAAAAACAGTTGGTATTCTTATTTCCATCCCTCTTAACTTCACTAGCCTAATGCTAAGGGACTGTCAGTCTGAAAATCGCCAACAGAAAAAGCTGTGTGTTGGCAGAGTAACTTGCAAGGTTTTTTAGTTTTCAGAGTTGTCAGTGAATCACTGTCAGAAAAGGGGACATCTTAGAGTTAATAATAAAGCAAATGGTAATTTTATTGTGAAACAGTCTTGTTGCATGAGAAGTATGTGCCAAAATGTAATCATTAGAAACGTTCTGATTATTTAGCGTACTATAACGGCTTTCCTTAAGGAGTTATCAGACATATATGTATATAAATATTTTCTTTACTCTGTCTTTCCTCTCCCTTCCTTTGCTCCTAGCTTGCCTTGGTGACCTGGAGAGACTGCTTATTCAGGCCATTAAATAAGCAGGTATATATTTTTATATATAAGTTATAACTATAGTTTTATATGGTTAATTTTATATATTGTTAGTAACTTCCAAGGAGAATTGGAGGATGGGGGCAAGGGAGCAGGCCCAGAAAATAAAAAGGGAGCCTTCTGCTTCTCCGTTATGATGTTAAAAAGATAAATATATGGGGGGAATGGGCCTTTCTTTGCGTGGTTGAACCTTGATACCAAGACTGTTCTGTTATTTCTTTGCTGAGAGGACCGTTGGCTTTTGTTTAAAAAAAACAAACAAAAAAAAAAAAACAAACCACAGAGGGTTTGTCTTAAGTGAAGTAACAACTTCAGCTGTTTCCAAGCCATGCAGGAGAACAAGCTGATGCTAATGTCTTAAGGCTTGAGAGTCAAGACTGTGTGAGGCCTGGGATTTTGGTCTCTTCTGATGTTACTGTGATTCTTTAAATTTACACTGATGCCTGGGAGATTCAGGTCAACCAAATATTTTTAATTAGTGAATTGGCACAATATAAAGCAAGACATTCCATCACAACAAAATATATTTATGTATGTTGATTTCACTTTTATTTACGAGTACTTTATGATGAAAAGACTGTATTATATTATGAAAATATTAGCTGGATTTCAGTTTAGAGGAACAGTAGTTGCAACGCATTATTTATCAGCATAAGCTAATTGGTTTCTTTGTGTAAATTAGTTCAGCACTTAGTGTAAAGTTTTCTTGTATTTTGGGTATAAAACAAACTTGGTTTAGAAGTTGCTTTTTGAAATTAAAAAAAATAAAATTTCAAAAAAGGCCAAGTGCTTTCACACCCTTTTATAGATCATCACTAATCAGATTGTAATTACGTTGTAGAATTTAAAGGTGTAGCATAGTCTGTGATGTCTGGAATTTTATATGTTCAGGTGTCCTTAAATTTTGTTCTCAAGGGGTTTGACCTCTCAAATATAGGAATACACTCCTGATGAAATACTGTGCTTGACCTACCAGCTGCTTTCTCTGTGCTTGACTAACTTTTAATCTCTGTTTCCTAAGGTAACAAATGCTGTGTTGAAATTGATTGAAAAGGAAAGAAATGGTGAAACGATCAATACAAGGCTGATCAGTGGAGTTGTACAATCTTATGGTAAACGAGATTTAAGGTTTTATTAATCTCTTCAAAATAAACAAATATATATCCCCTTTCAGAGCTCAGAAGTAGCATCGGACCTCCTTGTCCAGTCAAAATAAATGCAGCTATATATTGTTTAACTTCATATTTGTAGAGACAGTTGACACAATTACATTTGATTATATCATATTTGTAAAGCTTGAAAGAACAACTGATAGGCAAGAGTGTTCATTGTTTACAAATCAGCTATTTAGGAGCTAAATTTGAAAGGTAGGAAGCATAGCAGTTTACAAAGGAGAGTGGGATTGTTTTTTTCCCATTTGGATGAAATTGAGAGTTTTGCCATGCACGTTAATGACCAGTTTCATTAATAGAAAACCATATATGCGTATAATCTGGAACTCTAAGAGGAAAAAATGGAGGAGGAATTTGAACTAGCTTTTAAGATAGTGAAGTTTTCCAAATCCTATCATCCATTTAGTAATGTATCAAAAGGTGCAGTTTACATGAGTAATGTCTCATGCTGCTTACTTTTTAAATGCAAAATAAACGTATACTTTTAAAAGCCTTAAAGTGTGATGCTAATACTGTGCCAATTGATAACTTTTGTGTAATTTAGAAGGAGGGTACCTGTTTATTTGCAAGAGACCACCTAATAAAAGACAATTTTGTCATTACTTGCTCTTTGTAGTGGAGCTGGGGCTGAATGAAGATGATGCATTTGCAAAAGGACCTACACTAACTGTCTATAAAGAATCCTTTGAATCTCAGTTTCTTGCTGACACAGAGAGATTTTATACACGAGAAAGTACTGAATTTTTACAACAGAACCCAGTCACAGAATACATGAAGAAGGTAAGTTATTTAATAAGATTTGTGATTACTTTCTGGATACCAGTATTTTTAGAGATAGTGATATAAATTCTTGGCTTTTATTATCAGTTTCTTGAAATGATGATTATTTTACAGAAACAGTTAGTTCTCTTTCCCTGTGGTGATTTACTTCTATGTTTATCTGGTCTGAAGTTTGTCTCTTTAGTGTATTTCAGTAAGTACAGTGACAGTTTGAAACTTTCTTAATGGGCAAAACAGAAGAAAATGTTAAAATAAATTCAGATTTTGTTAGACTTCAAGACACCAAAACAGTCATTCTGCTTTAGACCTACAAGTTTACTGTTCCTACACACTGTGTTGGCATATTTTCTGGAATCTCTTCCTGAGCAAACTAGCCAAGGATTTGCTTTGCTGAGCAAACTAGCCAAGATGATTAGCTTTGATTATCTCAGAATATTTTAATGTAGTGAGCCCTACACAATCCTTCTGATCAGCAGGGGCCAGATTTAAATTCTTAGATAGTCTCTGGTTTGGGGGATCTCAGAAAGGGCAATTAAGAGCAAACTGGATGGATAATCATTGAGTATTTCTACCCTGGTTATTGGGTCAGACTGACTTAATGAGAAATAGATAGGTCATCTGTCTTGGACAGGTGGTGCTGAGAAAAATATATAAAGGAGGTTTCCTCACTTTCTGCCTTGCTGCTTGTTTTTTTCCCCTTTCAGTTTAATTTTTTTTTAAAAGAGCTTTTTGAGTATGTAGTATGCAGATACACACCCCTCCCTGCAGTATCCTTGTGTTTCTTTTGTCTAACTTGCCACAGAACACATCCTGTCTGACTCTTGGCATTAAAGTCAATTATTTACCTCCCAAAAAAAGAGGGGAAAGTCCTAGAGAAAACACAGTAAAATGAATCCTCCTTTTCGGTGCATTGGGATGGTTGCCCGGTAGTTCCTAGACCTACCTATGTTTGATTTTTGTTGTTGTTGTTGAATTAATTATTTTTGCCACTTCCATTTCAATTTCTTGTCTTTGCTTTCATCCTAAAATATAAAAACAGAGTAAAAAGATTTCAGTCATTCATAACCTGAATGACTGACTCATTTAGGCTTCCTTGGTACAGGACAGTAAAAAGCTGTCTGAAGATCATTGCTATCCAAGAACTTAGAGATTAGTGGCAAGTAGAAAGAATGTACTAGTACCACAAACAATCTTCAAGACTTCAAAAATCCACAAAAGAGCAACTTGCTTTTCTTGAAGCTGATGTTATTGAAGCTGAAAACATATAAAATTAGCAGAAGGCAGGGGAAATCTTTAGCAAGAAAGTGCATACCCTTAAGCCTCTGTTCAAATTAATATACTAGAGATGTAGAGAAGCTATTTGGGCTGTCTTGGCATCTCCTTACAGAAAACTGAAATCAAACTGAACAAGAAACTGATTTTGTTACTTCTTTCCTGGGATTTAACTGATGAAACTGAAAAAGATGTGTATTAGACTACAGCAAAATGATACAGACTTAAGGGATGTGCCCTAACAGAAAAGGGAAACTTACGTACTGAAGCTGGAACAAATTGTCTGATCTTTCTAGTCTGCATGCCCGGCTGGAGAGATCAAGACGGGTGGTACAGGTTTTCAGAACTATCAATTTAAAATTCACATAGGTTTGTATTTCAGTTTTGTCTTCATTATGGATAAAGAAGTCATAACATTTTTTACTTAAACATGACAAGGCAGTTTTGTAAACTAATTATTTTTTTTCAGTTTGGATATTGAAATCTTGCATGCTACTTAAATGCCTGCAATAGAGTAGTACTCTCCATAATTATTACTCAGGTGTTGCTAGAATTAGGGTTCTGTTATAAAACACCTTAAATGAGACTGATGTGAAAAGCTGCAAGTTGTCTAGCAGTCACATGGCATACTAGTGATAAGAAGGTCTTACAAGTCATCTGTTAGAATTATGAACTACAAAGAAAGTAATCTGCTATTAGTACGCCTGCTTCACTTTCTTGCTGAAGCGCAGTGCATCGAGTTCTAATTGGGGATAAATAGCATTGCAAAATCAAGAAAAACCCTGTTGGAGTACTTTAGCGAGCACCAGCGTAACATCATGATATAGTAGAAGTCTGGTTGTTTCTTGTAGAATGCTCAATGAAATTTTAATTAGAATTAAGATATGTGTATGTAGTTATGCAGGCAGACTTACTGAATTTAGAAGGATTGGGAATTTTTCTTCTTGGGCCAGAACTCATGAGTAAAGCTGGTGTGGCTTGATATGCTGTAGGGAAAAATGTCAGCATTTCTGAAGACTGTCCCTTGAAGTAAAGTCTCAAACTGAACTTTAGATCTTTGACCAAAGATACTGCTGTGTGAACTAATTATTTTCCCCTTGTTTCTCAAATTTGACTTTAAAAGGAAAACAGAACTATAAGAACACAAAAACTGAGAGAGTATTAGAAAATTTGAAATCAGAGTGAATGTTAATTTTCATAAATGAGCTCCAAGTGAGAGTTGACTGTTAACATTAAAAGTGAAGGTCTAATGATATTTAAGAAGCAGCATTAGAAGTGGCAGATTTTCCTGAACTACAAGAATACTTACATGTAAGATAAGTGGTCCTACTAGTCTGATCCCAGTTTCCAGCATTCATCAGAAAGATTTGCTGCTATTTTCTGTCATTAAGGAAGTTGATTGTTAGTTCTTACTGGTAACTAACAGGCAAGTACTCTAAAGCATGAGCTTATAACCCTTCACAAACTGTAGATTTTTCTTTCCCATATTTTCACCTGTACTGGTTTAACTGTAGGAGATGGTAATCCAGGACCATTTCACAAGAGCCAAGTGCAAAATTATTGCAGAAATTAATGAAGCTGACAACGGCAGAGATTATTTAAAGCCATCTGTGTATGATGCAGTGTACTTGTAGTGAAACTGCTCGTTGTTGTTGTTGTTGTCCATAATATAATCTTAGTTGATATTCTGAAATATTGGAAAAATGCATTAACTTTATTTCCTTCTCTTGGTGATATTATTAATTTAAATAATTTGGACTGATAAAGTGCATATATCCCCTTAGTAATGTGCTGCAATTACAGATGGCTTGTAAAGTGAATCTTTAACACTTATGCAAACAAAATAGAGGTAATTGTTACATAAACAGCTTCAGTTTTACATTTTGGAATAAGTACTGTTTCTCGAGTGACATTTAGAATTTTGGTTTGTCAGGAAGATACGCATATGTAGGATTTCATATGCCAAATTAAATGCTAGTATAATTTAAATGACTGTAGATTATGGGAAGCTTTTCTGTGTAAGAATGTACATAAGAACATTCAAATAAATTTGTCATGGGCATACTGTTAAATTGTAGTTTTCTGCCTTTTAGTTCTGTGGAGGCATGAAACATATTCATGTTTGTCTTAAACAAAACTACCTCTGTAGCTGGAGAGCTTGCTGATGGTAAGACTGCCAGCATCTCATGTCAGCAGCTTTCTCTTTCTCTGACAGCAGATTTCCATCTGTAAACTTCTTATTCAGAAGCAACAGGAAAACAATCTTGCTGTGATTCTCCCCCTCATTTAAACATTATATAATATTATCATCAACATAAACATTGATTCCATGTGTAGATTATGATTCCCAGAAAAATAACGGCTTAAGTTAGCAGACCATAACATCACATTAATGAGAGGTTTGATTTTGTTGTTTTCCGGGTGAATTTACGAAATAGTCATGTGCTTTCTGCTGTTGGATTTCTGTTCTGCCTTCCATATAGGTTTCATGTTTATTATTCTGTTCTGTAGGCTGAAGCTCGCCTTCTTGAGGAACAGCGTAGAGTTCAGGTATATCTCCATGAAAGCACACAAGATGAGTTAGCACGAAAATGTGAGCAAGTACTTATTGAAAAACATCTGGAGATATTTCATACAGAGTTTCAGAATTTGTTGGATGCTGACAAAAATGAAGGTAAGGAGATTCAAACATTAGTTTTAGGCTTAGAGCTCCTCCCTGGTGATTTGTGAATTCTGGTGATAGCTAAATGGGATTTATTCAGGAATCAGATTGAGAGAAGATAAACACTAAACTGATTGACAAGCAGCTTTTGATTAAATTGGATATTGTCTCAAGAAGCCTATTCTGAACACAAATATTAAGGCAAAACAGCACTAATTTTGATTTCTCTTAACATGGCTGGAAGAGCTTCAAGAGCACTTGAGCCATCCTTCCAGCAGGAGCTGAAGCTTGCACAGGAGAGATGCAAGATGAAAAACAGGCCAGTAGTCTTACCAGCTGTTTCAGTTTAATCCATGGATCTGTCTGAGCCATCAGTGAGAATTTTAAAATCCAAGTTTGTCTAGAAGTATGTATAGGAAATGTTAAAAGAGAAGCAAACAAGGAGCTTCTAAAATATATAAAATACGCAAACATATAGACGACAAGGAAAGGGTGGAAATTATTATTTGGTGAGATAATTTTAGCTGTGAAAATAAGAGCCACTAATGGATCAAGTTTATACCTTCATAGAGAACACATTGAATAAAGACTTAAGTTCTATCTTTTAAGGGATTGTCAATTGTGTTGTTTTCTGTAAGCTTGTTCAGGAGGTAATGCTTAGCACAAAACAACAGTCAAAACTAGGGCCAGATAATTCCTGAGCATCGCACAGATGATAAGGACGACTGGTGTTTCTGATTTTTCCTAGTTGGGGGATTAATTAAAACTGTATAGGAATTCAAGGTAAGGCTCTATATCTGAAATAGTGCTCTAAAGAAAGTGACAGGATTTGAGTTACTGTGATTAAGTTATTATTGATGATACTGTTTGAGAGTTGGGAATTGCAACGACTGTCTCTTTATATATCAACCTTAAAAGAGCAACTATGAATAATTACTGTAATCATCATGTTGATAACTGAGATGCTTCAAAATAGAAAAAGGCAATTCAGCATGATTAGTAGGTCAGAAGTTAACCTGTTTCAAATGTAAACAGAAGACTTTTATCCTGTACTAGTATTTAAGAGTCAGATGTTGTAAACAAATTATTTACTCTGTAATTGGAAGAGATTTTGATACAGGTGTGTGTTGACTAGTAAAATGACTATAAATGTCTTCTGACAATAGAAACTGTAATAGCACAAATAAGAACATTTTCCTGGACTCAGGAGGCCTTCCCTGGCTTTTCTTTTTTCCTTTTACTTTATCAAGCTCATGGGCTATGTGAGCCTTTAATACAGTCACTTACCATAAGTGATGCAATTCTCTAAGTTTGTTGGGGTAAAAAAGGAAGAGTACCAACTTGTGTCTTGGGCACTGTCTTGGTATATGTCTTTGGTTTTACTTTCATATCAGTTATTTCTAAGATAATAAGGCATTTTTAAATGCCTGATTTTTTTTTTCTTCTTTTTCAAAATGTTTTCTTTTATGGGGCCTCATTTGTGCAAATTACAGTAGTTTCTGGCTCTCTTTAAGTTTCATGAAGTCTCAAGATTAGAAACATTAATTCTGAAAGGTTCTTTGAGAATTCATTCTCTAATCAGTTCACTCACAAATTTGTAATATACTAAAATAGCCTATGTAGACTATCCTAAAATTATAACAAAATTTTGCTCTTTATTAAAATCTTTATTGCTTTGCTTCTGAAAGTGCATTAGTTTTGAGGTCTTCCCATGTGAAGTACGTTAAGCACATTGTATTACAGGCCACTCCTGCTGGTGTTCTGTAACTCTTTAATCGCATTGTGCAACTAGTTATAAAGGTTGTGGGGCACATTGTCATGTGTTTCCTATAGTAATATACTGATGTGAATAGGTAATAATCATGTTTATTGGGAGCAGCCTGTAAATTATTTAGGTGGAGTTACTGTGTAAATCTTCTTTGAGGCTTTGTAGCATCTCTTCCATGTTTCACCAAATACAGACCTCCTGATAAACCAACCTGTGAACCCTTATTTGTGGGTAGGTCTAGCAGCAGCTTGTTAGATCTATGCATGGCATTATTTACCTACCATTTTTTCTAAAATTTCCTAGGTGAAAAACCAGCATTCTTACATTGTTATAAAAGCTTAACATCAGAATGCAGATGTGATTTTCAGAGAGAAAAAATGTTTGCTTTTCAAATCCAAAAGTTTAAGCTTGGTGAAGTTTTAAGGATTGGAAAGCATTATATTGCAATGAGTCTGAATAGAGGTGTTATCACTTCAGTATTTAAAGGCATCAAGTTCTGTGTGTGTTGTACTTCAGAGTTAGGTAGTGATACAGCTGCTTGATTGCTCTGTTTTAATTTAATCTGATAATCCTCAAGTGGTAATAAATTGCTCATAAGCCCCTCAGAGAATTTCTTACAGAAGAGCTGCATGCCACTGACAACCTTAAGATGGATTCAACAAGGTGAAATATCCTCTTAGTGTACAGTAACTGATTTGGATGTTTACTGTTTCACTTGAGTGCCTGTTCAAGTGAGGGCAAGATTATAAGGGTAACTAGTGTGTTTGTGTACCTGGTTTATAGCCATATTAAAGTTTGCTTTTTTAATTTATTCTTTTTTTTAAAAAGTTCTGTACTCAAAAAGTACAAAGCATCTGCCCTGTTGAAAATGAGTAATAAAATCAAAACCCTCTTCAGTATTAGACTTTCCAAAATTACTGATTGATTTTTGGAAAGTCTTGGCTGAAAACTGATGAGATTTTATTACGAAGCTTTAACATGTGTGAAATTACATTGAATCTGTGTTTACCTTTTTTAGTTTTGCTTCATGGTAATGCTTTTTTTCTTCTTTGAGATACAGATATTTCTACTGGTAATCAGCTACTTAAACTGAAACATGATAAACGAGATTTTCTCCACTAAAGCACTGTCAGTAACGATGTCTCTTAAAAAAAACATTATCTGCTAAGATCCTATCAGTATGTAACATTTTTGCCTTAACTTTCCAGCTGTTACCACTGATGCTGTCCCAAGTAGAAGTGTTAATATACAAAAGGCTACAGGTGCTGTTAGATTGCTGAGAACTGTCCTGTTCAGAATAAGATTTAATGGACAGTGGCCAGCTGGCAAATGTTGTACTCTTAGCACAGCCAGCAGTTACACTAATGACAGTCCTAATTCATGGTAACACTTCAAAACTTCATCTAAGTAAGAGGGGTTTAACTCAATTTTTAAATCATTGCACCTATTTAAATTTATGAAAACTAGAAATCAAAATTAAATATATTTCTGTAGTCGAAGTAATTTTTTTTTTCTTGAGGTTTATGTAGCACTGTAAAGGTAAAACAGATCTTAATATTTAAGAGGTTGTTTTCTCTTTAACTAGTCCTAGCTTTCCAAGTCAGTGCAAAGTTTTGCCATACTGTATAATTTTCTGCTGTAGTTTTTTCTGGCTTTTTACAGGAGCAATTGCACATATGTTTTCATTGATGATGGATGTTTAACTCCTATTGGCAGTTTGGAAATGAGACTTTGGAGTCATAGCTACTAAAAATGGGAGATGTTGACTTTCCTTTTTTTTTTTTTTTTTAACTCCCCAGATTTGGGACGCATGTATAACCTTGTATCTCGAATCCAGGATGGCCTTGGAGAGCTGAAAAAACTTTTGGAAACCCACATTCATAATCAGGGTCTAGCTGCAATTGAGAAATGTGGAGAAGCTGCTCTAAATGCAAGTATCCCATCAAAATAAGTCTGTGTGTGGTTGCTGCTAGAGTTACATTAGAGGAGGGTAAATGCTTCCTGATATTTCCAGTTTGCTTGTTTTCCCTCTCACTGATTTAATTTGTGAGGATTAGGCAATTCTCAAATGTTGGTAGTAGGCTTAAAACAACAGTCATATCACTGTTACTACTCTTTGAGCTTTTGTTTGTGGGTTGTTTTGGTTTGGGGTGGTTTTTTTTTGAGGGTAGTGGGGGGTGGTGTTCCTTCTGAGTTTTTACCCTCTGTCAGATGTCAAGCTGCTTGGAAAACTGCCTGTGTAAATACAACATCCTGCACTTATACCTGAAAGTCCACTATTTCAAGAAGCATTATCTCCAGTGGACTGTATTTTATTTCATTTCATCATCTTCTAGACTTATGACCTGAGTCAATGAGATGAGACAGTGTGGAAAAATATTCTGTTGGGTTTAATTTTTTTGGTGAATGGGTTTATTTGGAAACTCATGAGAAATGGAAAAGAGGAAGAGCTAACTGAAATGGTTGGTCACAAAATAAGGAGCAGGTCAGATCTTCTGCAATGCTGTCATCATTTAGCCATATAATTGGCTTTCTTGATTTTACCCTATAATTCTAATTTCAGATTTAATTTTGTATTGCTTAGGGTTGAATCTTGGCAACATGAAGTTCTTTAAACCCTTAGCTAACCTTTTGGAAGATGGACAACATGACATTTTCTAGAAAAAAATAGTAGAATAAAACACTGCACAAAGCAAAATTAGGATAGAATACAGATTCTGGTAAAAAAAATAGGGTGTAACTTTGATTTTTTTTTTTTTTTTTTTTTTTTTTTGTTCTTGGCCTTAGAAATTCTTGAAATAGCTTCATAGTATTAATCATTAAAGCAGTAATCTGTAGTGACTACATGGAGAACAGGAAAAACTTTTTAGCACAGATTAAAATTTTGTACACTTGTATAGTGTCTTTTGGTCACTTCTGCAGTTTTAAGTGTGTAGCTTTTTAGAAGTGTTAATCTTTTATGAATCGTGAAGGCAAGTTCAGGAATCTTCAGCTTCATTTGTAGACAGTCACCTTAAATGTTGAAATCGGATGTTCTTAATGGCTGACACATCCCCCTAGTGGCCATCACTCTTGGGTTTCTTTGTACTTAGGCCTTGAAAAATTTCCCAGAAAAATGAAAGCTCTTTCTCCAGCAATTAGTTCATCTTTGAGAGAGGGGAAGCCTGAGATTTGTATGTGTTAGTTCTTTTGACTCCACGATTACAATACTCTTCCCGATCATCACACTTTTTCTTGTTTCTTCATCTTTCCCTTAGATTCCTTTTCTTTTTCCACCCATTTGTTCTTCATTTTCCTAACAGTATCTCTGGCTGTCTCCCTCAGGAACCATCATTGCCTCTGTATCACACTTAGGTAGGACTGATTCTGCCTAAACAGATTATCAGCTGAGCAAATGCTTCTCAGTTTTTCTGTAGTCAGTGGAGAGAAGTAGTCATACCAGCTTGACTCATCTGACCTATTTTAGATTTTTATTGCAGAATGAGTTGTGCTCTAGACTTCATTAACTATATTAACAAGACTGCTCTTTAGTCGGAAGATTACTGATTTTTGTGCCTTTTGGTTTGGGTTTTTTTGGAGTCCTTGTAATCACTAGACACCTTTCTAAATGTCCTTCAAGTCTACTTGAATTTCTTGTCTGGGAGGTTCTCAGTAATCTCAGTTCTTTATCTTAAGCATGGCATTACATCGGTGGTCCACATAGTCTGTGTCTGTCTTCAGTGGCAACAGAAATGTTTTTCAGGATCCTGATACAACCCTGCCTGCCTCTTGCCATTTGTTGCCAGCTTCCAAAGCTTTTACAGTAGGAATGTTATGGAGTACCTCCATGCACAGCCCTTTTTATTTATGGACCTGTTGTCCATGAGTTTGTCTAATCTGTTCTTGAACCTGCTGATACTATCTGCTTCCAACAACCTCCTGTGACGGCAAGTTCCAGAAGTCCACTACCTTATATGTAAAGATGTTCTTTATTTTATCAGTCATCAAGTGCCCAGTAGTTATAAAATGTGGCTTTTAGTGATCTTTTCAGTCCTCCTTCTGATCTTGTAAATCTTGGTCATAGGCCCTTTCAAAAGACTTCTAGCCTTCTTAATCTGTGGTACAGTAGCTTCCCAGTCTGCCTAGTGTTCTAGTTGCCTTTCACTGTTCCTACTCTGATGCCACTCTGTCTTTACTGACATGCAGAGATCAGTACTTGCACCTAGGACACAGTCTGTGAGCTTCATAAACTTGATGTTTATTGGCATTTGGCTGCCACTAGGTGTTGAGTGGATAATTTTTAAGAACTGTCAACAATGACTGAGGTCTCTGTACTAAGTTGTGCCAATTGGGGATACACCTGTTATGTTCATACTACAGAGGTTTATTTAAGGGCTTTTTCTAGAACAGTTGCCATTTTATGATTGTCCAGCTCTCTCAGGTCTGTTTCAAATCAAGCTTATGTCTCTGAAAATGTCCTTCTTGGGAGTGTTTGCAGTGGTTAAGTTGTTTTGTTTCCTTTTGTACTATATAATGTAGTACATTCTGCACTCTGATTGCTGGAAATGAAAGTTTGTGTTAATGTAAATCAGTTCTGGACATAGGACCTAAACTAGTCTGGATACTATTTTACTTTTAAAATATTTTCTAATACTTTATGGACTTTCCCCACAAAAATTTGCTTAGGCCGATGAGTAGATCCATTTCGGAGGAAGTAGAAAGCAGAAAGTCAATGGGTTGCAAAAACCAATCTCTCTTTATTTTGCAGGATCCAAAAATGTATGTACAGACAGTGTTGGATGTCCATAAAAAGTACAATGCTTTAGTCATGTCTGCATTCAACAATGATGCTGGCTTTGTGGCTGCACTAGACAAAGTAAGTATATATAGCGGCATAAGGTGAATGCCTTTTTTTTTTTTTTTCTATTCATTATTTTGTCTCCCAAAATTTCACTGTCTTTTGTGATTTATAGGCTTGTGGTCGATTTATAAATAATAATGCAGTGACAAAAATGGCTCAGTCATCTAGTAAATCCCCAGAGCTACTGGCACGATACTGTGACTCTTTACTAAAGAAAAGGTACGTCTTCGGAGACAAATTATTATTTGAGGCTGACTTTTGTTTTAAAAGGTTTTAGCATATGAAGTTTTTTATTGTGTCTTCAGAAAGAGAACTTAACATTTCAGGAAAAACTAATTATACTAAATTTTGAGTATAAAAATTTCAGTAGGGCTGTTCCTAAAGATTATATGGAGTTTACTTTTATTTTTTTAAAGAAGAGGGGGGAAAATAATAAAAAATCTGTGGTCTTTCTTTCCTTATAGGAAACTAAGTCCTAATTTTTTATTAAAACAGAAGGGTTTTTGGGGGGGAAGGGAGTGTCCCCCAAATTTGAGTTGTTAACATGTTGTAAAGAAGAGACACACGTTCCATTTTATTTTTCCATTAAAATTCTTGCTTTCCTCCTGTTTTCTCTATATATTCTTCCATCTGGGCAGAAATTGAGGAGGACAAAAACTGCTTTCTAATCTCCCATGGTTCGTAATTTAATTAAGGTATTTGGCTTCAAATGATTCAGCAGCTCATACACTGAGTTGGTATCGGTTCAGTTCTTGCTGGATTGGTGTCAGTTTTGTCACTGGCAACTTTTTCTAGATGTTTTGGGTGAGGAAAAAACCCACCACCAAACAATCCAAAACCAGAACAACTTGCTCACTCTTCCCTTCCTCATCCCCTCCTTCCTTCAGCAAAGGATTTATTTTCCCCTTAAAAATACTAGCTTTCTGCAGGGTAGATTTTGGATATGCCTGATGGACAAGCTTGATATGAAAGAAAACTGTGGGACCACCCGAGCTCTCATCCAGTCAAGACCCAGCTCTACGAGCTGGTTTCTTTCCACTGTACTAAGATAGTATTTGTCAGCAGAAAAAAGGCAGGAAAAGAGAGATCTATGTTTAAGCTCATAAAGCCTGAGAAGTACCGGCCTATCAGGAAGTCCTGAGCAATTCGTGGTCCAGGACTTCAATCTATTATTTAAAATCACATACTTCAGAATTGCTTTCATATGGAGTAGTGAAGAGAACTGTTCATTTCATTGCACTATTTCCTCTCTGAAGAATCTTTGATCCCAGAACTCAATCTGTGTTCCTTTATTTATGAAATTTCTATATACATCCATATGTTGTTTTAATTTGGCAGTTTTGGGACTCATTAAAAATGCACTTCTTTAATTGCAGTTCAAAGAATCCAGAAGAAGCAGAATTGGAAGATACACTCAATCAAGTGGTAAGATGTCTATAAATACATCTCTTCTGTGTAAGCTTTGACAAGTTAGTAATATTCGATTGTCATACAAGTCAGATGAGAGAAAACCTTTTATTTTTTATGTTTGATTTCATTACTTAGTATTTCAGCTCTTCAGTAATAATCTTCATTTTTGTGTGGCTTGTTGGTTATTTTTTGTTTTAATTAAAAAAAAGCCCTTTGCAGCAGATTTAAAGTGGCTAAATGGGATTTATGTTTTTACTTCATTTTTATATACATATGTGTATAATTTCTACAATATATTTTTTTATAATTACATATACGTACTACATAGTTATTCATACATAAGGCTGTACATGTGGAATATACAGTTAATGTGTTTAAAATAGAATCCACATTTAAAACAAAAACACACTACTGCTACCCTGCACCCTCAAAAAAAACCCACAACCCAAACCAAAAAACAACCACATAAAAAAAAAACCACCCGAAAAAACCCAACCCAAACAAAAATCCCTGGACTTAAAAATTTAAGTGCGAATTAAGTAGCTACTGCTATAGCTTTTTCAAGACAAATGCTGATTTTTTTTTTTTTTCATTAAATTATCTTGGCTTTTCCAGATGGTTGTCTTCAAGTACATTGAAGATAAAGATGTGTTTCAAAAATTTTATGCCAAAATGCTGGCAAAAAGACTTGTACATCAGAACAGTGCTAGTGATGATGCTGAAGCAAGCATGATCTCTAAACTAAAAGTGAGTATTCCATGACTCTCCCATGATCTGCCATCTTTCAGGTCCTCAGCCTGCCTTGGAGAGCATTCATGTATGTCCTTTCATTTCAATATTTTATGTACAGTAGAAAAATACACAATCTAGTTTGGTGGTTTTGTTGTTTTGGGGTTTTTTTTTACCTCCATGGAGCTTGTAGTGCATGTCTGTCCACTGGAGTTAAGATGGGAGTTAAACTTAATTATTCTTACTCAGATGACTGACATGGATATAATTATCCAGGGGAATGACTGCTGAAAAGTTGCATAATTTCATTAACTCTTGTTCATTCAGGGTCAAACAAAAGACAATCTAATACTCTTCTCATTATGTGTGTTGCTTCATTTTTAAACAAAATTTTCTTCAGTTTTTGATGACAGTTAAAGAGCATGTCTAGTTGGGATTGGTACTTTGAGTAAGGGAAATACTGAACTTTGTACATCTTAAGAAAATAGGTTCCAATGCTTTGTTATTCTCATTTTCCAATGTCAAAAGTGTCTTGCTGACATATCTGTGCTTTTAAAATACAGCAAGCTTGTGGTTTTGAGTATACCTCCAAGCTGCAGCGGATGTTCCAAGATATTGGTGTAAGCAAGGACTTGAATGAGCAATTTAAAAAGCACCTGACCAATTCAGAACCATTAGATTGTAAGTAATACATTTACCTAAGTTACTGTTGAGTAGTTTTAGCTTCATCTTATTTCTACAGAGCTAACTATACAAGGGAAATAATTGATTTAGACATCATACCCCCAGAATTAGAATTTGTATTATTTTGGCCAAGATAGATAAGATTTTTAAATTAGCATTTTAGGTCTGTACTTTGTCTTCTAATAGCACTTTATATCTTCTGTTATGGGTAGCCTCCTCCTGATTTTGCAGCTAATTTTTAGGTATGTAACTAAATTAAGTTGAATCCTGTCTCCTTTTTTTGATTGAGAAGGTGTTTTTTGTTTAAACAGTTGATTTTGAGCACAACATGACTTAAGTTCATACTTGTGTAAAAGGAAAAAAGGGTATTGTGGTTCTAGGTGGTTAGCCCTAAGACTTAAAGAAATATTTTTTTTTTCATTGAAGCACATTGAAACAAGTTCTTTAAAGAATTGATAATTATTTGTTGGATTACATTTGGAGTTGTATGTTGTCAGGCCTAGATTTCACTTAGTTTTTGTATTATTTTAGCCCCAAATGCCTTTAAAGTATGTGAAATGTTTATTCTTGCAGTTGTGTGCTGTGATGAGTTTTGGTTACACATAAAAATGAACACTTGAAATTTTTACACTTGCATGTTAAAAGAGAAGTCCATTATGAGGATAGAAACAGGGTAATAACTTCTACGGATGAGAGGCAGTTGAGTGACTGTCACAGTAAATTTAAAACTCTCCCAACTGCAGCAACATCTCACGTGAATTCTTTTGGTTTATGGTCGGAATAAGAAAAAATAGATATACTTAATGATTTTTCACCATGTTAGTCTGAGCAAAATGCAGAACCATTTCTTATTTGTGTTAGAACTGGGACTGCATGTTTGAAGGAGGGGGAGGGATCAAGGAGGATAACACAGCTCAGCCTCTTCCCTTCTCTTCCAGTGGATTTCAGCATCCAGGTGCTGAGTTCTGGATCGTGGCCGTTCCAGCAGTCCTGCACATTTGCTCTGCCTTCTGAGGTGAGGCTCTCGCACGCGGTTCGTCCCAACGTGGAATGATCACGCGAGAAATTTGTTTTACGAGGCTGGTGTCTCCTCCTGTTTTGTTGTGTGTCAGAGAGGAATGGAAATGTATCTGGTATTTGCCTATTTGGCTGGAGTATATTTGGAACAAGATAAGTGAGTAAGGTAGTAGGAGGAAACTGTGTGAAATACTTAACTGTTTTCTCCTGTGGAAAGACCCTGGTTAATGAATCTTCAAAACATCCAACAGTAACTGAAGCAAATCTTTGTTAGTCTATTTTTCTGTGTATACTTTTATTTAAGAAAAATATTTCTCCCTGTTGCTTTGGCTTTGTCCAGTAAAATCTTTAGATATCAGAATCATTAGTTTTTTGTTGAGTGCTTATCCAGGAGAGACAAGACAGGAATAATTAACATGAGAAATAAGTTTTAACTGCTGTTACCTGGGGGATGGAAGGTTGTTAAAAGAAATCACCTTTCTAGCCTTGCTTAATGTATCCAGTAAGGAAGAATGGAACTTCAATACAAACCTAAATAAGCATCTTTAATGACATTTTAAAGGGGACACTTGTAACAAAGGGAAGTTTTCATCCAGTCTGAAAAATTTGAATACTTTGTATTTCTGTTTGTCATATTCAGACAACATGGCAGCTGAGGCTGATCAGATTTGACTCTCCTTTGTTGATTCCAGAGCACGTACTAGTAATGGTAAATGAAGGTAAATAGTATTCTTTATTTATCTGTTGTTGTTGTTTTTATACAGTTAGAACGGAGCTATCAGAGATTTACTGCATTTTATGCCAGTCGCCATAGTGGAAGAAAATTAACATGGTTGTATCAGCTGTCCAAAGGGGAATTGGTTACCAACTGTTTCAAAAACAGATACACGTTACAGGTAAGAATAACATCATGCCAGTAGGAACACTTGGTGGTGATTGCATCCAGAGGACGGGATGCAGCTGATGGTTTAAAAGACACGTGTTCACGCTCTGCTCCACTGCTCTTGCCTTATCTGGATGACCTGCTTAGTCTCTTTACTCCTCATTTGGATAATTGCTCTTCTGTACTTTAAAGGACCATTGTGCAGATAAATGTGTTTAAAATGGTGAAGTATGTAGATGTTGAAGTAGTGGAGTTCATGTGAATACCTGTGCCTGCACACAGGTCGATGGTATCATAGACGATATCATGAATTGAGCATTATATATTGTATTTGATTTGTATGTCAAAATACTAATTAACAGTATGTAATGATATATCACATTACAATTAAGTATTTTAAATCATTCAGTTCCTTAATTGGGGGAGGAGTGTGTGTACGTAATATGTATATACACACATATATGTTTAGCTACTATTTATGATGCTCCCATGCATTCATTAACTTTATTCCTGTGAATAATACTACTGACTTTATTTAAAGCAAAGCACAGATGCAAGACCTGATGGCTACAGATCTGTGTCTTACTGAAGCGAACATAAATGTTAGCCCTCCCCAGATGGTTGTTGGTGTTATGATTAATAGAACCTTTTATTATATGTTTGATCTATTTATTGTACTGATACTTAAGATCTATGTTTAAAAGAAAATTGACTTAGAAAAGGAAATGCATTACTTGTGGTCTAAGCAGGTGTTGAACTGGGTTGTGTGAGACCTCTTTGTGTAAGATCTCATGCTGCTTATGCTTTCCTGTCTGCTTTCTCTAAAAAAGTAGACAGAGGAGGGGAGTTCGCAACAGTGAGAAGAAACAAGATAATCTCAGACTTTGAACTTGTCATCAACATATGTTAACCCTGTGGTGGTAGACGTGAATAAGCCACTGATAGCTGCCTTGGTTATAAATTTGGTTTCATTATTCTGTGGAGTTGGGAGGACTGTGAGGATGAATACAGTATTCTGTGTAGGTTTTAATGAAGATAAAATGGTAGGAATCAGGGAGTGACAGAGGAAAATAATTTAAAATTATATTAGCAAATAGAAAGATAAGACTTTGACACCATAATAGAAGATTTGATAAAGTGTTTGCTACTAGTTAAATGATCATAATCCTGGGGTTTATGTTTAGATAATGCTGGAATGTAGAGTTCTGGTTGTCTAAGTAACATCAGATTTTTCTGTATTGTGTAATGATGACCACTAGTTAGCTGTTCCCTGTTGTCCAGATACTCCAGTATATGTATTTAACTTGTGAATTTCAGGCTGTTCAAATGCGGAAAAAATGTTTGTCCATTCTCATTCTCTGATTCCCACCCTCTCCCCTTCATTCTCTCTTTTTGGATCTGTTAGGCATCCACATTCCAGATGGCCATTTTACTGCAGTACAACACAGAAGATGCCTATACTGTGCAGCAGCTGACAGACAGCACTCAAATAAAAATGGTAGTGACTTTGCACATGTTACCACACTCTTGTGAACAAACCTTTTGATCTTCAGGACTCTTCCTGCTCTCATAAAACATCGGGATTAGACATGCTTGAAGCCAGAGTCCATTTCTGTCCTGAAGGAGCCACATGTGCTCTATCCTTGGTCAACTTACTTCCCTGGTTTACTTTCCTATAACCATAACTGCCTAGTCTTTTGATGACTCTTAGTGTGTATATCCTCCTGTTCCTGCTGAGCTCTGGTAGTAAGTTTTCAGGGGTTCACTACGTAAATTGTAATATTGAAAGACAACATTCTAGGAAATTCAGTTTTCCTGAAGTGATTGATGTGTGCATCTGTTTTTCTTTACATCTCAAGGCTTATATACATCAACATAGTAAAGTCTGCAGTTTCGTTGGTTTGCTCTCTCTTGTGGAAAAATTTTCCTCCTTTTCTTTCTAAGTAGATTTTATGGCCCACAGTTTTATTTGGCAGCTGTGTCCTTTACTAGTAGATTTGAATCAAGCCTGTTGGGACTTCTGGAAAGTTAGACAATGCCTAGTCAGATCTTTATTTTTAGAAATGCATATCTTGAAATTTCCTCCTGCTGCTGGTTTAGAGCAAACTCAGAAGTCTTAATGGGGTTGCCGCTTACTATAGATGTTTGCTTGCAGATATATAGACATATATATTTATTTATGTAAAGTAAATATTTGGCCCAAATTATGGTTGGACCAGAATAAAACTCTTTCTACAGTTGAAAATTAACTGCATGAAACCCAGATGATTTTCACTGTGGTAAAATAGCAGCTTTGCGAGCCTGCACAGGACACTGAGGGTGGTGTAGCCACCTGGGTGACCAACCAGCGACAGTAACCAGAACAGATCCCTCATGTAAGCAAGAAAGGAAAAATATGTTCATCAGAAAGCAGAGGGTGCTCGCTTTCTGAGGTTTAAGCTTGCCAGGGTATCTATATTTGCATGGTTTGGGAAAAATTTATTTCTTATGCTTATAAATCTGCTTGCAAAATAGCTCCTAAAACAGCAACTGGAAAGATCTGTTGTTTGGATCTTTTAGTCTTTCTAAAAAATTTGATGTTATTTGGCCGACTGCAAGGAGAATATGTGCTAATACCCATTTCTGTGTAGTACATTTTTACTGCTTTTTTTTTTTTTTTTACTCATTTTGCAGTGTTCTGCACTCACTGGTTCTTAGTCTAAATATGTGAATTATTGCTGAAGTATTTTAAGTTAGAGAAAGGTGCTGTCTGTCTGCACTGATAAAATTTTCTGTAATTTTGTAGGATATCTTGGCACAAGTTCTCCAGATACTGTTGAAATCAAAATTACTTGTAAGTACTCTTGGTTTTTTTTATAGCTTGCTCAACATTCAGCAAAATGTATTAATGAATATTTATTTGTTTATTTTATTTATTTCTTGCAGGTTTTGGAAGATGAAAATGCCAATGTTGATGAGGTGGAGTTAAAACCAGATACATTAATAAAACTGTTTCTTGGTTATAAAAAGTAAGGAAAAACTTCAGCAGCATACATCACTTGTGTATTATGGGTAGCATCCTCTCTCTCTGCTTTCAAAATTGGGTAAAACCTAATATACCTGGGATGAAAGCTCCAGGATTCAAGTGCCAATTCAAATAGAGATCCAGCATGTACCAGTTTTAAAGGAGAGGGTTGGCTATTAGGGGGATGGGTAAGATTTCAGCTACCCAACTTTGGACTTTGTCCTTTTTGTTCCTTGATTCTTGTCTAATTTATTTCTGGTAAGAAATTGTGCTGGTTTTTACCGAGGTGAATGACTTGCATGTGCTCAGAAAAATACATTATATTTTATAAGGTTACGGTAGCGTGCAGTGAGAAGCAAAGGTCAAAGTCTTAAATGTTCATCCACTAGAGATAACATGAGAAGATCAGCAGGCTCATTTTTGAACTTCAGAGTGTACAGTGATTTGAGAACTTAATAAACATGATTTTCAGTAGTTTTTATTACCTACTTTAACCAGTGTTGATTTCAACGTTCATGTATTTTAAGATGTTTACAGTACTGTGGTGACCTTTTATCATGCTTACCAGAGCATAGATGTAAACACACATAAATTCAGTGAGGAGTTCAGTACTTCCTGATGATAGTATCTCAAGTGAAAGAAACATTTTTAAGCCTTTCCTTGTACCTCACCTTTTATCTACTTTCTTCCCTCCTTGACCAATAATTAAAGCTTTGAGAATTCATGGTCAGTGACGTTAATGCAGTGATGGAAACAGCTCAGTGTTGCTGCACGGTGCGGCTCGGTGGTTCCCAATTTATGATGCACAAGACTATGCCAAATAAATGTCAGATCCCCTCTCCAATGCAGCGTTCCCAGTGCAGCCAACAGGCTGAGCACTGCCCAGTGCTCCGTGGTGCCCTGGTGTTGAGGCTCCTTTGCCACTTGTGACACAGCACTGCCTCTTGAGAGCGGTCATGCCTGGCAGCAGGCTCAACCAAGCACAACCGTGGGCACCGGGCAGCGTGTGTAAGAAAGGCAGAATTCAGTTTTACAGAACAAATGGATTTCTCCACATTATGGTCAGAGTCCAATCTGTAAGGTGATTCTGTTTCCACTGACTTTCTTTGCCCTGTTCACTGACTTCTTACTAAACATAAAAATATTTCAAATATAGGGTAATTGTACAAAGATAATTTGACCTAACAGATCACTAGGTTGGATTCAATAAGTCATGAAATACACAAACGACCACCAAAAAGGTATTTTGTCTTTTTGGTTGGTTGCAATTTTTTTGTTTGTTTGGCATTTGGTTTTGTTTGTTTGGGTTTTTTTTAAACTTCAGTTAGATCATCTAAAACTTTCAGAAGTACCAAAGTTCCCTTTTATTGTAAAGTAATTGTGGTAGTGTGGATTTTACTTTGGAGTTGGGTTTTGTTTGGGGGTTTTGGGGTGCGGGTGGTTGTTTTTGTTTTTAAACAAGCTAATTGTTTTATTGGTTTCTTTACAGCAAAAAATTAAGAGTAAACATCAATGTGCCAATGAAGACTGAACAGAAGCAGGAACAAGAAACTACACACAAAAATATAGAGGAGGATAGGAAACTACTGATTCAGGTGACTTGTTTTGCAGAATGTTGCCATGCTATGAACTTAGAATTCCAGCTTTGTAATCCTTTAGTGAAGCTTAGCATGGGGTTTTCTTAAGTTTTATTAAAAGATAGCGTGCCCTTGCAGTGCACTGTGGTGGAGCTAAAAATGTATTTACAGTGCTCTTAAAGGTGATGGGAGTCTGTAATAGAAAATGTAGAAAGGCAGGATAGGACCCTCCTTCACGTTTGTTCTAACGTCATGTTGATGAGCGTTCGGGTGCCATGGATGCACACGCACACCAGACCTCTGTCCTGGGTGAAAACTAGTAATATCTAAGTAGTATGGACTTGGGGTGTTTTTCTATCATTTGGAATCCACTTGAGACGCACAGGGGCAGGAGAAGGAAATACAAATATGCTACTAATTGTGTCACAGTAGGGTTAAATATCTAAAGAATCTAAAGGCTTTCTGTTACACAAGGAGCTTCATGTTGCTCTTAGTCTCTGACCATAAGCAGAGTAGTTCTTAAAATTCCTGTCAAAACTACTTCTGATGACTGCACGCTATGTAGAATCTGAGTCCTTAAAGCCTGCATGAGTAACTGATGCTTGTAGGCAAGCTTCTCCCCAGCTGGTGCTCAGGTTTGCAGTGGTGATGCTTCTGCGCTAGCAGATGTAGTCTGCTGGGGAAGTAACATGGCTTCATCCAGAAGGACAAGGAGTTTGCTCCTAAGCTCACTTTTCTGCCTTTGCTGTGCAGGCTGCTATTGTGAGAATCATGAAAATGAGGAAGGTTTTAAAACACCAGCAACTGCTTGGAGAAGTGCTAACACAGCTGTCCTCGAGATTCAAGCCACGAGTTCCAGTAATTAAGGTATGTGAGAACCACGTTTCTGAACCTGTTTTCCAGGAGGTGAGGAGGATATATATAGACAAAACACACACTTCTGAACTAAAAAGGGAAGCTAAGGAGATGGGATGGGTAAGGACAGATTTTAGGAGTTGGAAATGAGTAGGAAATATTTTAACCAGAAGTATTCATAGAACCAGAATGGTTTGGGTTGGAAGGGACCTCATAGACCATCTAGTCCCAACCCCCCTGCCCTGGGCAGGGACACCTTCCACTAGCCCAGGTTGCCCAAAGCCCCGTCCAACCTGGCCTTGAACACTGCTAGGGAGGGGGCAGCCACAGCTGCTCTGGGAAACCTCTGCCAGTGTCTCACCTCCCTCACAGTAAAAAAACTTCCTTATATTTAATCTAAACCTCCCCTCCCTCAGCTTCCACTCACTACCCCTCATCCTGTCATTACAGTCCCTTGTAAAAAATCCCTCCCCAGCCTTCTTGTAGGCGCCCTTCAGGTACTGGGAGGCTGCTCTAAGGTCTCCCTGAAGCTGTCTCTTCTCCAGGCTGAACACCCCCAACGCTCTCAGCCTGTCCTCACAGGAGAGGTGTTCCAGCTCTCTGATTATCTTGGTAGCCCTCCTCTGGACTCGTTATAACAGTTCTATATTCTTCTTGTATTGGAGGCTCCAGAGCTGGACACAACACTCCAGGTGGGGTGTCACAAGGGCAGAGTAGAGGGGCAGAATCCCCTCCCTCAACTTACAGGCCACACTTTTTGATGCAGCCCAGAATCTGGTTGGCTTTTTGGGCTGCAAACACACACTGTTGGCTCATGTTGATCTCATCATCCACCAACATGCCCAAGTCCTTCTCCCCAGGACTGTTCTTATTCCACTTATTACCCAAAAATACTGTATTTCTCATACTGTAATATGCATGTTTTGTCTTGCTGGCAGCGGTAAAATTGCTTGGTTGCATCTTTCCACACTAGTGCTGGCTTACAGCAGCCTCTGCTCCAGGCTTACCTCTTGTTCCTGCTCTCCCTGTTGCGGGAGCACCACTGCTTGTGGGCCGGCTCAGCAGAACAGCTTCCTGACCTCTTCTAGAATAAAAACATTGGGGATGGGGGCAGTGTATTTAATTATTTGTTCAGTGGCCTCACCACTGGTTTTTACATCCACACCCAAGGGCATAGAACAAGCGGTGGAGAGTGGTTGCATAAACCAGTGCACCCGCTCAAGAGGCAAAGTAGGCAGCTAGTTGCTGCAACTGCTGCCTTTAGTAACATTACAGTAAGGGCTCTGCATCTTGGTTTAACTCTTGAACTGCCGTCTTACTGTGAAAGCTGCTCAGCAGACTGAGGATCAGTTGATCTCCCTGTCAGTACCCTGGACTTGGCACCCAGTAAACGTAGTTCAGTGTGGTGGATTGGTGAAGTCTGTTTGGGTGGGGTCAGAAACAGGCGAGTGAATTGCCGTGGTTTGTGCCCTTTGCCTACTCCCACTCTGTACTTGGCCTGAAACTCAGTGGCCAAAGTGGTTCAGAGTTCATAGCAACCATATAGGGGGCTCTTCCGCCAGCGTCCCACCACTTGGGTTTGTTTCTCCCACAGAAATGCATCGACATTCTGATTGAGAAGGAGTACTTGGAACGTGTGGATGGCGAGAAGGACACCTACAGTTACTTGGCTTAACATTTTTATTAGCAATTACTTGACTGTGTGACACTCGGCAAATAGGTATGTGATGGAAAGAATGAAAGCAACAGAACTTCATAGCAGCCACCCTGCTGCCATTTGGACCTCCCTTTTTAATAACTGAGACCAGGACTCCCATCAGCCAGTCTCAGATTTACATCAGAACTGCTCAGGATTGATACATTTCAAGTATGTAAATATGGACACCAATGCCATTTAACCTAATTTAAGAACAGAAAGGAATCAAACCCTTCTCCTTTAAGGGTTGCATGCTACTGCATTTAAATCAATACATTGGCTATATGATAAACAGCTGCTGTGACCGGCAGCACTTATAAATGTTGGCAGCACTTTGAGAGCGAGTCTGAATGGACCCATGTGTAATCTGCTATGAAAAACCATTTGTATAGTGTGTTTCATTTTCTAATGTGTGATAAATAAAAAGAAAAAAATTAAAAGATTTCTGTACAAGTTGCATTTGGCTTTATTGTTTTAAGTTTCATGACTTATCTTTCTAAATGTAAATAAAAGGTATAATGGTTATGAAAGCTATAGAAATTTGTTTTGCTTTTCCTCCTTCTCCGTTTTCTGGCGATTTAAGCACTTTTTCTTCTCTGTGGAAATTAATTGTAATCTATTATGAAATGTGCCTGTTACTACTTTTTTAAGAGGAAATGTCTATGCTTTGGAAAGAAAAAGTTGTGACAATTTCACAGATATGTGGAATAGGAAATACTTGGAATACATGTGGCAATACTTGGTCATCTGAAATTGGAGCTGGTTTTAATATTGTTCAGTTTGCCATAAATTGCATCACGCTGCCTAGATGCTGCCCTGAATAAATAAGGTTTTAGGCTGCCCATTTCTTTGGCTAGAACAGGAAATTGTGTTCCTAAAGATTAATTCCCATTAAATGCAACCTGTGATGGGAGTTAAAATATCTTTGAGTGTTACTACGCATACATTGATTGACCAGCCTTCATTCTTCTCAGAGTTTTGTGTTCATTATATACATGTGAAATGAGTATTAGCTTTCCAGATCTTTTAAGCAAAATGCTGCCATCCTCCCAGGTGTCAGTTTTGGTAACTTATATCTCCTATTCTGATGGTGAAAAGAACCAAACTTCTGCAGCCAAACCCTTTTCCCCCTTAATTTGTGATTTCTTCAGGGTTTGTTCTGGCATGAAGAAAAGGGAGCCAGGTTTTGTGTTGACACTGTTTTTCTCTGAGGGAAATTAATTTTTCATGGTTACATTTGAGCTCTGACCTACAAAAATGTCTGGGTTTAAAAAAAATTAAAATGGAGCAGTATTAGATATGATCCAAAGTTGTTTGGAAAATGGGGGAATAGTCTCATCCCCACTTGAGATTTTGCATGCTTGCTATTCTTATTCTAAAAGAACTTTTATTTGCACTAAAGCATGGGTAAGAGAAGCATTGTTCAATTTTCAAATTGCTTTTTGAAATTTAGAAGGATGGAGTGTGTGGCACTTAGGTTTACAAAAACATCTTTTCTTGCAGAAAGTTCAGTGCTAGTAGACTACTTTTTTTTTTTTTTTTTGGTGACAGAGGAGTAGGCTCAGTGTTCATATGTGGAATGCCAGAAATAACCTGCTCTGAGCTGCCTCAAAGCATAGCCTTAACCCAGCACTGGTTTAAGTGGCATTGCTTTGTACACTTTGTCTGCTGTCTCTTGCAGAGCTCTATTTTTAAAACCCAGCTGCTGTCACTCTAGCCAGGAGTCATGTTCTACCTAAGCAGGGAGAAAATAAGTTTTGACTTTTGGACTCTTTTTTTTTCTCCTGAGTAAGATGAGGGGTGTGAATTCTCAGTTCCTACTCAGGAACTGGCAGCTGACCACTGTACTTGAGTTGTGCTGAAGAGGGAGTTGGAGCCTCCTCAGTGTAGAAGTACCATTATTGACAGAATTTCTTGAAACCAGTTTTGCAGGAGTGTGTGCCTGGCTGTTTTGACAAAGAGTTCTTTTGAGCAGGAGGATGCAGAGTTCACACTCAGCAATTCAGAAATAAATGTGAGAGCCCTGTACAAGATGCAGACAACCAGCTGCAATCTAAACACTTTTAGATAAAAATATAGTTATAGTAACTGTACCACTAGACAAAAGGGTGATTGCTTACAGAGAAACAAGATGAGGAAGAGAAAGGTATGTGGAATTACTGTTGCCTCTGTTATTCAGTTACTTGCATTTGTCTCAGAAATCACAGCTATTCTGGGTTTTTTGGGGTCATACCCACCCCCCTTCCATCAAATAAATCATGTTAGGATTAAGGACTAAGGAGACTTAACCAAAGTAGAGAAATACTTAAAATTAAGGTTAGAAATTCCTACAGGTAAACTGAAGCAATCTTCAGAGAATGCAAGAAAACTGCTGAAACTACTGAAAATTTTACTTGTAAGTGCTATATGCTGAAGTTTCAGTCTCCTACACTGTTTACATCTTCACTTAAGCGGGACCTGAAGTTGAAAGCAAGTGTTCACATCGCTACCTCAAGGCCAACACAAAATTCCCACTCAGTTCCAGTAAAAATGAAGAAGTTCAAGTATCCTTTATTCAAGGTTGAAAAATGTACCACACCACATTATTGCAAAAGTTCATCGGTACAAAACACTTTGCAGCTGGTGAGAAGGCAATAAAAAGTTGGGGTTTTTTAATTTGTTACTATAAATTACTGTTACAGTACTTTGCAAATACAGAATTTCAAATTGCATCATTTTTATTTTTCTAAAATTGCCCACAGTACTAGAAATTCCTGAAGATAAGGCAGCTGTTTGTTTAAAAGAAGAGGTAGCTGGTGTCAAGGGATTTCCATTTCTCTTTCAATGCCCACATACTTAAGGGCATCAGCTTGGCTATATCTGAAATTTAAAAAAAAAAAAAAAATTAAAACACAGTAACACTGAACATTTCAGCTGTATTGTTTTGACAGAACAGCACAGCATCAGCTCCTGGAATACTCTTGTGCTCTAGATTTTCCATAGTTTCCTCACCTGCTGGGGCCTTTATTCCTTGTGTGTGAATTTGCAGATGCAGAACAATGCTGACCACTCAAGAAACCACCTCTAGAGGGGTTTGACCAAGAGGAAACAAAATACTGAAACTCCAGACTTTTTTGCCTCGAATCTTGGGATGCTAGAGATCCTCTTAGCTAGTGGAAAGCAACTGCATTTCTCAAGGTTGACTTACACAGTGGACAGCTTTGTTTTCTTCAAGTGAGGTGAGTTTAGAAAGTCTGAACACAATTTTGGTGAGCACTTCTCTGTACTAACACAAGAATTGATGGGAAAGACAACCCCTGCAGGTACCTAGGAAACCCTACCAGATTCATGGGCAGGTCTGTCCCCTTTTGTCACTAAACTCTTCTCTGTACAAGCTGCTGTTCCAAGTTCACAAGGCTCTTAACCAGCCACTTTGCTCAAGTCAGTCTTACTGTGGTATCTGGCTTAAAAAGAAACACAAGCTCAGCTGCTGAGAGCAGAGGGTGCAAAGAGGCAGGTGCAGTAATTAACTAGGAGCTGGGCAGAAATACTGAAGGCTAATCTGCTCTGATAGGAAGAAATTACAAAATCCACCAACCTGTAGTCAAAGAACAGTTCTTCACCAGTCTGAATGGCTCTTTTAGCAAATATTCCTATTCTGTGATCACCATTAACCATCATAACTGTTTAAAAGAAATTTAAACTTGTGTTACCAGTATTTGTGTTAAAAGATGTATTCTAAATAAGTATCCCACAGCATTTAATAAGTTGCTAAAAGCAAATCAATTTAAAACTTACCTTTTGCATAGCAGTTGGGATTTACTGAATGGTTCGCAAATCTAATTTTGTTGCCCTTGCGTGTTGCATCAACCACAAAATCTAAGGGGGGGAAACAACAACAAAACCCACAAGTGATGAATAGGTCGCCCTCAAACCCATTTTTGTGTTTATTACCTAGCGTGCTTAGATTTTGGCAGCTGGAGAAGATAACTGCTCAGCTTCCCACACGGAAGAGCTGGCACATCATCCTATGATAGCTTTATTGTTCTGCAGGATGCAAACCAGTCCTGCTGCCCCACACCGTGCTTTCTGTTTATCTCCCCCACAGTGGCCCTGCCTTAGTTTCTCATTTGAAAAGCTTCTCTACCTTTATTCCACAAGCTCCATGAATATGTTAAGTCAACACTGACAATAAAGCAGCTTTTTTCCCTGCTTTCAAATATTTTCTTGACACAGTGCAGTCTGTATTTTTCTCCTCAAGTGGCAGCAGCCACATACCATGTACCTCTGTGTGGTTTTTCCCCCCAGCCACTACACAAAATTACCATCATCATTTACTGCTAATTTAAGTCACAGTAAAATTATTTCAGAGAATACCTAGCAAGCCTTTTAAATTCTTTAGGCTACTTAATGCTTGCACATAATTTTACTCTATGAAATTTCACTTAAACTCATCTTGTACAGTTGGCTTGTGTAATAAGCTCTACCACGAGCATCTAGTTGACTACCATTTGGAGGGGAAAAAGGAAGAAAAGCAGTAGCTATCAATATTAGGAATCCACACATTGCTAGGAAAAGATGTGCAGAAGAAAAAATTTCTCAAGTGTTATCTGCTGCCTGCAAAAGCGCGGGGCTGAACAACATGGTGAGCATATTTTATTTATGCTGCAAGGGTTATGACTAGCACATACATACCATTATTCAAGTTAAACAGAAAGCTGCACATGTATTTGTCGTATACTTTTCCTCTTCTGTCTGCCTCATCCTGAGAAATAATCTGAAAGAGATAGTATTTGTAAAACAGACCACCTCTTCCCTTCTGTAACCATAACAGCTTAAGGTCAAAACCCTAGACATGCTGAAAGAGAAGCTGGGTTTTTTTTTATTCTCTGGGCCTGAAGATATTCCCAAGTACTGTACTGTTTTCAGCAAGCGTTCTGTGCTTTTCGAACCACCATGCTTTGCACTTTGCATAAGTAAGCGCTTTCAGAGCAGAAGGAAAGCAAGAATTGCTTCTCACCTCAAAATCAAGACCACATACCTGATTCAGGGGTTTATTACTACAGTGAAAGTGCCTACTGAATTTTAGGACCATACTAAATGATTTTAGACACAATTCCCAGCATGTCTGAACTGGAACTGCATCTAAGATAAAAATGCCATTCCATCCTCATTCTCACAAGAACCTCTGTCAATTTTTTTGTGGTATTTCAACCATCTAGCTCCTGGCTTTGGCGCCTCTGACAGCAGTAGCTGTATACTTAGTCAATCACATCTGTCTAAACATGATACCAAACTAGAGACAATCTCTTGGTCCCTAGCCAACACACAACTTCACCAGTTAAGCTCATACATAACCAGTGTTCTCCATTCTTACCTCACCACAGTATTCAGATATGAATTCATTCTTCTGTACAGGATCTTTGATGAAAATTCCCCAGCCTGCCACATCTGAAGGTGCCAATAGCAAGTGCTGTGGGTGGGGAGGGGGAAAAAAGAAAAGGAAAAAAAAAGTTTAGACATGCGTGGCTTGGATCTGGTTTTTGGTTTGGCTTTTTCGTTGGTTGGTTTGTTTTTAACAGTATCACTTAATGAAATGGATGCTGGGACTCCAGGAGAGAAGACAAACATGGATTCTTCTAATTATCAAAAGCATGCTAAAATTAAAGCTCACGGATCAGACGTTTTACATGAAAGAAATACCAGGTGAAGTACTGGAAAACCAAGAAAAATTTTAGTTTAAGCTTGAAATGAGAGTGTTACATAAAAACATACACTTTAAGGCCTTCAAACTAGAAGGGTCTGCAGACAGGAGCCCACTACTGATTAGCTCAGTATTTGACTGAACTAGTTTGTGAGAACATGTTGCAGAGCAGACATAAACCTTGGTTCGTTTATTTATTTATCTAACAGATCAGAATGAGCTTTTGAGAGCAGACCACATACGAGTTTGTGCGTCAGAATCAACAACTGAAGAAAGAAATAGCCTATATCTATGTCTGAGCCAAACTTCCTTATGCTGATCTAGGGGGAGACTGACATGCTACCACTTTAAAACAACCACCTATTTACAAATTACAAGCAAAGCCTGGTTGGGGAGAAGGAGATACTCTGCTGCAGTGTTACACAGAAAATACTAATTGATATGTGACAAAGTGTACACACAGCTTAACAGCAGCACATAAGCAAGCTAAGGTGACAGCTACCACCCTTGTTTTGTTTTGTTTTCCTGTCTGACAGCATAAAGGCAAAGAAATTCCATTCCCTGGTACGAAAATATAAAAATGCCTGAAACCCAAGGCAATGTAGGCATGTAGTTGTGTAACTATCAACATACTTTTTTGGATCCTCTCTGAATGCTGCAGTTCTTGCAAGAAACATTTTTGCTGTCCCAGTGGTCAGCTGCTCCACATGTTAAACAGAGGTCAGGATCGCATTCACGTACAGCTAGGTAACATGGACACTGCTTAGTGTTGCATTGTGCTTTACAACGACATCCAGGAAACCTGTTTTGGCCTGAAAAGGAATAAATAGAAAACAAAAAGAGCAGGTATGAAAAAAAGACATTGTAAAATTTCAGATTATAGCATGTCAGAAAATAAAAAAGAAAAAAAACATAGCCATTGACATCTGTGTAAGATATTCAGAGGTACTGTAAGTTCTTTCCTTCCCTGTTTTTACTGTAGTCTTCCTCAATTTTAAGTCTGAAGACTCTTTCTGACTGTATTCAATGGCTAATTAAGAGGGCCAAATTAAACTGAATGTGTGCTCCCTTCTCACACTATTTGACACAATTTGCTGCTCCTGCAAACTCAACCTGCGGTAGGGACAGACTGCTAGTACACAGTTAGATGCTAGGACAGTGAAAGGAATTTGTAGATATTTTTTAAATGTTTTACTTACATTCTGAGCTGCACTGACAAAACTTCTCACAGAAGTTTTGAGCAATTACACATGGGCATGAGCTATCACAAGGCTGACGTGGATGATCACATGGCTGATAGTTGTAAACATGATTCGATGACCCATCTGAATAAAAATAGCAACATTTTGTAAAGTTGAAAGGTGCAAACAAACAGTTCCCATCACTCTTTAAAACAGAAATTCCCTTTTAGTCAAGAAAACCCAGAAAATGAACAAAAAACCCCCAAACCTATGATGAGTGGGGTTAAAAAAACCCAAAAGACACCAAATCAGAACTGTAAGGTTAGTCAGGTGTTTTGACACCATTAGTTGCCTGCTTCCTAGTGCACTTCAGTCTTCCCATTACTCAGCTGCTTCAAATACTCGGAGCTAAAAACTGAAAACCAAAACTACAATGGTATAATTTCCTGTGTGAACATGTTCTAGAGTAGCACTGATATTATTCAGCAAAGTAAATTTGCTCAAATACTCCCAAGTAATTTTACTCTGGAGCAACAGTCAACTTTCAAACAGAAAGGCTGCCAAAATCACACTCGGTCATTATACCATTGTGCTTTGCAAGTCAATTTTCCAATACAGACAACACTAACATCTTACAGGCAAGGAGGGACTATTGGGGACAAGTCTAGAGCTTTACCTACAGAGCAGCTAGGAGAGTTTGGTGCTATATAAATTCTATTTGCTGTTAACACTCCTGAGCTTGTGTAGGGTTTGCATGTATTTGTAAATATGCTCAAGTTAGCAATCAGCAAGTAAAAAGGAGATACACACAAATTGATGTTATGTTGCTAGAAGTCCCAGTGACTCAAGAAATTTTCAGATAACTATTTCTAAAATCAGCTGTTTTTAAAAAAAACAAAAGCTGCTTTTTACCACAGCTCCTATTGTTAATACCATTTTTATCTGTACTTCAATGAGGCCATACTGGAAAGACTGTAAATTCAGCCTCTTTCCCTTTTTCTTTAATTATACAGAGCTCTTCCAGTTATATAAACCAAACAGTACCTTTTGTCCCTAAGATATCAGTAATGAGAGCTCACTTTTTTTCTTTTTATTCCCTCTATGATCTCTAGCTCCCCATGGAAGGTATATAATGGCCTAACATTAAAAAAAAAGAAACCCCAAACCCCAAAAAAACAAAACCAAAAAAGCAATAGTAGGATCTTAAAAGTTCAGGACATAAATTGAATGGAAAGATGCTAACCCTTTTTCAGCTGTATCTTTCTGCAATGAGCAGCCCACAACCTGCAAAAACACAAAACAAACACAAGATGGTTGACAGGAACTCCTCCTGCAGTGGGCTGGGAAAGGTAGCTGCATCTTGCACCCACAATTGACTTAAAATGGGAATGTTTGTGGTAACATGAACATCTGCTAACTGCGCACCAGTCGCAAGCGGTTGCAGCAGAACCACCCTGTCCCAGTCTCTCGGAGCTGACCGTCAGTGCTCTGCAGGCTGCTCCCTCCCGCTCCCTGCCCAGGATCCCAGGACAGACGGAGCAGCCCCCACCCAGCCCAGGCTACAGAGATGCTTAAATTCAGATGGCCTTGAAGGAAAAACCTGCAAAGAGGAGGCTGCTGGAGCTGCAAAAGCAGCAGGAGGAAGGATATGGAATCGTAGATATGGAGGGCCATGTCTAAACTGGGGAGCAAAGTTCTACCAGCGGTTTGCTCCACAGGACATGGCCCCCCCACCACACCGATAGACTCCTAGATCACAGCCAGGTATCACCCTTCGTCTGCCGAGCTCCAAATATATGACACCAGGAGATCACATCTGTCTGGCACAGCCACGCCGAGGCAAGCCCAGTATTTCTTCTGGTCGGACAGACTTTTCCTCAGCTTGTTCTGACTGGTGGCACTGTGCTAAGCCTTTCTCCTTTTACTTTAAACTCTGTACGCCTTTCTCTTACATCCTTAGAGTTTTCCTTCACTGTCCTCTTCCTCCATTAGCTTAGCTAAGCACCCCCTTTGCAAGAAATGGTGATTGCTACTGGAGGAAGCGGTGGTTTAAGAGTAACTTTCTCACTATAAAGTTCTCGCAAGCTACAGTTACACCTTTTATTTTGTACCCATTTCAGATTGCAAGCTCTTTGGGCAGGAAATGTCTACTATTCCATAAATAGCTGTGTCAGGCACAATCTAGCAAAAACACCTGTCTTAGAACTTTGGTAGCAAAAGAAAAACCAGACTTAAATTCCAATAGCCTTAAAATTAAAGGAGAGATCAATGGTTTTAGTCTCTCTTCAATTCTATGCATTTCAGTTAGCACTTGAATTTCAGCAAATAAACAGAATTTAAAAATTTAGATTAAGGATTTTCTATAGCAACATTAAGAGAATATGGGAGAAGCCTCTTTCGCTGCCCAAATAATACACTGCTAGCTGCACCTAGCAACCTCACTTTCTCTGCAGATTTACTTAGAAGTCCAAAATACTCATGAACACGTTACTAAAAAATCCCCAGCACGGAACACTCAAAGCCTTTCAGCGAGTGCAACACTCAGATGTTTGCAGTCTGAAAAAGTATCTCCTGCTATACTTAAATACGTATCTATATATATAAATACTTTATATATATATACATACATAAATATATACACACACACTAAACTACTTAAATAAGAATTTTTAGCCACTACTTCTTTCATAAAAGCATTATATCAATTTCTGCTTTAACCGAATAGTGTGCTGCCCCCCACCCCACACAACAGCTTTAGGTAAGCAAGATTCTCTATGCAATTACTCTTTCAAAGCTTTACTGTTAAGACTCAAGGTTAAGTGCTCAACAGCCAACTTTCTTACAAGCATTTGAAGGAACCCATACAAGTTAGACACCCACAGAGGCAGACTTGTCCAAGTAACTGAGGTTGAGGGGAGGGAACAAACCCAAAGACTATCAGCACTACAGAGCACTGTAATAAATAGATCACTTAAGAGTGACTCACTCTAGAAAAAAGGCTACCAACATATTTTATAAGAAGACAGTTCCCACATAACTGAAAGGAGTGCAATTTTGACTTAAATTACTCTAATGCACACCAAGCTACATTTCATTTTTGTCTGGCTGGTATTCATCAAGTGTAACGTATACCTTATTTTTGAATAATTCTTTCTCAGAAGCTTCTCTTTCAGTCCAAGATTATAAGGACCTACTAGCATACCAAACCCTTAAAAGCCTTCTGTGGACAGACTTCTTAAAATGCCATTTCATTAGCAGTTACTATGAACCCTTTTTTTTTTTTTCTCCTGGTTTGTTTTGTTTTTGTTTTTTTTTTTTCAGGTAAGCACTATCCTAAAAGTAAAATGCCACTTGCTGACTAGTTATCACCTGAGACTTTTTGGTTTCCATGAGAAAGTATAGACCGTATGGACAAGGTCACCTAAATATTACAAAGATTGTCACCATCAACATAGCCTTAATACTAACAACTCAAAATGGATAAAAAATTAAATATGGCAGTCACAATGGCAAAGGCATAAGCTTAGCCACTCTTGTAACAGAGACTGGTGTCACAGAAGGAAAAGAGTCTAGCAAGGAAGGAGCTGGAGACATACAGTGCAAGCGTGAATTGTGAAGGATGACAAGACAACATGAAGCAAGCTGCCAACACTGACAAATTTGACAAGAGGTTTGATTAGCACAATCAAATAGTACATGCACTGGCTTCTAACTTTCAAAAACTGCCAGGAAGCACTGCAAGTCCCCCTGATTAGAGCACAAAGCTGAAGACTGAATGAGTAACATACTAAAGTTGGACTAATTTATCTATCTGCCCTATAATCTGCTATCTCGATCAGGTTCCACACACCAGGAAGCAAAGGCAAGGAAAAGACAGAAAGTTGAGAAAGACTTGAAGCTTCATAAGCAAAAGCAAACTGGAAACTGTGGCAGATTTCCAAGCAAGCAGGTGGATTTGTGCATCTGGTTTCTGACATCTGCAGGATAGCCAGCTTAGAAAACAAGTGTTTCCAGAAGCATTATGACAGAAGCTGTCAAAAATATTGCTGTTCTCTGCTAACAACCTACTAGATTTCGCTGGTGTTTTTAGGAGACACTGGTATCAGCTAATCAGGCAGTACAAATGCATTCTCTGAAGCTACATGAACATTTCTTTCTCTGCACAGGGATACTCTACCAGAAATAGCACTGAAAATTCAAAATATATGCCAACTGTGTCAATATTTGATTTTCTGGCATCACTCAAAGACTTCTTTTCAGTCTCCTAAATCATATCTACTCTAAGACTCAGCCTTCCAACCAGGTGCCATATAAGAATATCTGTGCCAATGCCTCAGCTGCACCTTTTGCCTGGTAACAGTTAGACTTTAAATCCCTATAAAAAGGCACCCTGAACTCTAAATAGAACCACGTAAACTATTCAAACATATGCAGTGAACAGCAGCCCAGCAGAACATAGGGACAGGAGGAGGAAAATGAGAAAATGGGGAAAAAAAATACTTTCAGATAAAGTTTACTAAGTACACTTGCATCCAAATAGGGGATGAGGGAGGGGAGGAAAACAAAAATAATCGAGAAGCAACATTACATGGCCCTACAATCAGTAAGAGGTCCTTACTAATCCAGAGAAAGGAGTGTTGATTAAAGTAAACGTGTGATTTTCTTCCATGGCTGGGAGCTGAACAGTCAGGGAATGAATAGTACTGAAATACTCTCCCTCCAGCATACATTCATGCTTTTTTGAATTCTTTCTTGGTTCAGATTTTTCCATTGACTTCTACGCAAAGTACTTGCTCTTCTAGCAAAGCAGAGTTTTCACAAACTGCCAGGTTAATCTCTGATACATAGTACAGTCTCTGACACTTGCTGGCTCTCCAAAACACAACTATATAACAAGTCTTCTCTCATTGATCGGCCTTGTTACGGCTCTCTAACAAAAATGACACTGGAAGGAGGGAGATAATATCTTTTACTATCCATGAAGGATGTAGCCTTGCCAGCTAGTTGCTCAGTATGCCTATACAGTCACTAAGATCACATGGAAATAAGCGAAGTCTTATAAGAAAAATCTATCCAATCAGTTACTAGAGGACATTAAAAGCAGCCTACTGCTGCAGCTTTTCTCTTTGGTGAATGCTGCTTTTGCTCAAAGGCTGTCTACCACAGGTACACATGGAAATCCTGCAGACCCGTAAGTCCCTTGAAATGGAAAAGTGCAGACAGGACAGAAGGGCTTTCCTGGTTCTAGGACTGGATTTACCTTAGGAGTGAGAACTCAACTCAAACATAATAAACAGAGAAAGACTTGGAGATGGTTGTCCCAACTGCTAGTTGTGCAACTTTGCGTTGGGTTTGCTCATGGTGTGGTTTTGGTAGCGGGGTAGGGGCTGCAGGGGTGGATCCTGTGAGAGGCTTTTCACAGCTCTGGCTCCAAGTCAGCAGACCTGCCTCTGGCCCAGGGCAATGCAGAATCACAGAATGATCTCAGTTGGAAAAGACCTTGAAGATTATCTAGTCCAACCATTAACCTCACACTGAGGCAATCGCTGACAGTGGCTGCACCCCTACAATTTAAGAGGGGAAGAACCTGCTGAGCAAGGAGTGGGAAGAAATAGAGGAGAGGGGAATGATGAGATGTGAGAGAAACTATGCAGACAGCAAGGTCAGTGAAGAAGGAGAGGAGGTACACCAGAGCAGAGTCCCCTGCAGCCCATGGTGAGGGGTCAGGCTGTCCTTCTGCCACCCATGGAGGTCACCAGTGGAGCAGATGCCACCTGCAGCCCATGGAGGACCCCACGCCGGAGCAGGGGGCTGCACCTCAAGAAGGCCGGGGCTCTGAGGGAAGCCCACGCTGGGGCAATTCATTGCTGGGAGAACTGCAACACATGGAAGGGGCCTGCACTGGAGCAGTTCGTGAAGAGCTGCAGCCCGTGGAAAGGACTCATGTCAGAGAAGTTCACGGAGGACTGTCTCCCGTGGGAAGGGCCTCACACTGGGGCAGGGGAAGAGTGCGAGGAGTCCCCCCCCTAAAGAGGCAGGAGCAGCAGAGACAACCCGTGATGAACTGACCACAACCCCCATCCTCTGCACCACTGGCTGGGGTAGTAGAGAAATCAGGAGCAAAGCTGAGCCCAGCAAGAAGGAAGGGGTGGCAGGAAGATGTTTTTAAGTTTTTTCCACAGTCCTACTCTGATTTGATTGGTAAATTAGCGGTGATGTTCAAATTAAATGGAGCTTTTTCCCCCCCAAGTTGAGTCTGTCTTTTGCCCATGACCGTAACTGGTGAGAAAGCCCCCCCTGTCTTTGTCTCAACCCAGGAGACTTTCATTATATTTTCCCCTGCCCATCCCACTGAGGGGGAAGAGCCTGCAAGTGGCTGCATGGTGCTTCGTTGCCAGCTGGGCCTGCACTGCCACAGACATCTTTAGAAGTGCTCAGATTACAGCAATATGCATGTGGGCTGAAAGGTTTTCCTTTTTTAAAAGGCTACTGCACACAGAAGAATGGGCACAGCTTGACTGCCACATACCATGTGAAATCAAATTTTAAAAATTCTTTCCTTCCTTCAATAAGAGTTTAAAAAATTAAAAGGCATTTCAAAACTAAATTGCTAGCACAAAGGCTTTTATACTAGCAACTAATAAGAACAAAATAACATCAAGAAATCCCACCTAATGATATAGGGTTTTATTTATTTGGAAAAAAGATCCAAACAGAAGTCTCAACACTCCTCCAAAACAATGTCAACCTGGTAACTAAACAATCCATTTCAACTTCAAAACATGTTTAAGCCTTTCACATGCTCTTTTTAAATGGGTGTAGTCGCACCATTTTTATAGCAATTTTGGGGAATCTGAAAGCAAGCTAATTGCCAACTGCATATTCCAAACTTGCACTATAGCTAATAACTCCAGATTTAAACAGCCAAGCCCACCAAATGCCCAAAAACTTGAAAACTGTGCCAAGAGGATTAAATCAGTAGTTTTTGCTGAGAACAGAATCTCTTCCAGATGCTCACTGAATCTTTTCCTAGCTCACACTGGCTGCCTCTATGCTACAAAGCAGAAACGCTCTACTCTACATCAACAGTTTCTTTGAGCCAGTATCAGGAATTTCACTAAACCTGGAAATAATAAATATGCTTAGACAAGCTAAGACAGAAGGCAAGAAGAATTGACAGGAGAAGAACTGGAAGAATAAACTTGGGGGAAAATGAGGAAAGTTAAAAGGAAAAATAGGAAACTTTATGGAAAAAAGTGTACTTATTGCTTGCAAAAAGAAATGTTCTTGCTAATTTTCAGTCAGCTCTTCACCTCCTAGGTTCTTATTCCTGAGAATAAAAATAGTCAAAGCAGAGCTGCATTTTTCAAACCTCAAGATTCTCAAAGAAAAATGCATTTCACTGACAGCCAGCCACCCAGTTTACAATTTCAACAGAAATTGTTTCAGATTATCTTTGTGGCTTCACCAAAAAGCTTGATTTCAGTCTTCACTGCAGCTTAATTTCAAAGAACAACTTGTTAACCTGCTTCTCTAGTTGAAGTTCTAGTTGATGAAGAAACTTGGTGCTACAGAGGACTAGTCTCTCAAAGAAAAAAAGAAAAGGCAATCCTACTAGTTTGCTACAACATTTTTGCTCACTGATCATCTGTATCTTAATGGAATACACTTCACCATAAAAAAACCCATGAGCTTTATTTTACAAAATACCATATAATCATTATTGAATCCCATTATAATGCTTGCAAATTTAGTATTTATTGCTGCAAACAAAATTTTACCACAATACCTTGAAAGTTACAACAAGCTGTATAGAGTGTTTCTAATCTAAACTTAGTTTGACTACTTGCAGCAATACACCTACAAGAATCTGCCAACAAGAATCTGGCTGTTAAACAGGTTAAAAAGAAGGGAGAGAGGAAGAGATGTGGAAGGTTATACTTGCCAATGTGGTAAGATGTTTGTATGAAACCAAAAAATCATTTTGTTTTTGGAAGCAAAAGGAGAAGATTTGCATGACACTTCCTCCAAAATATGTTCTGTCTGATCCCCTGTTCTCCAGTTTATTGTTATGCTAAGGTTATTTAGTAACAGATTTACCTGTGTTTCCTTTTCTTCTTTCTGGGAGGAGTATCAACATCTTCAGCAGGGACTGGAGCAATAATACTAGATTCCTTTACTCTAAACTCATACACCTAACAAGAGATACCATAATACATCCACGATAAATCTCTCACTAGTAGAAAGTTGCTCATTTTCTAAGTTAGTATGATTTTCTCCAACCAAGAACTTACAGATTATATCCAGTCATAGCCTCTTTTCAATACATATAAAGTTGATTATTTTTGTCATTTAAGAACAGTCTAATTTAAACCTCCTGTAACTTTAAATTAAAAACATTTTTAAACTAACTTTTATATATTTGTGGCATGAATTCTGGATCATAGCATTCTTGGAAAGACCAAGAAAATGAATTATTTTCTCTTTTAGTAATCAATACTAGTATTTCTATACTTCAGTTTTAAAAGTAAAATGCTCTCATCCTTAACAAGTAGGTTCCCTTCTTACCTGCCTGCATGTTTTGGTCCCAATCAGTCTGGCAATTGCACAGAAGTTGTCATAGTAGGTACCAATAAGAACTCTAAACATTGAGGCTTCTGCACCACTCCATTCCACATTCTCGGGAGGCTCAATATTTGGCTTCATCTTTATTGGTGTTTGACACCTAGAATTTGCTTCTGTAATAAATAATTGAGAGTGTGGATCAATGTAAGGCTATGTTTCAAAAATTTTACATAGCACTTAAAAATGCCAAGTTATTAACTGTAGCTAAAAATATCCCAGGTTTTTGTTGTTGCTTCCTAATCTAAGTGCCACAACAAAAGTTTTCAGGTACCTCTTAAAGTAGTTAAAAATAAGGTAACAGTAGCTATTGAAATTACACAATCTAACTTCTATACATAAATTGAGACAATCTGGAAACTTTCTTACAGAGTTCTCTTTGATTAAGCTCATATTATTACTCTTGTCTTTTCATTCAGTTCCATACATTCCAAATATGTGGTTTCTAGGAACACGTAGCTCAACTTAGTTTGGGTTTTTTGTTTTCGTGGGTTTTGGTTGTTTGGGGTTTTTTTCCAATCCTCTCAAGCACTGCAGCTAACTGAATAAAGAAGCCTTACCAGAGGAACTGGAGGTTTCATCTTTCTTTTCTTCTTCTTCCTTATCATTGTTTTCTCCTCCAGTTTCAGTTCCAGCTTCTCTATCACTATCAGTGTCTTTCGATTCCAATACATTTATTGTCGGCGTGCTGGGTCTGCTGGTGTTGTTTGGAAGTCTTCCCCTTCGGCGCCCACCTGGGCGCTTTGGTGGTGTCTTTATACGCTCAGCGGTCAAGGCAGCTGCAAACTCCTTTGCACCTTCCTAAACATAAAACATTATCATTTTCAGTAAGAAAATTAAGAAGTGTTTTCACCTGTAGTCAGGGATGGGGGGAGAACACGTTCTACTTTCACACTGTATAACTTTGCGTTATTCTACAAATTAATCACGTACACACAAATTCTAGTTAAATGCACTCTAACGATGAACATAAATACTTTTGATGCTATCATGAAAAAAGAAATCTACATTTACAGAGTACTTATGTCAGTATTTCAGTTCCACTTTCATTTTGGCTGCCAAATAAAAAAGAATCCAGTAGTAAATTTCTATTTTCCTAGATGACAGGGGGGGAAAAAAAAAAAAAAAAAAAAAAAATATTCTTGCACATGGCACTTGAACAATATGCACTCCGCATTTTTTAGAATGCAATCACTGGTAATTTGTTTTCTAGTGGAAAGGGGTATGACAATGCATAGCAAGCTTTTAGATTGGAAAATTACATGGTTTCTCATACTAAAAAATTTAGGAGAAGTATGAAAGAGATTTGAAATTATATTACTAAAGGATTTCACCTTATTAATTTCCATCCTGTTGTTTCTCAAGAGCACAAATAATGGTTGGAATCTGCCTTCAGCAAACAAAAAACCTATATAATTTTTAGTTGTAATATAACTTATGAGAGTGTTAAGTCTGTAAGACCCAGTTGTTTGACTAGATTGGACACAACAGCACCAACATATTATTAGGAGGTGGTCATCTTCCTTCCCTACAGATATGTCAGGCTACATCTAATAGAACTGAAAATTATTCCTACTTAGGTTTTTATCTGATGACTGGAAGTTAACTCTTTTTTTTTTGCACAAGCTGAATATACTTGACTGCAAGTAGTGCATATACTTGTGGGCCATCACAGATCCATCATGTCCTTACACTAAGTGTAGTTTGCTATACTGCAGCTAGCACTAGCACTTAGTGAATTCTAACATATAAAATTATCTTACCAGATGTTGATAACAGTGCGGTCCACAAGGCTTATTATCTAATGCTGTTTCTGTATTCTTTCGTTTATAAGTATTAGGAGTTGCATGGAATGCTGTTGAATCAAAACATCAGATTTGTAAGTTTTCATATCAAATATACACTAAATATCTAACCTCAAACAGTATCCAAAAACATAAGGTTTACCAAGACTTTACTAAAACCAGAATAAAAATTATAACAAATGGAAAAAAAAACAGAAAATTAAACCCCATCTAGTGACGTCTGACTTACCGCTTAAATACACATTTACATGGGTAAATTTTGTATATGTCCATTTACATCAGTGAAGACAGTCATCACATTTGTTTCATGTATCAAGGAAGACTTGCTGTATCTTCCTTCCCAACAAACAGAACAGACTAATTCTGTTACCATGTTAAACAGAATTATTCAAGGCTTCTCCTAATAATGCATGATGATCTGTCAATCTGTAAAATTCAGGTGTTCAATTTCTATCTTGACAAAAAATCCAATCCCACACACTTTGGAAAGGCAATGGACCCACCTTTCATTCTTGTTAGAAGGACACATAAGCATTTTTACTTTATCAGTTTATCAGCACTCCAACTAAGCTGACAGGTGATAAGAGTTCAGTTCCCATATCCCAGATGCAGGGTAAAAATAAAGTAGCATCACACAGTCACTGTGGATCAGAACAACCACAGAGGAGTGTCTGCTCATGTATCTGACAGACTCTAAGTTGCAGCATGGTGACTCAGAAAGGAGCAGAACTGGGCACATTACAGATGCAACATGAGCACCTTTATAACAGGATGGGCCGTGTTTCCTACCCATTCATTCCCTTTGCCAGAGCTCTGACTACCCCCTCTCCCCCTGTGCAATCCCTGCCTCCCAGCAGGATGTTTTCAGAAAGACTGACTTTCCTGGTTTTGCTGGAAATCTTGGGAACTCTTCTGTATCCCTTACTTAACTGGAGCCAGGAAAACCTGCAGCTAGATTCTCACCAGAACTCATATACTCATGTTCCCAAATTGTATTAGGAGCTTTTTGAAATATCTTAGTTTTCTGCAGTTCTCTTAAAAAAAAAAAAATCCTCCATGCTTAAGGAACAAATTTTTTTATATATATAGATATCAATAAATACTTCCCCCTTCCCCCCCCCAAGTGTGCTAACAGTGGCATACACAACTAAAAGGAACAAAAATGGAGAATGTACTCAAGTTTTTTAAAAGAAAAACAAAACAAAAGCAACACAAACCCAAAAAAGAACTCAGTGCTGTCTGTTTCCTAATGCTCCATGAAGGCCTACAGAAGACACCCATCTGAAAACGCACAATTCCCAGGCACTGTGAAGGCATTTATGCTGCAGTTAGGCAACTGTAACTTACAATTAAGTTTTTTAACATTCAGTGAATAAAAAGTGCCAATGTTCAAACTGAAAGAAGAATTCCCTCCCCTCCTACCCATATTAATCAATAAGGGCTGTTCCATACCAACACCACACCCTTCTCCTTCAGTAAGCTACCACCATAGGATTTCCTATTCATCTGATTTCTAGACTGTGCACAAGGCTTCTCTTTATAACAGTCCACTATGCTTTCAAGACTAAACTTTTTTTAAATGCTGTTCCTTCCCTTTTAAAGAATGTGAGCTGAGCTCACAGAGTCTTGTGTTTAAAATGTAATTTCAGTGATCTGGCTTGCAGTGTAGCTGCACAAGTACTTGTTCTAGCACCAGTGGGGAGGGTGACCAGTGGTGGTGAGCACTTCTTAAGAGAGCTCGTCTGATGAAACCATCACTTCATGCTTCTCTCCCATAACAGAAGGTGTGCTGGAAATCTAATCATAAATTCTATAATCTTATGCCTGTATTAATGACAGAAGCACTCGGGAACCTCGGGGAAGCAATGTATTCTTCCAAGGTTTTCTTAAAAAGGTATAAACTAAGTTTCACTAATTAAACATTGCATCACTTTCTCCAAAGAAATAAATTACATTTTATAAATCTGGAAACAAAAAAAAGCTTTCATTTTCCATATCTGGACATACAGATATGTCAAAATTATTTACAAGGAAGTATAGGAATGTAGTTTGATGTATATTATTGCTATTAGCATTCTTTCTTCCCCCACATTCCAGCTAAAAGCTTTTATGTGGTATGTCACTTCTCACGTTTCACATACCCTTCAAGTGTTCATACATTGTGTAGGTAAAATATGTTAAATAACAAAGAAACCTTGTAACTGAATGCCAAGTTATTTCACCTTTTTCCAGCTTTTAAGAAACAATGGGAACCCCCCACCCAGAAGTGAAGGAGAGAAACCCCATATTTTTCAACACTGCATCTTTAAATTTGCATTTCATTCATTCAGGGGTGGTTTTTATCCCACATAGCTGTTTTACCCTCTCTTCACACCACAAGGAAAATGATTTTGCAACAATGCAGAAGAGCAGTAAAACATTTGCAAGCCACAATCCATATCAAACTGCTGCAATGTGCAGACATCAGAACTATCCTTTTTACATGTCACTTGCAGATACAAATATTTCTCACAAGTTCATTTGTGGGAGGTCCTAAAATGAGTGTTCATTTTTTTTAAAAAGTGTTTGCCTTTAGACAACTAAGAAATGTTCAGTTTGTAATGCAAGGAAACAAATCAATGTTTAACTTTTTAAACCAGCAAGACCTCAAAAATACACGATATCTGATACTTAATATTAGAATCAAATCTTGTATTCCACTATTTCAAAAACACCCAACATAATATAGTACTGACAACTAGAGTCAAGAATCTACCACCGCTGTTGCAAGGTATTTTTGAGGGAGGCTTGTAACAAAGGACCCAGGACAAGAATAAAACCATACAGCTATATTATGAATCTTGCAAATATCAGTAGTAATTTTTCAAAAATCAAAGAAGACTTTGCAGAATTTCCTAAATAACTAAACTCCATATTTCATCAATAATTTCCTTTAAGAAAGTCATTCTAAAACTGCTTCACTGAGCATGGTTTTTGTCTTTGAGATTTATTACCTGTCTCATCCCCAGTGGGCTCAATTCTCATATTTTTCATAACGTGAAAGTACACAGGCAACAGTTTAGCCTGAAATGTACACCTGCTTCACAGTCAAGCTATTTGGGAAATTCTCCCTACCTGATATTTTTCCTTCTTCTAAATTCTTTGTTAGTCCAGACATTTAGGCATAATTCCTTGCTGTCAGCAAATGAAGTCGGTACACAAGTTTTTTCAGTAATGTCATCACCTGCACATAAAGGGATTGCCAGGTCGTCAAGGGGACTTGACACGTTAAAAATCTAATGATAACTTTTCCAATATTTAACCCAAGTGTTCGAGAACAAAGATTCGAAACTCCATAAAATAAGGCTAATCTTAACAAAAAAATGGAATCCGAGAGGGGGAATTACAAAAAATCAAGACCAAACCTAATAGAATTCCTGGATTTTTTTAATTCTCTATGCCTCCAGGTATTTGCTCCTTTCAAGGTACAAATCTGACCACTGTAGCCCACCACGTTACCAAAGTAATTCATCAAAAAATCGTCTGCAGAAGGCAGGGCATCATTCTCTAGCGCTTAGCAATTGCATGAAGTAGAACATAGGGGCAAACAATAAGGGTGCCAGTAGAAACGTTACCAACTTTTTTAAGAAGTTAAATTGTTAAACTGTTGCAGACTAACTGAAAATCGCTAGTGCAGCCCTGATAACCAGAATAGTCTTTTTTTTGATGAGTTACTTATTCCCAGCATTGAATCTGGTGGATTTTGACCAACAGTCTTAAAATTTCACAGAAAGCAAAGAAGTCACACAACCGACTCTCACTTTTTAACAGATAAATTCCTAGCTCTAGATAGACACTCAGACAGACAGACACACAGACAGAAAACAATCCTCTTTCTTTGGTGTTACTGCAGACAAAAGCATAAGGAAGCAATGCATCCAAAGCAGTGACCTATCATTGTAGATGTGGGGTTTGGGTACATCTTCAGCGAATGGTGACTGAAGTATCAGTTTACTACATTCAGTGTCCAGTATGAAGGCTACATAATGAATGTGGAAATCAAGCTTCAAGAGCTCTCTTTGCAAGATCAAGTATCAAATATATTTTTATCAGTGACAATGCACGTGCTGCACAAGCTGTCATGAAGAGCATTATCATAACAGGTAATTTCACACTCCAGCTTGACACAAAGGTATATCTTGAATGCCTCCACAGTGGAAGTGTTATTCCTCCTTTTTTTCTGCTATGGCCCTGAAAACCTGAAGAGATGACTTAAAGTTTGGGCCTTTTTAAGTATGAAGCATTGTTTAAAATGAAGCCTTGGCCATACAGCACTTTGGAAAGAATACTGACTTGTTTCAAGGACTTGTTAGAAATCACCAGCAACAAGAACTGAGGCAATTTAAGTATTTAGCACAAACACTTTGTCTTACATCTTAAAGTTATGAACACAGAGAAAGTAGGCACAATGCTTTCCACTTAAAGGATGCTTCTAGTGTGAGAACTGAGGTCCTTCAGCCAATCACTGACATGACTCTGGACTTCGTCATTAATCTGGCACTTATTGTCAAAATGATCAACACTATGAGCCCGTCCCTCACAGCACTAAAAGAAAAGAGGCCTCACACAGTTGGTGGGTCAAAACTGTGGACTGGTAATACCAGGCTTCCCAGAGTAGTAGGTACTGAAACGTGGTCTGTGGATCCTTTTCAGTTCTACTTCTAACAGTTTTCAAAAATAATTGTGAAAGTCTATATAAAATCTATATAAACTAGGTAAGTAATCAAATATATGTGTATTTTATAAGAGCCTATATCTTCACTGAAAACCCCCTACAATTTTATAAAATTAGTGAGAAAAATGGCCTAAAACCACTGCTGCAGAAGTGCCTAAAATCTTTTGGGGTGCTACTGGAAAAAGTTTGTTCTCACTATGTCTAGACAATGCTTTCTTTTTGACTTAAAAAACAACATCCTTCTGAAGTAGTAAAACTAGACTGGCACTCAATCTCCCTGCTAGACTACTGCGTGTTGTAAAACCACTGCCAGACAAATGGATTTGCCAAGAGGTGGCATGCAGCTTCACTTCCCTGCCCTACAGAGTAAGGCTGCACACACCACTTCTTGGAATGAGTCATCCAGGCAACTAAGATACTTCGAAACAAAACCTACAGCTTCACGGAACACACCGTGTTGAAGTTGGCTGGAGCTGGCTGGACAAGGCAGCAGCTATAACTTCAGAAATTTATTGTTCTTAAACATTATTCAGAAGTAAGAGCTTCTTGCTTTGTTTTTTCAAGCCAACAGAACACAAGGAGAAAGTGAAACTAACAGACCTAACTCCAAAAGCCACAAATACTAAAGAAACAAGGAACAGGAAAAGCTTCTCCCCTCCCCACCATCTGAGAACAACTCCAGTTCCTCCTCAAACTGAAAGGCAACTAAGGGAGACTAAAAGGCAGCAGCACTGTGTAAAGCCTTCAGTGTGAAGTACAAATACAGGCAGATTGCATGTGTGCTGGATGAGGAGCTGCTGACAAAGCACAAAGATTTCCAAATGAACATGCATGCACACTCACAGTGGAACATGCACATGAACAGTTAAGTCAAAAGAGAAAATTAATTTGAAATAGAGGGCATCACAGTATTCAACTACAAGTCGAAAACACTTCATATTTGACTGTTAGGTTCCTCTTTACATTTGACCCCATTCTCAGAGAAAGAATTGTCTCAAGTAGCACTTCAGAATCTTATTTTTCATACTTTGCAAATGGAAACTAACATCACTGCTAACGCTCTTGTTAAATCCTTCCCCCAAAAGAATGGAGCAACATGAAAGTAGTTCAGTGGAAAGGATACAACTATTTCTAAAACTCAACTGTCTGAAACAATTCTTCAAACCACCAGATACAAGTAAAGCAGCTAGAAAGTAACCTGAGAGAATAAAAGATAAAACTGTTCATGGATATTCATTCTCCCTGCTGGAAAATGAAGCAAGTCTGATGAATAACCAAGTATTTTTATGGAGAAATACATTCCATTCTCCATGCACAAACCAAGAAAGCGTAACACAGAAACAGTAGTAGAAAACAATATAGTTTTCTTGAAAATTATGAAAAGTAACATTAGAGGTTGGTCCAAGTCAGGAATTCTACAGGAACTCCTAAATGTAAAAAGATAACAAACTATCCCAAACAGGTGCATTCAGTTTTCTGAGGTATAGTTTTCACTGCAAAATGATGTCAACATGGACAAGTTGGTTTTGTAAACTTTAGCGATATAACTGCTTTTATTTTTTCTTCTCTTTCCTTCCTTCTGTATTGCATCTTATGGTACTTCTAAGTTTCCTGACTTGCAAAAAAAATAAGAGATATACAAGCACACTGCAACTGTACTTACGATGTAAGAAGCAATCATATTTAAAACAGCGTCTACAGAAGAGTGTGTGAAAAGAGTGCAGGCTTTGCTCCCTCTGAACAGATTTAGCATTTGGTCCATCTATGTTTGGTGTGCACTCAGGAGGAAGAGCTCCAGGAAGCTGCTGTTCAGTGAGTTCTTTGTATCTTAAAAGAAAGAAATAGCAGTCATTTATTCAATATAATTTTTAAAAAGTAATTTTTTTTATTTCAGTACCACTCTGCATTTAAAGTGACGAATTTTAAAAAAATTTAAGAAATATGCCAGCTAGAAAGGTCAATCTGTCAGTGACGTGACAAGTTATTAATTCCATACTCATTAATACAAATATAAAATTGGCTAGGAAAGAATGCATTTATTTTTTTGACTGTCGTCTCTTCATATATATTACTCACTAACTCCACAGAGGAGACTTCACTTTTTTAAATAGAAGCTTTAATTTTACCACTTCAAAAAAAATAACATAGATTATTAAACACATGCAAGCACCCACTTTTCATTAGTTTGAAAGGAAGGCTAATAGACACCTCTATGTTGACTCGGTGGGAACAGCCAACTCCCTTCAAGTATCACTTGCATAAGTTATACAACTGCCACAAAACCTAGCTGCCAGGGGGACCATTCCTTATCAACAAATATTTAACAAAGTCAAGGAATCTTTGTTTCATAAAGCAACACAGCAATATATACCAAGGAATACTTTCTTACTTCTCTTTCAATTCTTCTGCTGTACCCTTGTCTGGGAACATTGAGGAAATGGCTTCAAATATCTTGTCAGAAGGAAACCTCCGAGGTGGGTGGCTTTCTTTCTCTGTCAAAGCAGCAGAAAATTTGGAAAACAAAAAATGTCTATTTCTGATCTTTTGCTACTTCAAGGAGGTGTTCAGAGAAAGGGGGACTCTGCCAAAATCCTAATAAAAAAAGCTGTAAAGTTTTTTATTTGTAAATTAGAGAAAACTTAAAACTGCATTAAGTGATCTTTTCTGCTGAGAACTCTACTAGTAAAATCTGGAGAAACCATTATTTCACCAGCAGATGGAGATGGCAATTCAGAACTCTGCCTACTTTAGCAAAATGATATTTTATTTTCTGAGGAGTTCCAAAGCATTTATTAGACAGATTTCTGGCCCATTTGACTGTCTCAGTATGCAGATAAACAGAAATTGGCAAAAGCACCTTTCTTAGTATTCTCAATACAACTCTTCAACTAAGTGGCAAAAGAAATTATGAAGAAAGTGATGCTACTTTAGACCTGAAAACTACCAAGTAGAAGAATTTGAACAAATTTATCAAGTGGTTAGAGAAAGGGGTTTTTTGGTTTTAATTTCTGAAGTGTAGACAGACATACCCATCCTGTTACCTTCCCGATCTTTTTGCTTGTCATCTCTTTCATCAGGATTGTCGTCTCCGTCATCATCATCTTCATCATCACTATACTGACCAAGTGCATTGACCAGCTCAACAAATATTTCATCATTGATAAATCCACATTCTGAAATTCAGCAAAATTGGGAGTGAACAAAAAAGCAAAAGGTTTATATGAAGTATTTTTAACCCTCCCATCTGAATTAAATTATGACAAATACTGTAATTTAGGAAAAGCAATTTTGTATTTTTTCCCCCCCTCTTAGTTTCAGCGTATGAACTGAGAAGAAATAAATACTGAGCGTTTTTAACTCTTAGACTGACAACTGGGAAGGGGAGAAGGAAACTTGTTGAAATTTTTCTTTTCCTGACTCCCTGTGCTTCATACCAGTAGACATAAATAAACCTCTCTTCCTTGGAAGATAAATTACTTACTAGCTAGACTATTTAAAAGATTTTATGCTAGAATCTCAATGCCAACATGGTTGGATTAAGCCAGCCTGGAAATGCATATCAACAGTCTATAAATCTATCCTTGGACAGCTAGGCAATCTCCAGAGAGATTTTTGGTTGGTAGTTCATAACATCCACTTCCCCCCTTAAAGACCCCACTGGCAAAGTGATAAAAAAAGAATACAAATATACACAAAAAAAATCTGAGAGAAAACTGAAGCATATAATGCTGCATATATCTGCTTATTAGCTTATATTCTGCTGTGAAATTCAGAGGGCAGCACAGACAGACAATAAGGCATTTCTTCAGAGAGGAAAACTGTAGTTAGTGTTGACAGAGACTGCTGTTACTTTTCAAAAAATAACTCTGAACTGTGTGGGAACTGTAGTGCTTATCACCATCCTTCTGAACCTGGAGTAGGGTTGGATGTCAAACTAACTTGAAGAATTTGTTTTATTCCTATGTAGACAATGACAACAGGCAGATACTTCACTTGGATGTTTTAAGCAGAACTCTTAATATACACAGATTAGTATGACTTTCTCTCTTGAAAGTGCAATTACAGAGCTAGTCTACAATTCTGACTCCTAAATGAGAATGCCTCTGGATTACAGATTCCCACAGCGTTTACATTTAATTCTAGTCACACAAGAATACTAGTTACTGGAACACTAGAAAACCACCTTTCTGCTTTCAATATACAGTTTTGAAGGACCCATAATAACAGTAGTTGCCATCATAAACTTGGTACTCAAAACAGTGAAACAAGATTAATTTTAAAGCTAGACACATTTAATAATAATAAATAATAGAAGACATTTACTAGTAAAGTCACCACTTTGACATAACCAGTTCTCTGACAAGGATGTCAGCAATCAGTAAATCTGTAAAAATATCCAAAGGCAAAACCCCATGAAACAGTTCATGTTCCTCAAAAAACAGCTATCTGGAAGACATTAACAAGTCTGGGTAGGACTGAGTAGCATTCATTATCGAATCACAGGCTTAACCTTCCTGAGTAGCACATGATGTACTCAAAAATGTAGTTCTCTTTCTCAGTCACTCCAGCATTAACAGGAATATAATCAATTTTAAGAAACAATTCCCCATTTGGGTGGAGGGAGGTGGGTGGGTAATGCTTCTGTGAAGGGGGAAGCAGAGTAGTCAGAGAAATCTTTACAACTGTAAAGTTCAGGCTTGTATAAGCCAGTTCTGAGTGGGTACACAGAGCAAGTGAAAGGTTACTACTTCACCAAGACTTTAGCAAACTAAGGGACAGATGGCATTGCATGCAGTCCAGCTCCCACACAGAATAAGAGATAAACTACACCTATGAATACATATATATAGTGTGCCAACAGAAGGATACAACTTCGCTCTATAAACTACAGAAAGGAGGTTTTTAAATAACTCATATTTTCCTTAAAGGAAAAAAAAAAACCAAAACCCACAAGAGGTTATTCTGTCAAATCCCATTCACAAGTGTTGTCTTTACCAGAGCTTTGCATACTTCTCCTGCCACTTTCTGCTAGGCAAGACACACATAGGGACATTGTATCATTATATTCCAAAGCTCTGAGCATAAAATTGAAGACCAAGAACTTCTCAGAGTTGCACCTAGGCATTATGACAACTCACTGTATGGTCTAGAGAAAAAGTTAATGTATTTCATTAAACAATGCAGTGATTCTAGAGATACCACTGTAACAATCAAGCATCAGGCCTTAACAAGCAATACTGACAATTATTTATGTAGGAAGAAGCGATTAGTATACCTGAGTGTTTGGGCTCACCTCTGTCTCCATGCACTTTCCCATCATAGTTCTTGATTAGTTCTTCAATAAAAGTACCATCCTGGTCAAGCACTTCATCTCCCATATATGGAATGTTATGTAAAACAGTTTCATCCTCTACCTAGTAACAACAGTTATAATCAAACTGTTTTAAATTGAGTTTCCAATTGACCATTTCTGCATTGCTATTTTCACATTCTACAAGTGCCTAGATTTCACAGTTACAGGCCTCGCTGCTTTAGCACATTTACCATTAACTAGATAAATAAAATAATACCCTCATCTTTGTTCAAAAATTTTTTGCACTAGTGGCAACTGGCTCAAGATACTGTCACTAGATCCTAACATTAAGGTTAGAAGGGTGTTTCCACAAAGCTTCTACTATTGAACACAGTAAGCTACCTGGCTTTGGGAAGCTTGCATTTGATAAGTTCATTCTCGCTTCCTTGGTTCTCTTTCACAGTAATGCACGATGGAAACTACCCCTTCATTGCTTTGCCAGAGAAAAGAAAATATGATATGAAAAGACTATGAATTCAAGTTGTCTAAACAGCAAGCACAGAAACATGCTTCACAATTTAATCTGAACTCCACTGTCATTTTTATCTGCATATAGACTAAATGCATTCATACTCCCATGTTTTATCAGTAGAATTTACAGACCTTGACACTCAGCTGTTTCTTCCAATCTACAGAGGAACCTTCTATTGTTAAGAAGATAAATTTAAACTTTCCTGCTAATCATGATTCTGCAGCAGTGCAAAATATCCAAACACTGATGAATTGAAAGCAAATAGAAAAATGTGTGGAAGAGCTCTGTACGTATACTGGTAAAACTGGTTATTTTAAATCACTTTGTTACAATTATTATCATCACAATCAGTCAGCAAAGGTGATCATATGCAAAATGATGTGACAAAATTTGTAATAAGCTCAGCCTTTCAAATAAGTCAAATACCTACATCAGAACTCCAGCATTATAGTTTCTGCATATAGTGAAGCTAATCAGAAGGAAAGGCTATATACTCAGTTGCTATATAAGAATGCGGGGAGACTGTCAGGATTAAGTTCTCTTTATCCCATAAGAATTGCTATTCTGATACAGGTACACTGGTTAATTGTCTTACATAAAGACATTCATATCCCTCAGATAACCTTTCTCATTACACTGATTATATGCTTTCAAATAAATCCACATTTGTTAAATGCCATACAAGACAATTGGTCACCTAAATTAAAGAAACTTAGGGTCCCTTTACATTAAGGTTCTAGAGATACTTAGGTTCACTGAGGACAGAGGTTTAGTTTGCAATTTAAAATTACATTATTTTTTATTTGGGGGAACCTACTTCTGATTATTACTGCTTTATTACCAATACCAAATAGACAGGGAGGGTAACTGGCAACAGATTTTTGCTGGTTTATTTCTAAAATTCACCTCTTCCTTTCTCCATACATCCCAGGATTTTTTTTTTTAAAACTTACCATAAAATTCTGTTGAAGGGGAGACCAAGAATACATTATAGGCACAGAGGCAACAGCATTCAGAGTTTTCAGTGGGATGACTTGTTTTGGAAAATCTATGTCACTGGTAACAGAGCACTGAAATAAGAGCTTGAAGTTAGACTTACATAGCAACATCAGAAACAAAAAGAAAAAAAAAAAAAAAAAAAAAAGAACAATCTACAGTGGACAAAATTCAAAATGTTTGTCAAAATTAGCCATATCAGCCTTTGAAAAACACATCACATTTTTAGGGCATAATAGTAAGAATAGGTTTAGCCAGAAAAAAGGACACAAGATTTATTACTATGTCAATACCTTTGCTAATAGATCATGGGGTTTTTTTCCACTTAATAAGTGGCTGGGATAGTATTTTATTCAGGCTATTCAACCTACAATACCAATTATGTTTGGTATCTCAGATTTAGTACCTGTTGCTGCTACACTGATGTCAGAGTATTTACTCAAGCCATCAGAGAAGCAACTGAATTACCCTGGCTTCAGATCAATACACGGCAGAAAGCATGTATTATTTATGTTAAAAAACAAAATAATTTACTTTAATGCCAGCAAGACATCTATAGAAATAAATCCTCCATGTCTTGTTAATTCCTGCCCTGTTTCCCCATTGTTGTCTGTTTCTCTTTACCCTACCCTCAAGCCTCTGATTATGCTCACTGCTTACAATGGAAAAATAAAAATTAACTCTGAATATGCAACTGTGGACATGTCAATGAGTTTTTCAGCTACGGGACTTTTTTTTTTTTTTTTTTTTTTTTTTGCCTCCAAAAGATAAAAATGCCATAGAAATACAGACATCTTCTAAGTTATTCTTCTATCCAACAGTTAACAGACACAAATTTTGTCAAGTACAACAGTATGAAAAAAGTTACAAACAAAAGCAGACAGGAACATACAAAGCTAGGGAGAATACAACAAAGAGGATTTGGAGGTAGGTAAAACAAAGTTTAGAACAGCTATCATAGCTACCTGAAAGGAAAAAAGGAAGTGGAGACAAAAGATCTTTCTCCTTTCCCGAAGGGAAAGATGAACAGAGCTTCACATTTCTAAAGAAATACACAAAGTAATGTAACAAACAGTATACAGAGACAGTACCCCGGTAGAAGGACATAAGCCAGATTTATTTATTTTCTTTTTAATCTGCAGCAGATGAAATTAGATTTCTGCTGTGTATATCAATACTCAAGACACTGTCCTATGCTAGTGCTTTATTCCCATTTCAGATTAAAGTTTAATTTTCTAGATAGCAGCCACCTAGCATATTTTTCATGTATTTTTCTTTAAAAATACAGAAGTAAAAAATAATTACTTTTATCTTTGGAACCAGAAGACTCAGGCTGACAAATTAACAACGTCAAAATGACACAAAGTGTTTGGTACTAAGTCTCAGTTATGTTGTCCCATTGTATTGGCGTGGAATTAATCTTAATATTTATTAGGCTAGCACAGGACATGTTATAGTCTCTGGCCGATGTTGACTGGACTAGCCATTGGAGAAAACCTGTGTCACCAACAATGCTCCACAGTCTTCACCAATCACATGAAGGCTCTCACAAAACCTTTCCATCATGTCATTAATCTTCTAGCCAGTGTCCTATGCAACTCTGAAGAAATTCAGCATATTAAGAAAATAAGATTTTAAAGTAATCTTTTAAAGCCCCCACCATTTCTTTGTCTCATTGCCATAACTTATAGTGAGAGAAATCTTAAATCAAGCATTAGAGTTCTGATTCATGAGACAGAGACTGGATTTGAAAGCAGTAATTAGTGTGCTCTATCAATTCCAGCAGGAAATGAACATAAAAGAATAGTGAATCAAGCTAGAAAACAAGAAAAATGAAAGAGGAATAGCGAGGAATGATCTTTTACTAACAAAAAGAGTGAGAACTGGATGTGTACCTGTGTTAATTATTATCAGAAGTTCTGATCCTACAGCGCCATGCAAGTTGTATAGAGCTGTACTTGAGTAATTGCATAATTCTATCATGTTTAAGAGAAAACACTCAGGCAAAGGTCCTTGCCTGTTTACATTTGAACATGCACGTACACAAATGCACCTCTGAAACTCCCCCAGTTTCCCTCTAAAATTTTGGGAAAAGGATGATCTGACAATTTCCTTGAAGAGAAAGTGATTTGTTTTGGGTATTTTAAGATAGCCACAATAAAGTCTTTTCATTCTCCTCCTACTGAAAAGAGTTAGTTTTTCAGATTATTACACATGAAACATCTTCAAACTGTCTTAGTTTGAAGGAGTGACTAAAGAGCAACTAAGAAAGAAGAGAAATTAACCTGGGATGCATACAGAAAGTTGGAATGGGCTTAAATCACTGCTTAAGCTACCAATATGAAAGCCAGTTTAGGTGCTCAAATAGCATCACAATCATGGAATTGTTTTTCACAAATTTAGCATCCAGTCTGCTTGTGCAACACAAGGGTGCATCAACTCAACTAACTCCTTTTAGAGCCTCTGTGGTTACATAATGTTAATTAACATAAAGAAGACTTTGTCAAGTGGGTGTGTTCACAGCTTTAACTTGGTAGCAACAAACGTAACTACTCATTGGTACCAATGGGGGTCAACTCCAACAGGAGCAAGATTAAACTCCTAGTATCAGTGAGATAAAAACAGTTTGATTAAAGGATGCAGAGATATGATCCAAGTATTATTAGAAATAAAGAAGTTTCACTTTTGTGTCTCGTTCAAAACTAGGTAGCCTGCTACATATTTATTGCTTTTCAGAAGTCATACAATCGAAGTAAATAATAAATAAATTCTTTAAGAGACTCATATGAAAAGTATTTAGCTGTCAAGTCATGTCATGCTGGGGAAAAAAAAATAAACAACAGCCAACTTTCCAGTAAAAAAAAACAAAACCAACAAACGTGCTAACAACCTTGTAAGTGGAATTACCACAACACATGTTAACCAACCTCCCTGGTCCCGCGCAATGAGCTCACAGAAGTCATGATGTGAACAGGCTGTATCCTACGTTGTTTCCATTCTTGATTTAAGATTTCAGTTCTTTCCAGTATCTTCTGACGATTAGTATTAAACATACTCTAAAAATTAATCACAATTGTAAACATTACAAAGAAATCAAAGACTCTACACTCACCTGCTAATACCTTAAGGCATTATAACATTTACTAATTTAAAAAAAAAAAAAACACACACAAAAACACACAAACCAGACAGACTAAAAAATAAGTCCTCAAAACTCAACTGTCCAAATTTTGTTTAAATGTCAGCAAGGCTCAATATAGTTCATTATCCCTTTCTTTGACTCAAACCATGTTCTCATGTTTAGAGACTCAGAGGTTTAGCACGGAATTAAATTCTAAATGGAATTAGAAAGAATATGTGACTAAAGAAGTTGCCATACTTGCTCTCTGGAGTCTCCTCTGATACTTTGCATGCCTGATTCAATCACATATAAATGTATCATACTTGTTCATAAGATCAGAGTTAAGACAAGTTTTCAGTACATTAACAAAGCACTTAATGAAATTGTTACTGCAGGTGTTAACTGCAGGACAATTCATACTTCAGAAGAAAATTAATTTTTGTATCATTTTTTTAAGCAATAGAGTCAAAAGATTAAATACCTTTACTTCATCTGCACGTCGGAATCTCTTGAGTTGCCTCAATCTCATATATTCTGATTTCACACGTTTTCGCCAACAAATTGGTCCCTTCTCAGATTTTTTTCCCGTTTGACCCATGATTATCCTACAAGAGAAAACATCAGGTTAATATTGCCAAATGTGATGCCACTGCTTACAGAGGAAGTTAAGTAGGATGGAGACATTCTTCTAATACCTTTCACATCCAATTCTTTTAATTCCTTTCTATCAGATACTTGCAATACCTTCACAATCAAAAAAAGAAAAAAAAAAAAAAGGAAGGAAAAAAACATACTTGAGTTGTAGACACCAGAAAACAGTCATTTTAATTACAGAACAGTGGGACCATTAACATTTGCTTTAAGCACGTCTAATGCCTTTATACAGAAAAAGGTATGCAATGGATTTAAAGAAGTGGAACAAATCAAGATTCTCACTGCAAAGACACACACTGGTATCCTTGTAAGCAGTCTTGTAAATTAACTTCTGGACAACTATATTCACAGCAGACAAACCTTTCCCTTCTCACAGGAGTTGTCCTTTTGGTTAGATACCAACTCCTATAATAGGCTTCTGGAGCTGATTTTAAGTGCAGATATATACCCCAAGTATAGTCCTCCAACCCAGCCACTCAAGAGTCAAAAAATTCTAGAAATTCAGACAAAGAGATTTGAGACAGTCAGAATAAGAGACCTTGCTCTCAGGTATTCTACAAAATCCCAAACTGTCCAGCTGACTGTAAACAGGACACTCATTCCACTTCTACTAATCACTCTGCTAGTACCAAGTGCTTCTTTTTTATTTTACAAGAGTGTTGGTAATGAAGTTGTATTTTTACTTTATAATCCAATTGTGTCGCTAGAATATGCCAATCTGCTCCACATTTTTCAAAATCAAGGACCATATGCTGCGACTGTGCTGGCAACGACTATTTTGACAGCATCCCAAAACAAAACCACTACATTGACGACTGGCTTCCTCTCAAGAACTGCACTGTAACAACCTACAGTATTTCACCGAATATCTCATAATAGCATTCACAATGGCCATTGTGGACTGAAAGACTGAAATGTCCAGTTGCCCTGGGTTAATATATCTTCAAACAAGCATAATCAATTTGAGCAGAAACAATTCCAGCCTTTCTGATTATCAAGGTAGGTAAACTTGAACAGAGGTGTCTTCTTCAGGCTGGTGCCAAACACCCAGTGCTACCTCCCCTGCACCACACCAGCTCCCCTGACAGTCATGAGTACAGCTTTATCCAGGTTTTTGAAAGCTCTTTGCTGCTGTAGGCAGAGCATTATTTTCAGTAGTTTTGTACAGGTTGGATCCAAGTTCTATCAGACTTTATGATGACTGGGGAGGGAAACAATATAGAACCTGTTTGTTCTCAATACTACACCTTCATTTACATTGAACACATTTACGCTAAACAAAAAGCAATAGTCTATGTGATCTTTACACCCATTTTTATGCAAGACATTAAATCATACTGTGTAAGAAAAATTGTTGAGTTTTTAGATTTAGAATGACAATGATTCAACAAATGGCACAATTGTTGACCCAAATCATGGGATGGGAAGTATTCTTTGAGGAAAAAAGGCACAGCATATAAATAAGTTTCACGTAATACTTGAAGCACCTGACTAGACAGAGGGAAAGGAAAGACAACAAGCAGGGGGAAGTAAATCTAGAGCAAAATGTCAGAGTCGCTCTGCCTCCATGCCTCAAGGCATAGAATCCACCTGTACCTCACTTGCCACAACACCAGTGGTTACAAGAGAAAGAGATAAAAATAAAATAAAATAAATTTTAAAAAATAATCCTGGACCATTCATGTTAAGAGCACAGTAAAGACAATCAGTGATTCCAAGTGCACTACAATACTGATTAGAGAACAGCATAAAAGCATTATGAAGTACAGAAAATGCATTGTATTATATGCTATACTAAGCAAAGAAAAAATTTGGAAAAAACATACCATTAACTGGAAATAGATTACATAGAATAAGTATCATTAAATAACAGAAAGACAGAATCTGAATTTGTAATACAGAACGTCAAAATCACTTCAGTTATGGTTGAGCCAAAAGACATGGAAAAAGTACCAATTAATTCAAAAGATACATGAAAGCTCAGCTGACAATACTAAAGTAGCATATCCCATAAAAACAAAACACAGATTATGTTTACTTACTCTATCACTGCATCAACAACAGCCCTTCTTATTCTAGTTTCCTGGAGAATAACAAATGACTCAGGCTTTAAAAAAAGCTTAACTAAAATTAAATTCCCAGATAAGACCTGCTTATAAAAAGCAGATCTATATGGAAATTATATATAATTAGATTAAAACCAACAACAAACCAAACAAAAAGCAGAATTCCCATCTTTCTTTCATACAACTGAAATACATCCCCCAGAAGATCCCACAAACAAGGATTTAAGACCAGAGAGAAATATATTCCCATCAAATAAACAAATCCAATCTATTCAATTTTTCAGTAATAAACATCATTGTTACCTATTATATTAAAATGGTAAGAAAAATAATACTTCACAAGAAGATAAACACTTCCTTTTAAAACAGCATAAAACTTATGCACACTCAGGTCTCTCATCTGAAAACAAATGGGACTTAGAAGGACACTCTCCTCTTGTACTAGCTTCAAGCTACTATCTGGGGCACAACATAGACAACCATTTAACATTCAAGGCACCAAATAATAAACCATAGAAATTTTAAAAAATGCACTTGTTTATGTCCTTATAGCAAGAAAAAGTTCTTCTAGATAAAGTAATAATGTTAGCGTGCAACAGCCAGTGGGATACACATAGTACATGAAGTTAAATACCTATAAACACATTAGAAACGGCCTCTTCAATGACAAGTCTGTATTAAGAGAAAAAGCATTGAGTGGAAAAGAAGCAAATGCGTCTATAGGTTGTAGAAAAGTTATAGCTATGAAAAAAAGCAAAGCGTCCTGCATACATGGTTGTAAATACGAATTTTGAAAATCCCTGAAAATTTATTAATGAATTCTGGTTTTGAGCAGCAGTTTTTCAAACCAAGTGAACCATATTTGTATGGTTTTGGGCAGCTGAACATCACCAAAGAAGAATTACAGTGCTGTTCACACATGTACTGTGGTAAGTGGTAATTGTTTTTCTGTCCCTAACCTCAGAAGAAAGTATGGAAAAAAAAACAAACAAGGCAGGAGGCAGGGAGAGAAGAGTGTATTTGTAGAGGACAGAGTTAATTTTCATAACGTAACTGATTCATTGTCTTCACATTAGGACTACAGCCAAATGCCGCTGACAGTTTCTAATGGCAATCCAAAGGTTGCCCCAAAACCTATACATTTAAGAAACTAAACCAGAGACATTGGGATTAAGAAATATCCCAAAGACAGCCCATGTTGTGTTAGGGCTGAGGAAGCAAAACATGAGACAGAAAAATGAATTCTTACGGAAGGGTGCTGGACACTACTACCTCCACCCCTGGAAAAAGGGAAAGGAAAAATAATCTGGAGAATTAAAAATCTTCAGGGAAACATCAACATAATCTCTGGGACAAATTCAGGGTTGTAGATGATGTCTCAAGCCTACTATTGGTCCACTTGCACTAGTACCTATGTGTAAGAAAAAAAACCTTTCCCAAATCACTTTATTAGATCATTTCTGCTGTTTACATTTGTAAGTGCTCTGAGCTCTAACAAACTACACAGGTTTCACTTTGCTAAACAAGAAAAAAGCCTATACATTTTCATTAAATTATGTTGTATGGGATTTGCAGCTAGGATTGCAGGCCAGAAACGCTAGTGAATTTTAAGATCAATTTGTCAGAACTAGTCAACTTTTCATGTAAAGTTTCAGAATATTCCCCACAGTAGCACAAGCGGCACAAGATAAATACCATCTGTCTAAGAATAGTTAAGCCTGTCTTAACTGTCTTAATGTTAAACAGTTTCCATTTAATAAATAAAAACATGATACTGGATTGTTTTAGTGCAACAATCTGATTCTAAAAGCCCCCAGGCTATGTCCCTCTTCTCTGTCCCCATTTTCCCTTCTGAGTCCTGCTAGCTGTTTCTATTGTTTTAAAATCTTTTCCTTTCCCATTTTTGCATCCTCTTCAAACGAAGGGCCTACAAAAACCATGTGCTAAAGATCCCAGTCCTGAAAACTTTTATCCAAATGAAAGAAACTACATAGCAGTTAACTATGTGGGCAACTTTATGGGCAGATTATCTCATCTCCACAATAGAAACCAGAAAGCAAGCGTAACTCCAAAGCAGTTAGACTGTTTCTACAGAAAGCTCATCTCCCAAAGTGCAGAATGACTTGCACGCAGAACCTGAGCTAACCTCGCCAGATTCTCACCTGGCATCACGCTAAAGAGGGTTTCCCTCTTTCATTAATAATTCCCTGCACCCCCTTTGCAGAAGAATAGTCAGAGACAGATGGATTGTGTCATTCCAGACTAGGCAATCACACCGATGCCATGGCAAGCAAGGAGATGCATGTGCCATACCTAAATGCAAAGGCTTAATACCCTGGGTCCAAAGCTGGGCTTAACCCAGCCAGCCCTCCAGGAGCACAGCACTGCAGAACTAAGTGACCCCACACTGCTTATTCCATACACACACCTGAGCGTTGCTACATGCTGCTCACCAGCTCTCAGACCATCCATATTTTTCCATTACTTGTAATATTACAGCTACCTAATTCCTGAGCTGTAGCATACACCCATGCACAGTATACCTAAGTGCATGGGTAGAACTGGACATTAGATAATTATACTAACAAGGGAACCAATGTTATTCTGAGCAGCATATACATGGGAAAAAAAAAATAAATTAAAAAAAAAAAATCACAAAATTAACACTTCTTTTTGACCCATAAGGAGTTTGGACTATGGTATTATGAATGAGAATTACGGAACCCACCTAAACCACTGATTTTAAAAAACTCTACAAAAAAATAAAAACAAACACATAGCTATTCTTTTCAGTTTCTACTCATGCATGCATAGCTGGAAATGAAAACCAACAAAAATGGCAGCGTCCTAGAGCTTATATGTTTGCATTTTAAAGAGACTCTGCTGAACACTGCATGAAGTTATGTTCAATATCCACATTCTTTACAGTAAATTTTGAAGAAACTTTATGCTTATAAGCTTAAATCTGCCAATACTTACTTTTAACAGTCAAATACATCTAGGATTCACAATGAAAGACAAAGAAGTATAGAAAAATTTCAGCTCAAATTGCTCCTGTTTTGCCTACAGAACATAGAAACAGCCTTATTTAAAGACAATGTCCTATTTTTCTTGGATCGTTTTGGCAATATCCATCAGTGACAGACAAGCACACAGATAATTCTCTAAATTAGGCAGTCTATTCAAGCAGTCGTACTGCTGTCAAAGACTATATTTAAAGCTCCTCTGGCTACCGTACCAAATTTCAGGAAAAAAAAAAAAAAAAATTCAAATTGGAAAGTAGAACAAATGAAGGGGTCTGCCCTTTTAAAAGAATGCTATTAGTTTGTAACTGTGCTTAATATTACACAATATTTTAAATTGTAACAACATTACATTATCTTCTTCATTTTTGTTTGGATATATTTATGAAATAAAACATACTGTGTCCAGTAAAACTTCTCAGTTCTTTTTTGTGACTTAATCTACATTTAAGATTATTAATATATTTTAAATATATGCATACACTGATACAATACTGCACTTAAGAGCACTCTTAACCAACAGATTCAATGTGGGGTGGAAGCAGGGAAGGTAAGGGTGGGTGGAGAATATAAAACCCATCAGAGAAACTGTATATGCATCCCAATGCAAACAGAACAATAAAAGAAGTCATCATGGGTTTTGTGGCCTAGAGTAACAGAAGAGTAATGAAGGAATAAAATAATTCAGATGGGGCAAGGGTAGGTGGGGGCAAGTACTACTTTTACTTTCTATAAAGACGAATGCAAATGCTTTCACGCTTCTCAGAACCTCGAGCTCTAAAGGGACATATTTAACTGCACAGCCCTGCTCAATGAACTACACCATGCTGCTTGTCAATCTCTTCTAGTTCACCGTTAGCATGCCCACAGCCCTGTGAACAGTGATGTTCCTCAACTAAGTTCTCTGGACTTGGTGCACTGGTAAACTCCAAGCTTGCCATGCATCTGAGCTGGCTTCACAAACTGTCCCTTCAGATACAATAATCTCTTTAATTTAGATTCAATACCACATAATGAAGGTCCTCACCCAAGCAATTTCCTCAGCAACAATGTCATCTTACAATCCACACTTCCCAACACTTTATTCTCACCCCAATACTACCCATGGAGTTGCAGTCACTCTTCTCAAAGAGATGCACTGTAAACTGGATTAAACTGACCAACAATAAATAAAATCTCACTTTTGTGATTGTTTGTTCTCTGAAGCACAGTTCAGTTTGATGATCCCATCCACAACTGCAGCTTCCTGTACACAACTATAAAGCAGAAAGGATTTGTTAGGAACTCAGACAAACACTAGGGAAAAACTAGTGCAGGCAATTACACCACAAACAGGCACTGGTTTTCCATATCAGTTTACTCCGGAAAGGCAGGCATACTCTTTAACTGAAACTGTTATCAGATCAAGACAGCATATAGGTCTCTCAGCCTGAGCATAAGCGATCTTACTAATGGAAAAATGATTATATATTAAACCCTATCTGAAGTCATCACAGAACTTCAAGCATCTACAAAACTAAGTTTAGTTTAAGAAAAAAAAAAAAAAAGGAGGGGCCAACAGGAAAAAAAACAACCACACCCCACCACACCCTTTTATGCTTTTCCTCAAACTAAAAAAATTTCTGCTCAGGCAACAGAATTTATGGCAACTTTCATGTTCAAAAAACAGAATTTTAGCAACAAGATTAACAAGATTTTTCCATAAGCCTACAAAAAATTCAATACTTGCCAGAGGAAAAAAAGATAATACATTTCAAGTATCAAAAATCAATGCATTAAGCTTAGACCTAAAGTTGTTAGCTTTCCAAAACCATCTCATAAAAAAACCTCAAGTGATCTTTTTTGTTACAGGATTTTACACGGCACAATACAACCAAATGATTGTTCAACTGCAGCTAAGTATTTTTCAGCTGTGTTAAGCTAAATTTTATTACTTAAACTCCTGGAAGTTTCTTGAAGGTTTACTTCATGCACCCTAAATGCAAAATACTCTCTATGAACCTATCCTGAACCTTTTCAGAGTAAGCAGTTTCCAGCAGATTCTTATTACAATTATCAAGCACCTGAAAATAAACTATCAATAAAACACATACATATTGCCAGACTTAAAAAAAACTGACTTGAAAGTTAAATATAAATTAATGCTGTGATCTGTCAGATCTGTTTCCTTCATTTATACAAACTTTTGTTAACAGCACAGAGATATTCATGAAAAAGCTATGGTCTAGAAACAATATTATTTTCTTGGGCTAAGTAAGAAAAATTGTTCGCTGCTGTGATTTCGGACTACTCAAGCTGCAGGGGCTGGGGGAAAAAAAAATACACTCTCAGCACCATAAAGGGCCTTTTACCTGTGTTAGCAGGCAAAAAAAAAACACGCCTGGGAGCTTCGTAGTTGCTTATTACTTTACTTTTTGGATTTTCTAAAGCAAAACAAAACATGACTTCCTTCCAAACTTATGTAAAATAGCACATTCTTATTTCCATGGGAAGAAAAATATTCCCAAGGCCAACCGTCAGCTTGGGTATTTCAGATATCAAACCAGACAACTAAAACCAAAAATCTCTAGCTCTGAAATACAGCAACATAGGGAAGATTAGCATAGTTTATTAATAATGTTTAACTACAAAAACAACTACAGCACATCTACTCTTTTGTAGAATTAGTCACAGAGAAATAGATGGGAGCAAACTGTAGTGTGTAATGTGGTATTTTAAGTTTACAGTGCAGTTCAACCTATTTTTAATAAAGAAATACCTAAAAATATTTATCTATGCTTTAAAATTTACATCATGTCATTATTCCACATGCTAAAGTTCTGCATCATTAAAGGATGTTTAAATTCAGAGAGAGAACTTGCATCAAATGCTACCATCAGTTCAATTACCTTCCTCAAATGCTATTTGTTGTCCGTTTTACTTGGAAAGACATCATCTGTGTGCTGTATCAGTAGCCCCTGGTCACTCATTTCCACCTCTGCTCAGCCTTCTCTACCGTGAGAGCTTAAGTGCTTATGATTCTATTAATCAAACTAGGTCAGGGAAAAAAAAAAACAAAAAACAACTGTCTGAACAGCCCACAAAATAAACACACTCAGATTTTAAATACAATTTTTCAACAAAATCAGCTCCACAAGCTGGTTTGTTCAGCAGCCACATGAATTCTTAAATCAACACAAAGGAGGGGCAACACTGGGGCAGGAACAAGAGGCAGAAAACTGAAATTGGAGAGGGCAGCAGTTTAGGCTTCAACAGAAGTGTCTGTCAAACCGTATTGTCTCTGTTGCTCAGTTTTACTGGTACAGAAAAATTATTCTTAACCAGAAATAGGAAACATTTACTAAGCTATCCATGCCAGCTGTGCCACTCTGCAGGCAGATAAATGCCAACAGGCTTGTAATGGCCTACAAAGGCTTAACTTCTATTGGGCTCCGTTTGGCAAAGAAATTGATCAGTTTGTGAACAGACCTAAGCAGAGCAGGTCACTCCAAACAGCTCATCTGTCCTTCCTTACTCTGACAGGCTTCAGTGATTGTGGATGATGTAGGTTAATAAAACACCCATGACCAACTCTGACGAGATGCCATGTTCTGCAAGAAGGGTCTTGATTACTCAAGAGATGGAAACTGTTATACTAGCTATTGTCAAAGACAAAACTATTAATTTTTACAAACCTGATGTAAGAAGGAGAACCATCAACCACCTCAGACGCACCAATCCCAAACTGAGGAGTAATGTCTGTGTGTGAAAACAAATGTCCAAATCTCAGAACACTTCCTCTTCCTCCCCCTCAAGTTAACAGAAAGACCCTGGCTTGCAAGAATTAAAAGCCTGTGTTTCAGTTGCAGTGTGGGTAACAACCACATCCAAGACATTTTACCGTCAGCCCTAGCACCGTTCAGAGTGATGACGGCTGTAGGCTTTCCAGGTAATACAGCAGCGCCAAAAGCAGAAGGTCTGCTGCTATAAATCAGCACACTTTCATTATGAGCAGTCTCATCACAGTTAAGCTCCTATAATTGTGATACAGTAATTGCAAGTAACTATCCGCAACACTAAAATATGTTTCAGTTTGTGGGATCCCTTCAAAAGTAGCAGTGTCACTACAATATTGTGGGTTTTTTTAATGTACCAACAACTGAAAATTTTTGCCTCCACTGTAAGAAAACTGCCAAATTCAAGGCCAGTGCACTCTCTCCTCCATGACATAATCAATGGTTACTAGTGTATTAACAGTTACCTAACAGAATTTCACTTTGAAGAACAACATTTCAACTTAACCAAAATTAAGCAGCACATTCACTTACCTATCTGCTTTTGGTAGCTGACGACAAATAACATCCTAATGTACTTCTCAACTAGGACTTGGAAAGGAAGTAGGATCTTAAAATGGCATGTTTTCTCTCCTTATTATCTGTCTACACTACTTCAGCATCTCAAATACAATTTACATGGTAAATACAATAAATTTGATTGATGTGATCAGTTACATCAGATTTTTTCTGCACTCAAAATAAGCAGTTTCCTAACTGGACCCAAATTGCACATGCTGCCCTGACAAACATCCAAAGTGGCATGGAAGAAGAGGAACCATGCAACCAGGGTCAAGGGATAGGAGCAAAGCCTCTCCCTGTCAATGTCAGCAATATTAGAGCACTAGAACACTTATCTTCTGTACCATGTAAAACATACTATTCACACTGTGCAATTTTTTTTTCTTTACGAGAATTTGCACAATCAAAGCAGTTAATGTGGCAAACTACTTGAAAGCTACTCACGCAGAAGCATGTTTGCTGCTATCTCTAAATCAACTCAAGATTGCTCTGAAAAGATGTAGTGAGTGGCAAACCAGCAGCAACCATTTGTAACTTGTCTACATTAGTTGCCAGTGCAAGACAAATACAGATTATGTCTGTTTACAAATGAAAAACTAGTGTAGGTTTGTTCAATTCAGTTCTGCCTCATACATTCCACTACTGCCGTTCACAACAACTGCATACATTCAAATCAATGGTTCACAAGGGGTTTTTTCCATTTCCTGTTACAAGTCTAAGGCTTCAAGGCATGTTCTATTTCTTCTTAACAAAACTATTTAAGAATACTACACATAGGCCCCCAAACTCCTAAATGGTCTCTTTAAAACATGTGTCATGGTTTTGCCTGTTTCTGGGCCTTACCAAAATTGGACAAGACACTTCAAGAATTCCAACTAATACATAGAAGAATTAATTCCCCAAACAGCATGCTTTCTTACACAAATGAGATCTAAACCTGGACAATCACAGAAGTTAAGCGCGATTCTAGCCCTTCTACTGAAACACACTAATCTATGATACAATCAAAGTCCAAGAAGCAACATAAAGACTCAGTAAGGGATTTCATTTCAATAAAAGGGAGAAAATTCTTCACAGTGGCTGTCCAGTATAGGAATGCATTAAGCAGAGAGGTGCTAGAATCTCCATTTTTTAATACATTTTAAAAGTGGTCTGGAAAAGACAATTTCAATGTTGGCCTTGCCTAAGCAGGAGAGCAGATCAGATGACTTGTAGAATAGTTCAGGTTGGCAGGTATATCTAGAGGTCAATACAAATCTGAACTGAGCTCATCATCTCAAAACTAAGGACCGTGTTATTTCTAAAGCTGATGCTATGGAGGTCACTTGTCTTTTAAATTCCAGTTTAATACTTCAGAAGATTAAAACAATCACCGCTGCATCCTAAAATTCTTGGCATTTCAATCAGCTACAGGTACAATTTGGAAAACAGCACTACTATTAAGGGAACAATAATGTGTGAATTAAAATGTTTAAGATCTTAATCAGACTGAACTCTTCAGTTTGGTGAGTAATCACCAATTGTTCCAATCAGTAGAAACATTTGTTATGTTAGTCTCCTTTAATAACTCCATCAACTGCTTAGTTCACATGCTCCTTCCTACTATTCTGTGTATTTGTTCATTTGAAAGAGACCTTCTCTGCTTAACAGTACAGTTGGAGCCTTCAGTTCAACTTCTTAGAAATCATAATTTAAAAAGACAGATTGGAAAGCTCTTCACTAATTAAGAACATGATCTAACTAGTGCTACATACTCTCCATAACCTTACCATAATGTTTAAAATTTAAAAAAAAAAAAAACATCAAAGGGCTGTTTTTTCAAATTAGTTGTCTTCTTATCCTAATAGAGTTCTGCTTCGCTTACAGTCCAACCTTTGTGCCTTTGAAGTGTCATTCTTTTCAGACCTTTAACTCTCTGTATTTAAGTGACTATAGCCTTACCTTACACTTGTACTTAAGATTAGGAGCCTGATCTCTACCCTGAACATCAAATGGTTGGTCGTTTTTTGTGGTTGGGGTTTTTTTTCCCCGGCCAACACCAATTGAACTGTTTTATTTTTAAATAAACACATTCTAGAAGATATCATTAAGCAAGTCAGGCAGTATGTATGTTCACAAGAAGCAACTACTCTCTGAACTGTTTCCCTGCAACTCAAGAGATGCGCCTCTTCAATTATTTCTTCCCAAGCACAATGTTGTTTGGGCCTTGTTACTATCCCAGCAGCTCCTTAAGTTAGAAGCTCTCAATTGATACTTCAGGATATTCAAGATTATCGAGATGCTTTTCTGTATCTTTTGATTAAGAATTCAACCTTCTTTCAAAAGAGGCTTAAAAAGAGTCACCATTTTGTGGCAAATTCACACTTGATCACATGCTACCTTGATCAAGATGTCTATCATAAATAAAGTAACAGTACACACCTTTTCTCTTACAGCTGTATGACCAGCTATCAGTATACTAAGAGAAGTTTCATTACATAATTAATCCAATCAAACTACTTATCTGTAGTAGTACTACTACCAAACTTATTAACTGTAATGACTATAGTATTATATTTGCAGTGTTATTCCCCAAACTAGTCGGAGCGGTTACTAAATCATTATAACATAGGCAATACCTTGCATCTGTAATCTAAATTTCCTCTAAAAGGCTGATTTTTAGCTTTCCTGTGATAACAAGGCTTATATATCTTTCTGCATATATCTTCTACAGTAACTTCTGATGCAAATGGCAAACATAATAGATGGCTTACAGATCGCTAAGTTACGTGTTTTCTGCAACAGATTCAAGAAGGACTGCAAGTGCTCTGGCACTATGAAAAGCTGCAGTGTGAACTCAAATCTTTTAAAAGAAAAAAAAAATCGGGGAAGTAATGAAAAACAAAACCAATTACTAGGGAGAAACACCACTTATGGTTTCAGACACTGATGTATCAACAGGTAGCATCAGATCTCTACTCAAGCAATGCCATTGCAGACAACTACAGTTCAGAAGATTCACCACCATACCTGCTCTCTGCTCCAGTATGTAATAATTACATACATGACAGTAGCTATAATCCTTGCACTGTACCCCTAGATGTTGCTAGGGAATGCTGTCATCTTAGATATTAGGAATTCTAACCTTCAGTCAAATTTACAGATTTGGTAAGAGTCCCTGTCTTCCCTCCCCATACTTAACTCCTGACTTCTGCTTGCCTTCTACCTTCCTGCATCACTTATTGTTTCTAGTCTGGTTTTAACAGTTAAATGAATCTCTTCAAACACAATTTCTCATTACTGCCCAAGTATACCAGACAAAAACTGTATGGAAGACCAGGCAGCTTTGACTTTCAAGCGCCACCCCTACTTTATGCTGGCATTGTTACAAAAAGAAGCACTTTTACCCGCCACTTGTTCCTGCACCTGTGCTATCATTTCCCTCCTGACAGCACGATCATTTTTGCAGCCAGACACCGACAGAGGCGAGGAAGTCCTCTGGCTGAAAATGCCTTGCTACTTTTGACTGAAGAAAAGTGAGCATCCAGCCACTCTGTCCCAACCTAAAGATGCTGTGAACTACGGCCTTAGACATTCAATTCTCAGCTCCTTATGAAAGTACTAAATGCCTAAGCCTGAATATGAGTTTCTCCATGTGCTCAGTTCATCCTGAAACTCATCACTTACTATCTCAAATGCTCACCTCACATAGTAAATCAGAGCAGTTCAGTTACTGACACACAAGACAGGAGGGAAAACAGTCAACTCTAGGACTCACAGAACTCACATTTTCTTCAAACATGCTCCCCATCTGATTTAAAAAATATATATTGATTTGCCTCCTCCAGTATTTTATTTCTTGCTTTCTTTCCCTAAACAGTTCATTCACATAGGCAGTTTAACACTATGTTGCTTGAATATTCTTTTCAGGAGTTTCTACCACCATTATGAACTGACCAGGCAGACACCAGAAACTCCCAACTCTTTATCAAAGGACAAAGAGGAAAGAAAGAAAGGGAAGAGTGAGGAGTCAAGCAGCTCTTGGATATTAAAGAGAAGTGTTCCTTCACTTCCTTTTTCTTCCTGGAAAAACATGAGGAATCTTAATCTACCTTCTTGCTGTTTTTACATTTTTTAATTTTTGTGGGTTAGAAAACTATCAAAGCAATGCAATTACCAGGTATTCAACAGCCCTTACCCTATCTGCCAGCATGTTAAAAACTTTGCAACTCAGCAGTTATAAATAACTCAGACCTTCCAGAAGTACTTTAGAAAATAGAGCCAAAATTGTCTGTGGTTCTTAATATCTGAAAAAAATTTCAATCAATCTACTTCAAAAATTTAAATAACAAGTGGGAAAAAAAAAAAAAAAGGCAAGAACACACCTGGTCTTGACAATATCCCACAATCATTTTAAAAGCTTTTGGCACTAACTACAGGTTGATTAAACATGAAGTACCTGAGTAAGATCCAACAACAGAGTTGTTCTAGAAAACAAGCTTATTTCAGATTTTCTATTAGCCATAAAGGAGGGCATCTGATTATTTCATTTTTCCTGACAGTACACAGCCTTTGGATTTGTTTTGATAATATCTCATTTTGTGGGAGTCCTTCATTTAGAACATTTGCTTATCAAGCAACAATGGTATGGGTACTTCTCAGAGTTTCATTCTCCTCAGTAGAGAAAAATAAAAAAAAGTTATGTTTGTTAACAACAAAATAAGATTTTAATACAAATAATTACATTTCCAATATATTTCCTTAAACAAATATAAGAGTAGAACAAAAAAAAGTAATATAGTATAATAATTCTAAGTAGTATAAATATGTATAAATCAGCCCTTAAAAGATAAATCCTTACTAGACTGTTCAGTCAGTCTGCATATGCAAGCCTGCAACTTTCAAAGGCATTCTTCCCTTCAAAAATTAAGTTCTTTCTCTGTATCCCTACAGCTTCAGGATTTAGAGAAACAAAAACAGACATGAAATAATTACTGAATACCATGTAAGGAGCAAGAGTAGCCATTTCAAAGAAAAATTTTCTAAATTCCATATATTATTGCTTTCGTCCAGAACATTTCAACATTTGATACCTTTAGAAAAATACTGTTTTGGAAATAGAAATAACAAGTTCAAGTAGTCATATACTTGGGTGGAGGAAGGGGGAAAGAAAGAATAGGAAGATCACAACCAAGTATTTTATATTAAAGATCAAACCAAAGTCAGCACTAACCAAAAGCAACTGACGTCTTACTTCAGTCTGGGCAACAACGGCACTTGGATATCTATATGTATAAATACTTTTAACTATATTTGCATGTGTGAGTAAGATTATTTGGATCAAAAACCAAATGAAATATTTCAAAACAGCAAAGAGCAGAAGCTTCATGCCTGATTTTGACCATGCATTTTACATGCCACCATTAAAAAAAATATCCCACAGCCCAGCTACTTGTCAGGATAAAGTAAAAGTTTATGCATAAAACCTGAACTTCACCTTTGAGTTGTTCAAATATGTACCTCTGAATTTCTCCCTTCACACTCATTCACAGATGCCCAGAAGAGGTAGATGACTCCCACATCCATTCCAAATCACCTCTGCTTCCTAACACCTTCATCTCTTAAAATTTAGCTTTTTGATATCCTGCATAAATCTGGCAGAAAAAACAACACTTGCTGGGAACACTTAAGGCATGTTTCCACAGGCAAAATAATGTAGGGTGTGCACTGACTATTCCACCCAAACTTGTTTTGTGGACACACCTCTTTTACTCTAAAAACTCTAAAATAGCCACAGATTCTTCAGCTCAATCCACACACACAAAAGCAAGCCACACTCCATACTGGACAAACCCTGCCATACAATAATTAAGCAGCTCAACAGCTATTCCGTACTTCTTTTCCTGCATAGGCCTAAACTTTCAAAGACATAACACTTCCACGTATGCAGATTAATTGTAGAACAGTCTGGCAAATTTTGGAGCTCAACTGGTATTTGCCAATTGTCTGAAAAATTCCAAAATGAGCTGCAAATGATGAAAGCAAGCGTAAGAGTTATTTACACACCTCTCACTTTAAAGTCCTCAAAATAACTGGGTCAAATGTATGGCATCCCTATTCTGTAAGGTATATGGGGATTAATTCATCAGCATATTAGAATAAATGTTGCTTATAAAAGGAAAAAACAGAGACTGCTTTTCCAAAAGTGTGATTTAACAGAGAAAAATTAATGAGAAACAGTTTATCTTAAAAAACAAAAACACAAGCCAAAATGAAAAAACCACAACAAACCCAAAAAACTTGTCCAGTGGGGGGGGGGGA
>NW_020799096.1:2663979-2668979 GCF_003259725.1 Athene cunicularia
GGGGGGGGGGGGTGGGGTAGCAGCACAACTATACGAAGGACAGGTATATCCTAACCAAAGTATTCCAGTAATTTACTCTTTAAATTAAAACCGGGGAGACTGCCCCTAGAGACTTAGTAGCAAGGAATTTGGTTTTCATGTTTAATCCTAATAGCTTCTGCTTACACTACAAGGACAAATGGTAATTCTCAGTTATGCTTTTTGAGCTGTAGACACTGATTTCATTGAAAATTGGGCTCAAACTGCCAGGCTCAATTTCCAGAGTTCACAGAGTGTCCGTCTTCTTGGTCACGCAGCTTTTCAGTGGCTTCTCATCCAGTCTGGATTCAACTCATGTTGTAATTGAAGTTTTCTTGAGCTAAGAAGAAACCAAGGATGGCCTTGGGGAACATTACCAAAAGATGTAAAACTGTGATCCTGCTCTCAAATACATGGAAAGAGATTACTCTTTATTTTACGATGCCAACTCTTTCACTGGTTTAATTTTTCCAGCTAATGATGGGTCAGAAAGAATATGTTTTTCACCCTAGCAACCTCCCCCATTAGAAGAAGTATACATTTGGTGCAAGGAAACTGCCTTGCAGCACTGCTCCTTTTTATGCAAATAAGTGTTGTTCTAAACCGATAATTTTTTAAATTAGTGGCAGACTTCATAATTTCCAAGTAATTTAGTTATCATTCAGACTGTAGGTTTTTGGTTTTTTTTTTTCTTCTAAGGTTGCCAAAAAAACCCTCCTAATTAGTACCAATTATAATTGGGTCTGCTGGTAGGTGGCCTGCCACGTTAATTTTGTACCACGTGAAACCAGGCACCTGGTTTAGAGTGAAAGTAGAGATGCTGTCACGGGGCATGGGGGGGTAAGGAAAGGATCTGTGCATTGCACCGTTCCCAGAAATTGTTCAGCTCTCCAAAAACCAACACCTTACTGTGTGCATGGACTGCAGGGGCTGTCAGGAGAATCACACATGGTGGACAATGAAACCAACTCCACGCTCTCCGCAAAGCTCGGTGGTGTTTTTCCTCTCCGTGGTCGCTCTGTGGTTTGCATTTTGGCCATCATCTGGGAATGCTGTCACTCAGGAGTGACCTCTTGTGGAAGAGCCTGGGCTGGAGTCGCTATCGATTGTTGGAGGGGATCAATTCCCCTTCCACTCCCCCTTCTCTGGATGGAAACAAACGGCTTCGCAGTAGGAAGAGTGCCCTTTGGCTACCGTATCAATCTGAGGGCCGCTCTTGTCAAAATGCACAATCACAAGCTTGATAATGCAATCCATTCCCCAAGCACTATATTTCCAACCTGTTCTCCATCATTTCCTTATGGCGTCACATTTACTCAGTTCATCACATTCTTATTAATATTTTAGGTTTCCTTGAAAGTGATGGAATTCTATTTTTATTACAAAAGCAACAAGAATAAATACTAATTGTTGTCAGTTATTTCCTTATGTAGTGGGAACAGTAATTTGTTCCTCAGCTTTAGGTTGCCAAAGCAAAATAATTAAATATTTTAGACATTTAAAAAATCTGTGATATTAGATAAATGCAATTTGATCTCCTTGTTTGCCACATAAAAGCTGGAACTGCCTGAATTGATAAGATTGAATTGCATTATATTTATTGTTTCTACTTGCATATTTTTCTTATCTTCAAGAACACTTTACTTAAAACCCAGCGGTTAGTCATGCAGTCCTGTGACGGATGCTGGAAAATCTCCTCCATATTTGAATTCTAGCTCGAGGTCCCACAACTAGAGCATCAAAATTCTTTAAAAAAAAATAAATATATATATATATGAAAAGGAAAGCCTTGATGGGCTGAACAGTATTATTGATATTCATGATCATAGTGTCTCAATAAGAGTAGTCGGGGATCCTGGCTTCATTGTGCCAGACACAATGCGACACCAAAGTAAGACAATTCCAGCTCTCAGCCTGAATAAGGACAAGTTGCAACAGGTGGAAAAAGCGGACAAAAGCAGGGGGTGGAAGGAAAAGTTGACAGCAAAGCCGACATGTCATGCATATTAAACAGCAGGCTTGGGATTCCTTTCTGCTCTTCGTTAGGATCGGGGTCTTAGCCCCAGCACCCTGGCCACCGGCCAACTCAAATAATGATATTTTCCTTACCTAAATTCCTCCTGCACTTTCAACAGGGAGCAACGGGTCTTTTTAGTCCCAAAGGGCAAAGCATCACTCTTGGGAGGCCACAGCCCTCACGTTTCCCCAGGGAATACCCGCAGGGCGGTGGCTGGGAATATGCTTCCTAGCATCTTTTTAAATCAAGAAAACTATAATAACCTCTGGATCATAATACAGACTTTTCCTTCAGAGGTATTTGCTACAAAGTCATCTGGGTCTGAAACCTGCTTTGGATTCTTAAACGATAGAGTTTTAAATCAGGCACACCATCCCTAGTATTTAACCAAAGACTCTGTGCGTGCTTTAAAATTACCCAAAGTTGCTTTTCTTATTTCACTCAGTTTTCCTTACTTCAGAAGGATGAATTTTGAAAATCAAAGTGTGGCATGTAAATATTCTTAAGTAGTTACTAAAACATCCAGAATCATCTCTGAATGCAGCTTGTTAGATAATTAGGACTGCACAATGTGTTGGGGGGGGGGGGGGAGGGGGGGGAAATCAGCTCCCTTAGGCAGTAGAAGAAAACATCAAATAGTAAGGCTTTGGGACCAATTTTGTCTCCCAGTTTCAAAGCAATGATGGAGATAACACCAGTAATGGTTAAACCATTTTAAGAATAAAACGACATATGCTAATCTCTTCTGCCAACAGTTAAACAGTAGATTTAACATTGCACTAAACACATTAGTAATAAATGCTCACTAGAAACATGGCACAAACTAGTGGACATATAGCTGGAAGAAGATATCACAAAGGACAAATTTTATGCTGCCCTGGTTATAAACTGTGTCATTAAATAAGAGACGATAATAACTTAAATGACTTCAATCCATTTGCCATGGTATAGTTTCATGGATAAATCAAGCACCTGTAACACACATCTGCCTGATTTCTGAGAGAAGCAGCAAACCGAATTCCATCTCTAGAATTTTTCATCTTACTAATAAAAAAATGAAATCAGACAACCACACACCAAAAATATAAAGCTTGCCAGATCCACACCTATTAAGAAACATGGAAAGGAAACCAGCTCATGTTAAAAAAAAAATAAAAATTACATACGAGTCGTAAGATTTGCGTTTCCTTCCTTTCAAATACTTTGTTTCTTTAAATTACATCTGATGGCTTGGGGATTTAAACTGAACATGCAGGCTGTGAAAAAGAGAATACACGGCAGGAAAAACTGAACCAACTACATAAAAGGCAGAATGGGAAGGAGCCAGATACAACAAAAACTGACAAGGGAAACAGGCCTGGTTCTAGACTTTAAAATAATTTCAAAGTATAAAGAAATCATACCTTCCTGTAAAGATTTATTTTCAGTTCACGCCTTAGAAAGCCTAGAATGTGGACTGCAATTTGTACTACTTTGCTTGCATAATTACACATCCAACATAACTTAAGCTGGCACCCATATGCATATATAAAAAAAGAAAACTAATAGCAAACTCCGAAGTTCTGTGATGGTGTATCAAGGAAGTCTTTATTTGCACACAGGAAGGCATCAGTTTTACCTCATTTGTTAATGAAATCGTATCTATCCAAATTAAAAGCTTTGGAAGTACTACATCACATTTTCAAGCAAATTCCAATACTGCTCGGATCCACTCACATCATTACATTGTTATTTTTATCAACAGCATTCAGAACACGCTCAGTATCTATCCAGATTTCCAAATGGCCCTCTCACCTTAAAATTGCTACTGCTTTTACCAGTGGCAAGGGAGCATAGTAGGCATTATAAGTAATTCCAAGACAACAGAATTTTTCACAAATTGAGCAGAGGCACAGTTACAGAAAAAAACCTATATGCAGATTTCAGCCAGGCAGTCAAAAGATTAATAAAATAAGGGCATGACCCACATTAATCTGGGGGGTGTTTGTTCATTTACTATTTTTTCTGGACAGAGCAGAGACATTAACAGACAACCTCTTCTTTCCCAATATTTTTTAAAATGACAACCAGTTTACAAGTCTGTGGTTAAATGTTATATATTTAAGAATTCCTTTCCTTTTTGCTATTTTTAAAACAAGTTTAATTTGTCAAGGTTATGTGCAAATTATACTTGTCAAGAGTTTCCTCTACCCAAGTTTACTAGTGTGACTTTATCATATTAATTCAGAATACATATTCTGACTGTAACAGTGGAGGTAGTTTTCTCACTTTTGCCGAGGATCCAGACCTCAAGTCCATAGTCTGACACCTATGAATGGAAATCCAGACATAGAACCAGAAAAAGCCTGTAACAATCAAACTACCTACTATTATCAGTTACAGAAAGCAGCACCGTCACTACCACATTTTAGAAAACCTAAGTGTTTCTTGCTTGGGGCTCAGTAAAACCTACTCCCTCATCCAACAAATTTTACTCTTTAGTTTCACCTTATCCAACATCATCCCAAAGTCTTTAACTGATCTCTGTGAGAGCAGATACAATACCTATTTAAAAAGTCTGCGTGTTGTTCTCCTTTCAACCTTTAGCTCAACAAAACTCTTGGGCATATACTCAGGAAAAAAAAAAAAAAAAAAAAAAAAAAAATGCTAACTTGTAACCAATGTTTTTACCGTTCCCCTTTGAAACACCTCTCTCTGTTTTGCCTCCATTTTACACAAGGTTTTTTTCTTTGTCCCACCTTTCTTCCTCCCAGACATAGCCACTCAACTGAAGCTATCGCTTAAACTATGTCAGTGCTGGAGTAACTCATCCGTTTAAACATTGACTTAGCCGTTCTAGAACACCTGTACAAGTCATATACATAGATGCTAAATCTATAGATACATTTATAGATACAGACAGCATAGATGCTGTCTTCAATCAGACACCATTTCAATGGGCCCAGCACTGCTCTCCATGGGACCT